>NC_140950.1:75561164-76088888 GCF_014529385.1 Adiantum capillus-veneris | reverse complement strand
AATGGTTTTGTATCAACTTAATTTCCTGTCATTTTCTATGTGCATCGTTCTCTCCTCTCTCTCTCTCTCTCTCTCTCTCTCTCTCTTCTCTCTCTCTCTCTCTCTCTCTTCACTTGCTTCTCTCACATTTTCAGCCATAACTTAGACCTACACACTTTCCTCTCCCAGCCAAAGTGTGGGCTCTCCATTGCGACTATCATCACTACAATTTTGAGAGCATCGAGAGTCACTCATCAGCCATACACATACTACATCACATGTAACTTTGGTCCCATAGGTCATATTTGACCTCCGAGGACGATAATAAAATCTCTCTCTCTCTCTCTCTCTCTCTTCTCTCTCTCTCCTCTCCTCCTCTCTCTCTCAATCAATTCAATCAATCACCCCCGACCACGTCAATCAACTTCAAAAATGAGCCTGAAGAGAGAGTAGTAGTGTTCCGGAAAAAATGTGTCTCAAATTAATATCATGTCGTTTTCTAGCTGTAGTTTCTCTCTCTCTCTCTCTCTCTCTCTCTCTCTCTCTCTCTCTCTGTCGCTCTCTCTCTCTCTCTCTTTGTGCATGCAGCCTCTCTGGTGTGCTTTCTATCCGCAGTTCTGTCTCTCTCTCTCTCTCTCTCTCTCTCTCTCTCTCTTCTCTCTCTCTCTCTCTCTCTCTCTCTCAGTGCAGCCGTTTTTTTGACCTAGTAGACAGCAGTCCACTCTTTTGATCATAACTTCTTCATCCGAACTCCGATTTGGGTGATCTATAGCCTCAATCGAAGAGCAGGAAGTCCTCTACGCATTAATGTAAAGACAAAAATTTTCAGAGTTATGGAAGGCGTTTCTGTAGCGCGTTTCCGAAGTCAACAGGTTCAACAAAATTGATTCTCATCTCCTATTTTACATACAATGTCTTCCGGCACACTCGCAAGGGGTTTCTTCTTCTTCAACAAGATCCACAACCATTGTGGAAAGTGATCCAAAATCTCTCTAAGTGTGGAGATAGCAACACAACCAACCAACCAACGACATCGGAAACCATGATCATGGCGTACTTGGTATCATTGCAAGAGACCGTTAAACAAACAAGGCGAAGACTTACGAGCACTTGCAATGGAGAATGGCACACTAAGGGTACTTGTGGTTGAGAATGAAAATCTCAAGAGGACACTTGAGATGCAAACAACACGTTTGATGCAACTTGAAGAGGAAGTCAAGGAATGTAAACGCTCTCTTGTGGACTTGAATGCTTTGAAGGAGCGGATGAGCAAAGTAGAGCATGACCATGTATTGAAAGAGGAGAAATTTGACACTATGAGCCGGTGATAGCCGTTTTTCGGCTCTTTGTAATTGCCACAGTGAGTTACCTCACCCTACCAAAATCACCCAAACACTGTGGCTATCCCTACCATTTCACTGTACATAGGCGTGCGTGAGTCACGGGACTTTTCCCATATCTTCTTAAAAAACCCTCAATTAGCTAGTCATTGGGCTAGTTGAGCCAAAAAAATAAAAAAATAAAAATATAAGTATATTATGGCCCATGCGTATGTAAATATTTCTTTGTATATAGGGCCTAAATAAAAGATTTTTTTATAATTATTTTGGTATTTATTTAAATATTTCTACGTAGGATGTGTTATTTATGCTATGTACATTGACTCACCATTACCATATTTTTTCTTACCATTTTTCATACTCTTTATTCCATATAAAAATAATCTCATGCAAGCTTCTCTTATTTTTGGTGTAACTCCATCCCAACAAAAAACCAAAAAAACTAGTTCTATTTATGTGTATATTTTTTCACTATTGTGATTTTTTTTCCTTCCTACATCTATTCTCTATTACTCTCATAAATTAGACCATCAAAAATATTCATTTTGGTAGACTTATGATGAGAGAGATTTATTTTGACCCCTTTATATTTTTTCCACCTATATTATTTATATTTGACATGTACATATATTTTTAGACCCCTCAATATTTGATTTTCTTAGTTGTACTATTCACTTATATCATGATCTCAACAATATCTTCAATTATAGACCTACCAAATAAGGTCAAGGGTAGGTGGCATGCATACATGCACTATGGAGGGCTCACTCTTGGAGGTATTCAAAAGAATCATCCAAAGAAGGACCCCACAAGGACCTTGTGCAGTGGAAAAAAATGATCAGTTTTGCTCAATTTTTAAAGTTCACTTGCTCTCCGAATTTGAAAAGGTGATACAAACAAAAGTTGTAGCTCGTGGGCTGAACTTTTGCCTCAAAGTTTTTCATATTTTTTTGAGCTGCGAGCTGTGAGCTATGATTTTATTAGTGGACCCCAGTTTTCCCATGCTATACAGCCACACTCTCTCTTCCACTTTATCATTTTCCTCTTTCACACACATTTCTCCACTCATCATCCCCACCTCTCTCACCACTCCTCTCTACACCTTACTCACCTTCTCCTCAACCTTGAAGAATAAGAGAAACCATGGTGAACTCATACCTCCCACACACAATTCCATTCCAAAATTGACCACCTAGTCTCATTTTTCCTCCTCCAAATTACCCAATCTCTCAAAAAAACCACAAAATTCAGCCTATTCTCTTAAAAGACAGCATCATGGTGGTTGATTACTCAGCTTCAATTACCTTGTCGCTCAAGGAAGGTCAAGAGTGGAGAAAAAATGTACCGTCAAAGCTAGTGGACCGTCAACAAGCGTCAAAATTGGCCCTACTGAAGACACTTGGAGCATCAACCTTGTAAGAAATCCACCTTTTCTTACCTCTTAAGAGTTTTTCTTCCTTATTTGTATCCTACATGGATACTCCCATTGTAAATATCCAATTCCATTTGTAAATTAATACTAACTATACTAACACTAACCCACTATGAAAAGTCCTATCACCTCCATTTCTCTCCTCTCTCTTTCCCCACCAACTTCTTGATAATTCCAAGCAAAAGAAATTAGATAAATTGCTGAAAATCTAACCCAACCATGGTTAGAGGAGTAACCCTAGCCTTCAAAATTTCTATAAAAGGAGGGAGCCATAAGCAAGAGCACTATGCTATAGCTAGAGAAGCCAAGCTCAACCTCTCTAGAAGGAGCTCTTGAGTTGAAGCTCATTGTCTTATGCATGTGCATGTGTTGTAATAGGGGATTAGCAAGGGAACTCTATGCCATTGTAAGAGAGAGAGTGATCATTCAATTGAGTGTAGGAAATCTATCATTTCTCCTACTAGTGTAAGCCCAACATTTGCTGAATCAAGGAGGGTGGATTTGGACTAAGCTTGGATACTTTGTCTCCCTTCCAACGTGAAGTAATGGACAACAATGATGCGTAAGTGTCTTGGTGTTTTTTGTTAAGTTCTTGATAGCTTGTCTCTGGTGTTGTCATCAATCTAGCCATAAATCCCACATACTGTAAGAGGGCGAGGGCGACAGGGTGGAGAGGACTCCCCTGGCCTTAAGACAGTGATTGGGGTGGCTTTTCTTATGATGTGTTGTGGTGAAATTTACGCAAGATTATGTTGAACAAATACTAATCTCACTTTGATTTGTCATGACAGATTTGTAAGAAGGTATTAATGCAACAAGCACCCCCTCCCCCTTTCTCTCTCTTTCTTAAATATATAGTTGTGTTTGCTTGATCATTGCCGATACGTTTCAAAGCAGCCTGAGCCTATCTCTCTCTCTCTCTCTCTCTCTCTCCTCTCCTCTCTTCTCTTTCTCTCTCTCTCTCTCTCTCTCCTCTCTCTCTCTCTCTCTCTCTCTCTCTCGTGTTTTAGTGTGTGAGAGTGTTCCATTGGTGTTAGGGTTAGTGTAAATTCCTTGCTTGTTTGTGGGTTGCTCTAACGATTCTCCTCTTTTGCGTCCTAGTTCGCTCTTAAACTAAGTGGTGCCCCTTGTGTAGTTGGGATTTGGTTGTGGGTTTGTTGTTTTGGTCTGTGTTGTGTTGTGCCCCAGCCCCATTGAGCAGCACGGGAGACTTGAAGGGTGTCTAGAGGTTGCTCTTCTTGTTGCCTGCCCCGGACCGCCTCACCGGGATGTATGCAACATGAAAAATGTATGCACAAACAAGTCTTGGGCTGATGTATGTGGTAGCAATGTGGTTTCTAATTCCTCACTCATGCAAGCTATGGTTCAAACAAAGAATGTTGAGAATGTGGATGTGGAGGAGTTGAAGGAACGGGAGCGACGTTCCAAGAACATTGTTATTCGTGGAATTCCCGAAGAGAAGTTAGAGACACCTCCTTCTCTTGCCATTGTTATTGAAGATTTCTTCAAAACCCACTTTGGCATGTCCGGAGTTATGGTCTATGGAGCACATAGAGTGGGGAAGCAAGGAGCTCCTCGCTCGGGAGAACGGCCAATTGTATGCACCATGCCGGATGAGACCAAGCGAAAGATTATCCTTGATAATAGTTGGATCTATTTGAGGGATACAAAATGTTTTGTATGTGAAGATCGCACTATTAAGCAACAAAATATGCGTCGCAAGGCATATGAGGAAAAGAATAATAAAAACAAGGAGATCTCTCATGAAGAAAATGTGCCCAATGAGGAGGCAAGTCTCTCAAGCAAATAGGGATGCGTGACCTATGAGACCGAGTTACAATTGAAAATATGCTTTTGGAATTGTAATGGATACCCATGGAATGCGGGGGTTGGCATTGATGAACTAACAAGCAAAGCCGATGTTGTACTTCTTGTTGAAACTTGGGAGCATGATACACAAAGGATTGACGGCTTGGAGGATTACAATGTACATTCATTGATGTGGTCAAAGAATCTCAAGCAACGAAGAGGACAAGGAGGGTTAGCATGTATGGTTAAGAAAGGATTGGAAGATTTTGTATCAATTCTGAAAGATGACAAGTACAAACGTTATGTATGGCTGAAAATTATGACACCAAAAAGAGCACCCATTTTTGTAGCCGGTTGCTACATTCCTCATCATGATTCTCCCTTTTATGCTTGCATGGATAGAGATCAACCATTTGCTGATTTGGAAGAGGACATTGCTTATTTCAAAGGTGAAGGTGATGTTATTGTATTTGGGGATATGAATGCTCGCACAAAAACATTGCAACATGATACTCAACAATTTGATATGCCATACATTTCAAGGGAATTGGAGGAAGTTCACTTGTATGATCGTACTTCAATGGATGAGAAAGAGCCGGATCACTATGGAAAGTTACTTTTACACACGTGTAATAGCATGGGTATGCTCATTGCCAATGGTGTATCTTTGTGGAGTGGAACCAATGGATTTACATGTAGAAGACATAATGGGGATAGTGTGATTGACTATATGCTACTCTCTGAAGCCATCATGTATCGCATAAAGAGTTTTATGTTTGGTCAATGGACCCCGGAATCCGACCATCGCACCTTATGTATTGACCTTTCATGTGGAGAAGCAACTAAGCATGATAATCTCAGCCAAAGGAAAGCGAAGTTATCACTATGTATGGATTTCAAACGGGCACCAATGTACATTGAAATGGTTGAGCAAAAATTATGGATGACAAAGCTTCAATGTGATGCACCATTGGAAACTAAATGGGAAGCTTTCAAAAAAACTATTTGTTCTTGTGCGGAAGAATGCTTTGCCATAAAGCATCTCCATGGTATCAACAAAGATAGATCACGCAAAAGGTGGTTTAATAAAGAATGTCAAGATGCTCGAAAGTCCTTGATAAAGCTTGATGCAACTATGGACAAAGACAACTATCAAAGTCATTTGCATACATACAAGGCATTGATTCAAAAGAAGAGAAGAAGATGGGAAGTAAAGCAACAAGAATTTCAAGTCCAAGAAAAGGCACATGCATGTGGAAGATTTTGGAGAAACTTGAGAGGCAAGCGGATTGAGAATTTTGGTAACTTGAGTCTAGTGGATATGTACACACATTGTAGGCAATTATATGAGCAAGAAAATACTGAAAAAATGCCATTTTATGGTTCACTCCCATGTATGCCGTCTTTTTTTACTATTGAGGATGTATGCGGTGGGCTTTAAAAGTTGGCCACTTGCAAAGCGGGAGGTCTTCAAGGTATCAAGCCAGAGATGATCAAATGGACGGGAGATTTTACCCATGAGTGGATGTGTGATATGTTCAACCTTGCACTTCAACATGGTATGCCTTATGATTGGAGTACTAATTGGATTAAGACTTTGCATAAAGGAGGGGATGTAAAGAATGTAAGCAACTACCGGACTATAATGATTGGGTCTCTTATGGCAAAGTTGTTTGGGTGCATAATGGAAATGAAATTGAGTGATTGGGCTGAAGAGAATGACAAGCGTGCAAAGGGACAAGCGGGTTTTCGTCGATGCCATAGCACCATTGATCATCTTGTCACTCTTTGTGTTCTCATGGAGGAAAGTCGGTTGAAAGGCAAGCGATTGTATTGTTGTTTTGTGGACTTTAAGAAAGCCTTTGATATGATTCCACGTAACAATTTGTGGAGAAGGATGGAAGAACTCCAAGTGCCAAGTGAGTTTATGCTTGCGGTTTCTTGAATCTATGAGAAGGTGATTTGTCAATTGCGCATGGGAAGAGAAATTTCAGAAATTTTTGTAAGCACTATTGGGGTTAAACAAGGATGTCCATTGTCACCAACTCTCTTTGGTCTATGCATCGATCAATTGGAACAAATGGTACTTGACTTTATGCAAGAAGAAGGCATTGAAGAGGTCACTATTTGCAATGCGGTAATCATGCTTTTGTTGTATGCGGATGATGTAGTGCTTCTAGCACACACTTTAGAAGATGCACAAAAGCTTATGGTTGTCCTTGAGAACTTTTGCTTGCATAGTGCGCTGATTGTAAATGAATCCAAAACAAAGGTTATGCTTGTGAAAACCAACCATAAGGAGAAGCCATGCATTGTGTACAACAACGAGACACTTGAAGTTGTTGAGAGCTTTAAGTACCTTGGCCTTGAGGTTCCATCCAATCACAAGTGGCATGAATGTGCTATGCCTCATTTGGAAGCGGGAAAGAGAGCATATTATGCATTTGAGAACATGTGTAATGCGGGAAACATCAAGTGTTGGGTTCTCAAGAAGTATCTTTTTGATGCATTGGTGACACCGGTTCTTCTTTATGGAGTTGAAGTGTGGGGCGGGAGCATCTCAAAGTCTACTTGGAAAGAGTTTGAGAATGTCCAAAAGCGTTTTCTTACAAACTTTCTCCAAGTTAAGACACAAACACCATATATGCTCCTACTTCTTGAGTCGGGATCTCTTCCAATTGAGGTTATGGGCATGGAAAGGGTTGTGGAGTACATGATAAAGATGCGTCAAAACCCCTCACATCGACTTCCTACAATTGCATGGGAAGCAAGCAAAAAAGTTCAAAAGATGCATAAAAGCAAGATCTTGAGCACGGGATGGATGCAAGACATAAAGAAGTGGTTTGGGAGATGGGATGCATTACACTTGCTACATGATGCTTCAATTGACTCTCAAGCGAATGAAGCTTTTCTACAACGCCAATGTATTACCGCTTGGGAGAAATCCGGTGGGTCACGCTTCATACATTACACCACCTATATTGCCCCCAACTACAAAACCATGTTCTTCGCTGAGAGAGGAAACTGTACTCACACTTACATGCTTGAGGCTATTCCCTTGTCCGTGATACACACTATTGCAGCAATTCGGCTTAGCTCCCATTTCCTTCGATGCGAGATAGGGCGTTGGGGCAATGGAGAAGAGTCAAATCGATTGTGCACATTATACTCACTGCAAGTTCGAGAGTCTGAGTACCACACACTACTAGAGTGCTCAGCTTTTGATCACATCCGAACTTGCTTCTCTCACATTTTCAGCCATAACTTAGACCTACACACTTTCCTCTACCAGCCAAAGTGTGGGCTCTCCATTGCGACTCTCATCACTACAATTTTGGAGCATCGAGAGTCACTTATCAGCCATACACATACTACATCACATGTAACTTTGGTCCCATAGGTCATATTTGACCTCCGAGGATGATAATAAAATCTATCTCTCTCTCTCTCTCTCTCTCTCTCTCTCTCTCTCTCTCTCTCTTCTCTCTCTCTCTCTCTCTCTATCTCTCGCACACACACTCTCAAACTCTATCACACCACCTCAATTTACTTCAAAATATGAGCCAAGAGAACTGCTCGGAAAAAAAAGTGTCAACTTGATATCGTGCGGTTTTCTATTTGAAGCTCTCTCTCTCTCTCTCTCTCTCTCTCTCTCTCTCTCTCTCTCTCTCACACACACACACACACACACACACACACTGACCACGTCAATCAACTTCAAAATCTGACCCGAGAGCAGTGCTCAGGAAAAAATGTGTCTCAACTTAATATCGTGTCGTTTTCTATTTGCAATTCTCTCTCTCTCTCTCTCTCTCTCTCTCTCTCTCTCTCTCTCTCTCTCTCTCTCTCTCTCTCTCTCTCTCTCTCTCAACTCCTTGTCGGCTGGATCTTTAAGGTCTTTTGGGATAGTTTCCTATGACGTTAAAACTCTCTTCTTCTCTCTCTTTTCTCTCTCTCTCTCTCTCTCCTCTCTCTCTCTCTCTCTCTCTCTCTCTCTCTCTCTCTCTCTCTCTCTCTCTCTCTCTCTCTCTCTCTCTCTCTCTCTCTCTCTCTCTCTCTCGTAGGCTAGATCTTTAAGGTCTCTTGGGATAGTGTTCAACAACTTCACACTATAGCCGACGGAATTATTTTGGAAAAATGTGTATCAACATAATATTGTGTCATTTTCAATTTCAACAATGCCAGTTGAGGGCAAGGAAAAAGCCATCGGACCTCCTACATTCGCGTGCAACCCTGGCCAGCATGGGCGTTTTAATTTGGCGCTGGTGAAGCATAGGTATGCGCCGGCACGGGGACTCTCCCAGCCTTTCTCTCTCTTCGCATAAGCAGCATCGCTGAGCAAAGGGCGCGTGCCACCTCTCTTTCTCTCTTTTCGCGTAGGCTGCCGCTATTTCTTTCTCTCGCTCTCGTGGGCTAGATCTTTAAGGTCTCTTAGGATTGTCTCCTACGACGTCAAAACTCTCTTCTTCTTCTTCTTCGAGGCGGGGGTTCTTATCTCTCTCTCTCTCTCTCTCTCTCTCTCTCTCTATATATATATATATATATATATATATATATATATATATATATATATTATATATATATATATATATATATATATAAAACGTTGTTCAATAACTTCACACTGTAGCTGAGGGAATTGTTCTAGAAAAATGTGTCTCAACATAATATCGTGTCATTTTCAATTTCAACAATGCCAGTTGAGGGCAAGGAAAAAGCCATCGAACCCCCTACATTCGCGTGCAGCCCTCGCCAACATGGGCGTTTTAATTTGGCGCTGGTGAAGTACAGGCATAGGCCGGCACGGTGACTCTCCCACCCTTTCTCTCTCTTCGCATAGGTAGCATCGCTGAGCACAGGCTGCGTGCCTCCTCTCTTTCTCTCTTTTCATGTAGGATGCCGCCGTTTCTTTCTCTTGCTGAGCGCTAGCTTTAGAGGTGGGCTTGCAGGTCACACTTGCCTGAGCAAGAAAATTGCACCATGTGGCAGGGGGACCGGGGGGGGGGGGGGGGGGGGAATTCCCACCCCCTTTATTATTAGTATAGCTATCGCCACTAAAGTTCTGAACCCCCCCCCCCCCCCCGCGGCCGCCGCCCACGCCACGTCAATGACCTGCACCCATGCCACCTGCTATCATCCGTGATGCACGTTGCTCTCCTTCCAGTTGCCTTTGCCTGGTTGCTTCGCCTCGCTCACATTCACTGATTCCTCGGGGGGGGGGGGGGGGGGGTATAGTTTGTCGCTAGCATGTACTCGGACGGGGCGGTGTCAGAGACTCAAGATGGCAAGGGGTCATCGGAACCAGGTGGGTGGGGAACTGTTTTTTCTCTTCATAGTGGAGGGAGGAAAAGGGCGAGATGCAAACACCTCCATTTAGGAGAATCTTTTAAAGCCCTCGGTCTTTGGCACTAGGTGAATATAGAAAAATATATTGCACGAGATGATCAAGCAAAGTCATAACAAGAGAGAAGATTGCCCAAAGTTGGAGCGGTTAACGGTAGCCCTGGACATAAAAGTAAGCATAGTGTGGAATATGAGAAAACCTACCCCCAAGTATATGAATTTGAACATGGAGAGTGTTGGAGCATATCGACAGGAATTAGCATTTTCTTCGTTTCCATATGTCTGCTATAAGTGCTGTGTTGGACACTATGCTAGGGATTTCCATGGGGTGGCAATTGCCCCTATTCCAAGGATTATGACAACTTGGAGGTGATTCAGAAGAGAGGCCAAGCCTTCAACAAATGTTACTAGGATGGAAGCAAAGACCATTGAACAAGATGGGACTTGCGGGGAGGTGGCTTAAAACACAGAATTACCATGCAATGGAGGTGCAAGAGGAACTAGTTGGACCTTTTGGTGAGAAAAGCAGAGAGATTGAGAGTCCGAATGAGGAGATGAAGAATAAACATGAGCTGATTGGTAACGTTGACTCAATGTCATGGATGTCTTGCAAATCTTTCTAGCATGAGCCAATTGCTAGTGATGCTCAGGGCGACAAAAAAGACCTCATCAGCCACATTGCTAAGGTTAAGGGTAATGACATCAGCACTAAAATTGTTAGTTTTCTTAAACAACAGAAGAAAAACAGACAACTCTTGAAGTTCTTTCTGACACGGTTAGTTCTCTATGCTCTCGCTTGGTGGTTGAGGGGTTTTCTGTGATAGGGCTTTCTCCTTGGTGGCAACCCTAAGATAGAGCTGGCTCCTTTTTTCTATTTACGGTCTCAAGGTGGCTCCCTTTGTTAGGTGATGTATGAGATGCTCTTTTAGATTGTATGATTTGGAGGGTTGTTGGTAGATGCCATGGCTAGGTTGGAGCATGGATTTCATTGTAACTTTTTTGTTTTAGTAATATATATATATATATATATATATATATATATATATATATATACACACACACACACACACACACACATACTCACTATTGTGAATTTTGAAAAAAAAATATTGGGAGTTTGACCTTTTAATTGTCTTTAGAGTGGAGATTAGGAGAGAACCAATTTTGCTATTTGTTTATGGTTGGGATCGTGAGCTGGTTCATTTTTTCTCAGCTTTTGGGTTTTACTTGGCTTTTTGTGTTGGTAGGATGTGCAGGACCTCTTTTTGGTGGTGGTTCCCTACAACTGGTGATGGAGTGTTTAGGCTCATCCCTGCTTGCGACATTATGTGAGGTATGTCGAGTTTATGATCTCTTTGCTGTGATGGGTCATGCGATGTCCTGATTGGGAGGTCTCCTACCCGATGACAGAGCGTTTGCTGCATGTGGAAACCAATCATGACTTTGGTATAATTGTTATACTCGGTTACGGGTGGCTCCCTGTAAAGCCAAACTCTTTTTTTTATATGTTGATGAATGTGGGTGGTTCCCTGTAAAGCCCAACATTGTGTAGCCGTGGCGATTTGAGCATGGGCTTCTCTGTAAGCCTGTTTGTCACATTTTTGATATTCTCACTCACACTTTGTGGGTTCTGCAAAAAAAGGTAGAGAACCACTTCTTTTCTACACTGAGGATCAACGTTGAGTTTGAAGTGCACTCACGAATTCCTTCAAATTCGAGCAACGAAGACTACAAATTATCCTATGCTTTTAGGAAAGGAAAAGGTGGAGAGATGGCTTTCAAAAATTGAGCTCTACATGTTCTATCTGCACATTTTTATAGACAGTGGCTTTTCCTCTTCTTATGGAGAATGACGCCAAGTTATGGTACAATGGGCTACAATTTTTCGTCAAAGAAAATTGGAACAACCTCAAAGAGGCTTTAAATGCAAGGTTTGAAAGGCACACACCTTTGCCGAATATTGAAGAGAAGCTTTAGAATCTACACAAAGACATTAATGGTGATTATGAGTCATTTCATTAGGAGAAAGTTGGACTCACTTTTGGGCCTTTTAGTTCTAGAGAGAGAGTGGCGCTCGACCAATGAGGAAGAGGCCAACGTTACATTGAGAATCGACATTTTGGAGCCAAGCTCTTTTAGAAAAAAGGGAGAAAATATTATTTTTGTTCATCAAATTGCTTAATTCCACACTTTCAAGGCATAATTAATGCCATAAGTCGTACTAACTCTGTATCGACAAATTTCAGAACTTTCATTGAAGACTCTATCTATTATCTATGTTCCCACCCAAATATGACTTTGAGTAGCTCTAGTTCCCTCCCAAGACTTTCTTCCCTTTTTCATATTTGCGCTAACATTTCTGTGCATTCTAGTGCACACCCTGACTACTTCTCGAAGGCCTAGCACTACCATTGACTCTATTAGCATTTTTAACAGCTATACTACAAATGATCAAGCATGGATACCATCTCGAATAACTATCGGAAGTTGCGCACTACTGCAAACTAGGAGGAGGAAGAGGAGGCAACGCAATGATTTTGTGGAGGCTTTCAACAGACAAGTTAAAGAGTTTAAAGTTTGTGCACAAAGCAGGCGGGTGAAAGAGGTCCTCATACAACATGATTTCCAGCATGCAGACTTAAGGTTGCAAACATCTCCTCCAAATTTTCCACTGCATCGACCTAACTGTAAGTTATTTTGAGCATCTCACTTAGTGCATGATTATATTTGAAGGTTAGGTGGTGGATATCATCTTTGGTATGTTCTAGATATGTATCCATCAAATAGGGCGGATTGGCAACCAGTTGAGAGCATAGTTGGGATTTTTGATGCTTTCCATACAGTTATTGGTGAGCAAATGTACCGAGGAAGACAACACAAGGAACTTGCAGATAATAGAATATTCTTTCTGGATATGTCATATTTGGAATCAAGAACTTCATTTTGCTGGGGTCGTGTAGATCCTTTGTCACTTCCATCCTTTGACAGCAAGGATTGGTCTTTTCCAGCTTCGCAAACTAGTGAAAGCTTTAGGAATAGGTTGTTTCAGGATATACAAAAGTCCCTCAAGTATTCAAATTCTGCGGCATGATAGTAACGCGGTGTGCATGGGCAGCCAGGATATATGCATCACTGAAGAATTCAATGAGGTAGTCTTCTGCAATTTCTTGCAAGCAGAGAAGTGCACTGATGGCCCATCGCATGCCCACTCTCCAATGCTTGAAAATATCTCGCACTACTTGCTGGAAAGGAGGACATGGAATGGCCGGTTGCATGTGTCGTTCGATCCTTTGCAGCTCTTGCATGACACCTCTATGCGCCTCATATTGGTGCCTTCTTGCTTGAGCATGCAAAGAGTCGCATGTTGCCATTTTAGGCATGGCCTTTGTACGAGACATCTCTACAAATAGCATAACACAAAATGACATGTCATTTGTTTCACAAGAGAAATAAGATTTCTAGGGTCAGCACAAAGCAAAGAAGTGCACCAAATACTGTTGTATTGCCTCTAATTGCTTGGTACTGACCTCAGAAAAGTATAATAGCAAACATCATTAATAAAGACGATGGTCAGTACCAAGCAAATAGGTGCAACAAATAGAGTTTCCCTTTCCTTATTTTCTTGGTACTGACCTCAAAAAAGTATAATAGCAAACATCATTCATAAAGATGATGGTCAGTACCAAGCGAACAGGTGCAACGATGGTCAATACCAAGCGAACAAGTGCAACGAATAGAGTTTGCCTTCCCTTATTTGCTTTGTACTGACCTCACAAAGGTAAAATAGCAAACATTATTAATAAATAAGATGGTCAATATCAAGCGAATAGGTGCAACGAACAAAGTTTGTCTTCCCTTATTCGCTTGGTACTGACCTCAGAAAAGTATAACAGCAAATATCATTAACAAAGATGATGGTCAGTACCAAGCGAACATGTGCAACGAATAGAGTTTTCCTTCCTTTATTGGCTTTGTACTAACCTCAAAAAATTATAATAGTAAACATCATTAATAAAGATGACGGTCAATACCAAGCGAACAGGTGCAACGAACAAAGTTTGCCTTCCCTTATTCACTTTGTACTGACCTCAATAGCAAACAAAAGACGATGGTCAGCACCAAGCGAACAGGTGCAACGAACAGAGTTTGCCTTTCCTTATTCGCTTGGTTCTAACCTCACAAAATACAAGTGCACAAAAGTGTAGTAGGATATCTCTTCAATGTGTGTAGAGTTCTGCGTCATTTAAGCGCTATAGAATAAGAGTAAAAGGAGGATGCGCAAAAAGGAGGAGCACTAGAGAGTAAGATAAGGATGCACAAAAAGGGTTGGGAGCACAAAAGAGATGGTTTGCTTACTACGTAGCATTGACAGGGGCAGAGTTAAAACGCTGGGCAGTAGAGGATGCAAAAAGAGAAAGAAGAGCACTCAAGATTTTACTGTTTTCTCACTGCATGAGCGCTCATCTGAGACGAGGGTATAATTAAAATGTTTGCCGGGAGTACTGTCTCTAAACCTAGTATGCTGACCTTACCGAGGGTGACAACTTCACTTATGTGCATGATTACACCCGAGATTGTGGTTGGTAGATCGTACTGCATGGGAATCTGAGCCCATTTATTACTCCCAAACTGGTTTTCCTCGTGAGCACAACCCACGTGCCTTTTTTGATTGACCGTTTAGAGTCAGTCCTCGATCATCATTGCAGTCACATCTCCATCTCCAAGTAGAACAAATAAACCGCCCTTGCCTTCGTATTTTCTGCACTCTTTCCCTTGGCCACCTCTCACGATCCTACGTTGAGCGATTTCCACTGGTTTGAGTCCATTGTTGCCGCGTTGCCATCGCCCTTGACTTCGCTTTTTTGTCCTCTTCCTTTTGGTCATCTTCTGGTTCTTGCTCTTAGCGACCTGCGACATCACTATCCAACTCGGCACCATTGGATATTGCAGAGACAGGTTCTCTCTCTCTCTCTATCTCTCTCTCTCTCTCTCTCTCTCTCTCTCTCTCTCTCTCTCTCTCTCTCTCTCTCCCCCCCCCTCCTGCATGTGTGTTGTTAACTGTGTGCGCACCGAAGCCATTGTGTTATGGGGTTAGGGCACAAGGGTAACAACACTCCAAGGGAAAAGAGTGGTTCTTAGGGTAAGATTATAAGTCTCGCAACCTCAAGATTGGCATAGTTACAAATTGTACGTATTAGTTGAGATTCTCCATGCACCGCATTATTGGAATAATTACTCCTTATTTGACCGTGACTAAGTTGTTATTCAATGCTATGTTTGGGCATAGTGAGTGAGTAGGCCTATATATCTTTTACTGATAACATTAAATGCTCTAATCCAATCCACCTGTTCCGAATGGATGTGGGTACAATGTAGATTCAACTTGGGTCTGAACCAAACAAATAGGGTGCTTTCAGAGATTCTTGGGGCCTCTATTCGCCTCGTTCTGACTCTAGTCACGTCAGCTATTATGACATGAGCGCATGGGACAGAACCAAGCAAATAGAGACCTTGAGGGATACTCCAGGCCCAATATTTTCTTGGTTATGACACCAAATACATACCAATTTCAAGAGTAGTTTTGGCTTTCTTTTTCTTTCAGACATGGGGATCATAGTCCTGGAGACAGACAATGCGGGCCAGGATACAGAGCATTTACTGATAACATTAAATGCTCTATTCCAATCCACCTAATTCAAATGGCCATGGGTACAACGTAAATTCAACTTGGATCAAAACCAAGTGAATAGGGCCCTTGAGAGATTCTTGGGACCCCTATTCGCCTGGTTCTAACTCTAGTATTGTCACCTATTATGACATAGTGCACGGGACAAAACCAAGAAAATAGAGACCTTGAGGGATACTCAAGGCTCAATATTCGCTTGGTTATGACACCAAATACAGGCCAATTTTGAATAGTAGTTTTGGCTTGCTTTTTCTTTCATTCATGGGGATCATAGTCCTGGAGACAGACGATGTGGGCGAAGATACATGTGAAGAAAACTATTCACATTCTTATACAAAACCTGTGCTCATCATCGTGCACCAAAACTATCAAGAATGTTTAATGCAGAGTTTTCTATACAGAGGATCATAGATTGCTCATTTGAGTATCTACAAACCCATTTGCAATAGTATGAGGCAGTCATTTGTGAAAATTCCATGACAATTGATGGCATGAGATATGTGCACCCAGCCGACCTTGACCCTCACAAGAGTGCGGCAAGGAGACTGAATCGCTGTCTAGAAAAGTGTCCCTCCCATGCACTGCTTGTACAAGACAGGTGTATGAAGCACTTAAAAAAGTGTCGCTTAGTGGAATTCAACCACGGGTTTGTCTGTTACTTGTCCTTGCAGATGGATGGTGAGTCAGAGACTTCTCAGTCAACAACTTTTGGTAGTTGTCCATTGGCACCGGAGGAAGAGGTAGAGGATGTGGAAATGCTGCAGTTTGACCCAGAAGAAGAGCGGGTAGAGGTATTAAAGGAAACATTTGATGCGGGCTTAAATCTTGCTTCTCTTACGAATGCAGCATTAGGGTGCAAGCAAGAAAGCACAAATAAGGAAGTGACTTTGCCTTTGAATTGCGCTCCCAGCTTTTCTATGGCGGGAGACACCCACTACGTTCTACTCATAGATATCATGCATGAGCTGAATATACGGGAGGACTACTACCTAGATGCAATTGCAAATTTTTGTGAGGCAGACATGGGATTTGTGGATGATGATGGAGTGGACCAGCTTCTTATTGTTGACACAGCTATCCACGACTCACAGTTCACTTCAAGGTGGCAACTGATCAAAGATACATTCAATGAAGCGAAGTCTGGAGAGGCCAATTTTCCAACAGATGAGCAGTTTCAAATGACAAGAAAACAACTTGGCTTGGAAAACATGGGTAGGCCCGTGGCACCCAAATCTTAGGTAATGAATAGTTAGTCTATTCACTTGTGGGGAAGGTCGATGCTGGAAATGAACGAGAATCAAATGGTAAGACATTCAAATGTTATTGGAGATTGTCTAGTGATGAAATATCATGATCAATCTTTTTGTTGTTAGGTGCTAGTGTATGACAATAGTTTCCTTAGAAGAGCAGGAGGCTCACAGCAAGGGCTTGTCACTGGAGTACAAGGCAAGGATATGGTGTTGTCTCACTACATCTGGCATTTCAACCACAAAAAGGTTGATAGAAACAATTCAAGTACTTGGCAATTGTACTCATCTCCCTTACGGCCCATAAATGTTTTAATATTTTTTTGTAGATCATAATATACCACAAGGAATACTCCGAGGACAATGCAAAGTTTCCATTGTTTGCAATAAAAGTTACTACAAGATTGTGTGGTGGGCACCCCCTCCCACTAAACGTAGAAAGACTAATTCTGATTGAGAAACAATTTTCTCTACGCGTCTTTGGCATTGGGTATGGGTGACAAGCACTCAGAGCCCCCCTATTTCATGTCCTACACAGCTTAGGCTCTAGCTACAGAGGTTGAATACCCGGGGATCTTAGATCCATACAACAAGCGGCTGTTTATGACGAAAAGAAGACGCCTGATGCCCGTGGGGATGTTGTCATCAATAGAGGAATGAGCTCGTCTACAGAGCTTGCACATTGAAGAGGTACAAAGTGAAGAAGAAGGAGGTGCATCAAAGAGGATAAAAGCGACGGCCTTAGGTCCATCTTCTCCCTCAGGTCCATCTTCTCTTGCTCCTGACTCGTGACTGTCGCCACCTCGCATGGCACTCCCTCGCATTTGAATTTCCCCAAGCCATCTATTTCTTCTCTTTGCAGATGTGTTGTAAGAGACCGTATAACTTCTGAACTCTTAAGAAGCTCCTTCTACCTTTCTCTATGAATAAGTCGTCTATAAGTCCATTGCTGTAACTCTAATAGGATATTGGCCTTATCCTTTCCTCCCCGTGTCTAGTGTGCTTAAAGTAACCTGTTCTTGGGTTTTTTCCATGCCTTGTGTGGACCATATTGATAGTGAGCCGTATGTCTCGGCAAAATATGGACCATGGTTGAACAATATGTGCTACATTGAAATAAAACAAAATGGTGAGTAGAGTACAATTTTAAATTTTGTTTGTATATGTAGAATGCTAACCCACCATGTAATGTGTGATATGTTGCCCACCCCACCCTATAAGGTAAGCCTTCTTCTAATCCAACAAAGTTTCTTGAAATGATGTGAGCTTACTTTGTTCCCAAGAATGTTGCTCAATGTAGTGAAAAATTTTATCTAATGATTCCATATGTTCGCCTTGTGATTTTGGATTGCCCCACCACTAGCATTGTCTTTAACCACTTTATGTAACAGTTTCCATTTGTTGAACATGTTTCTCCTCTCTTCTCTATCTGAGTCTTTGAGGCTAACCCCAAGAAACCTTTTGGCCTTCACGCCGCCTATCGATGCTTTTCTAGGTACCTTGTAATGACTTTGATACATCTTAGGGTCCTCTTTGATTTTGACATTGACTCTAGGTACCTTGTAATGACTCTGAGACATCTTAGGTACCTTGTAATGACTTTGAGACATCTTAGGGTACCTTGTCATGACTTTGAGACATCTTAGGTACATTGTAATGACTTTGAGACATCTTAGGGTCCTCTTTGATTTTTACATTGACTCCACGCAAACCAATGTCTGAGAGCACTCCCTCTAATGCTTTGATCACTCTTTTTGACTCACTCTTCTGCTTTATTATCCATGCAAAACATATGTACAAATGAACCACCTTTTCAATTATTTGACAAAGTGCATGAAGTGTACAGACGTGAACTCTACTTAGGGGAATATCAAGAGCTGGTCTAAAAGTTTTATCTTGAAGATGTCTGTTGGTAGCTCTATTCCATTGCACTCTCTCAAGAGATTGTGCATTAGCCATGCAATATAAGCATGGATTTTCCACAGGCGCTCCGTGTGTTATGTTTACATACACTTAAGAGCCTTTAAGTCACCTGCCATGTGCCATTCCACTGTATAGTCATCAAATCCTTCAATTGAAAGAACGACTCCGTTTCTTTGTTCACTAATGATAGAAGGAATTTGGGTTTGACTAAAAACCCAATCGAGGATTTCAAAATCTTCCTTATCAACCTGCAATGAAAAATGAAATCAGAAAATCAACCACCAAATAATCAATGTTTTTGTTATTATAGAGTGAACTAAGTCTACCTAAAATGATCCTAGAGTTAGAATGTTGTTTTAGGATTACACGCTGAAGTATTGTGGATCCTCTTTTGTTATTGATGGATTCAGAGCTCTGTCAAGAGGTTAATGGTGACTCTCTCTAGCTTCTTGCTCTTCAGGACCTCGCACTCATCGAGCTTCAAAAAAAACTTGAGAACCCTTGCACTCCTCTCGATTGATGTCAAAGAAGTGAACTGCATACCTTTGCAACGCTTCAAGATCAACGAAGAGGTTGTTGTGCTCATTAAAATATACCTCTCTACCACCCTTGCCTAAGAAGGTTGCTTCAATATGGAATGGTGACCCAAGTTTCTCAAACACCTCATCGTTTACGTGCCGGCGAGCAGCCTTTACATGTGATGTCTTTGGCAGAAATGATCCTCTCTATAGTTTGAGACTTTTTAGCTAATGTTTTGAAGAGTGCTCTGTATCCCATCTGCAAGATGCCACTCTCATAAAGTATTGCTTGCACTTCCATTGGTTCTAGCTGATTCTCGTTCATGAAGGAGGTAAGGAGCCTCCCTTTCAACTTATGAGATTTTTTCTGAGTTATCATCTCTTCAACTACTTCTTTGGAACTAGACAGATGTAATGCACTCCGGCATTGAAGCCTACACCGTTCGAGTTTGGATGCAGTAAAGACCTGTCAGAAAAGCACCATGCATTATGATCGTGTATAGGAAAGTGTATCCGTTTCTTAGTGAAGAACATTGAAGATACAAAAGTAGAAACAAACTTCGAGTTATCTTAAAGCTTGTATTCATTTTTTCAGGCCACCACTACCAATCTTCATATTCTCAATGTTGCACAAATCTCATTTTCTTTTCCGACTACCAAGCATAGTGTCTTTGTTTTGCAAACTTGTGATATTCTTCTCAAGGCTTTGGATTATCTCTTTGTTTGATGAACTCTTCCGAGAGCATGCTTCATTAAGTATCTTCAGTTGCATGTTCTCCATTGCTAGGAGGTTTCTTTGCCTTTCCGCATTCAATCCTCTCATTTCCAAATGTTTGGTGTATCCCAATAGCCCGGTCTTGCCATCGCCTGTGAAATGTAAGAGGTTAGTGATATTAGCAAAGGGAGGTGGCACATTTTTTGTAGGATCCTTTGGATAAATAGACCCATCAGTTCACAAATCCAAATGATGCTCCTTGTTTGTCCTTCTAAGTTCTTTCTCCCGTTGAGATAAGAAAGACTCCCTCCTACGTTTCTGCAATGGTGCGTACTCTTGCAATACATCAACATGAAGATGATGTGTGTTCTTTCTTTGGGTAAGTGTTGAAGATGAAGGGGTTGAGGATTGCAAGTTCAAATTGGTGTTTTCATTAGAAAAAGAAGCGTTCTCCATTCCTAGAGTTGATAGAGAAATAGAGAGACACTCGAAACTCATGAAATATCTCAGGTTTTGGGAGGGAAGGCCATATTCTCATGTTTAGAGTTGGTAGAGTTTGTGTGGCTTATGTTTTTGGAGGGAACGCTTGTAAGTTGTCATTTCAAATCATTAGTCATACGGTTAGTTGGATTCCTGACAAGAGAACGAAAGATAAAAATGATAAAGACGGCGGCTACCTACCAAAGAATGTCATTTTGGCTTTTAACATTTTTATTTTCTCTCTCTAAGCCAATGTGTAACTTCTTACAGGGCCCAAAAGTGAGTCCAACTTTCTCTGAATGGTGGGTGAATATGGGAGATTTTGTGGTCAATTAGCGATGGTGACATGCCTAGCTCAAGGCGGCTACTTCCAATTGTAGAGGTTCTTGGCTTGTCTTCTTGCTAGGGTTAGATAAAAGCTCAAGCTCGAAGAGACTGACACCTACAAGAGGATGGTGGAACTGGCGGCGGCCATCTAAAGTCACAAAATCAAGAGGAAAATGGATAAAGGTATGTTGGGATTTTCTATCAAGCCTTCTTATCCAATGCATGGGCATCATTAAGAGGATAGAGCACAAGGTAGGGAAGGGTTCATCCAAGAGCTATCGATGCAAATGGAGGAGATCAAAATTAGCATGATGGAGAGAGGGCAACCCAATTAGAGGAACCAAGGAAGAGCGAGATGTTGAGGGCAATATGGTAAGTGTTATAATTGTGATGTTGATGAGCATAACTCACCCGATTGCCATTTTCCTAGAAGAGAGAGGGGTGGAATATATCCCCTTTATGGGAGAGATTGCGAGAGAGGAGAAAAGGAACTCCAAGATGCAAGGATATAGCCTCTTCAAGAACCATTCCCTCCCCCAAGATATGCACCTCAAGCTCCATAAGGTCACATAGTGTCGTGAAGGAAAGGAGGCAGAGTGAAATCTTCATGTGATTTTTTTGGATGAGGAATCTCTTGATCTTATGGATAACAAGAGGGCAAGAGAAGAGATGGAGAAGGAGACAAAGGAAGAGAAAAGGTGCACAAGAAGGAAGGGCAAAGCTATCATGCCAAGGGAATGAGCCCCGGTAGTCAAGGATCAAGCCCAAGAGGCCGACTGCTAGTGTGGATAGGGAATGAGGCCCAAGGGGATATATAAAGGGAGGTTGGGAGGACCATTCCAAGGAAGTCCCACTAGGGGTCTCACACTGTTATCAAGGCTTAATTTTTGGGGCCCAGGGCGTGGAGCCACTCTCATGCTTTTGCATGTTCATGCAAGCAAGGAGGGCCGAAGATTCTCATAAGCGGGCATGGCCGCTTAGTAGAGATAGGCGAGGTGCTTGAGGCCGCGAGATCAAACCCTGACGAGGGGAGAAGGGACGCAATCAAGCTATACAAAACGGTGTGCAAGTGGGCTCAGAAGGTGCACAAGGGGGAGTTGAAGAAAGTCCATCTAAGGAGCGAGTGCCATAGAGCAGCATCTCTCTCTCTCTCTCTCTCTCTCTCTCTCGTTATCTCTCACCCAGCGTTCTGTCCTGCTGCCAGTGCCAAATCTCGTGTAACCTATTCTTTCACAGTGCCCTATCCAAGGGCATAAACCTTAGGGTTTTGGACTTTATGAATTAAGGGAGGGTACTGACGGTCCCCCCCCCTGTTGTGCTTGAAGATAAGCTTGGGATTTGAACGAGTGTTGACAAAGGTTGGAGGAGAATCGACCATGGGGATTGAATGAGCATTGATAGCAACCAATTCTGGAATTTTTGAAACTGCTTCTAAAATTTCCTTATAATTTTGGCAAAAAATAGTTCATCACGAGCGTTTGCAGTAGATCTTCTCCAAGCAAAGCACTGTGCTCCTTTTTTAAGCAAAGCAACTTCTGTTTGTCAATATCGGGAAAAGTTCTCAAAGCCATGTACCTCCAGCTTACCAAATCATTTAGCACTGCTAATTGATTGCAATCACGGCGGTTTTTGGACTCTTCGTCTTTTGCTCTTTGTCAAGCAATGCACGTGAAGGGACAAAATTACCTTAAAACCTTGCACTTAGAAAAGATAATTGGTGGTAATTCATGCTACCACACAACATTGTCGCGGATTCCTCATTCAATTCTCTGCATGAGGAACTGCTTGAGAATCATTTTTTTGACTTTGAACTTCCTTGAAGAGAATCGACTCCTCCTCCTTAGAGTGTGCTTGAAATTTTGGAGGATACTAGCAATTTAATCGACAAAAGGAACGTGTCACAAGACGTAACTTTAAATAGTTTGAAGAACGGTTTGAAAATTGGCGGTTTGCGTCTAATTGCTTGCTACACACGTGGATCAAATTACGGAGTTGATCATCCCGTGCACCCCACAGGCTACAATATCTACACTTGTATTGCAACCATGTAGGAAATTTTGAAGGAGAAGAGAAGTACTAAAATGTAAAGGTTTTCCTCTTATAAGGGGTCCCCCATTTTTCCATTTTGGTGGATAGCAGCCATGCAGGTTCAATGGAGGAGAGAAGAAGCATTGTACACTTCTTTTTGGCTGAGACATAAATTGGCAATTTTCCCCTATTAACAATCTACCCATCTCTCTTTTCCTTCTTCATCGTTTCTATGCTTTGTGGTGGTGCCAGTGTGTGTGGTTTTCAAAGTGTTTGTGGTGGTGAGCTGTAGAGAGGAAGAGAAGTGTCTTGTGTCATGTGTGAGTGTGCGGATGCGGTGCGTGTGCGTAGAGAGTGCAAAGGGGAAATAGGGAGAGAGAGAGAGAGAGAGAGAGAGAGAGAGAGAGGGAGAGAGAGAGAGAGAGAGAGAGAGAGAGAGAGAGAGAGAGAGAGAGAGAGAGAGAGAGAGAGAGAGAGAGAGAGCACACGACACACGATGTGGGGTGGAGCTCCCAAATCTCACTGTGTGAGCACCATGTGAGAATGTAAATGAGAGCTCCTTATTATTTGTATGTATAAAGAATAAGGAGATAAATATGGGCAACTGGACACTGGTCAACGAAAACGGCAAAGCAGGTGAGGCACACCGCCTTTACCTAACATTCTCCCACTAAAGGCTGTGTGCCGATAAGTGGCGAGAAGACTAGCCTACAACTAGTATATATAAGAGGTGAGAGAAGACAACTCTCAACCTATGCCCACTGGCTCACTCTGTAACTGCTCTAGTGTAGATGCAACATGCATACCACTAGGACTAGAGCTACGATGACACTCATGATGTAGGTATCGAGTGACGACCTGCATGGCTCCACAATGCACAATGCCAGTGTCAATCATCGCACGACTGACAACTCCCACTGCAAATGCACCAACCCGCATAAGCAAGATCAGGTCTTGAAACCAAAAGGTCAGACATGAGAGACCCGAAATCCAACGAAACATGCATTATGTGTGCTAACCTATCCCTATCAGCAACCTTAGTGCCATATGCATCCTCATCAGGAACCACCTTACTATGTATCACCATGTCAGCATCCTCTGGAAAAGGTATATCTGTTGAGAATGATTGCAAAACCAAAAAATCAGTACCACCGCAATCACACACAGTTTTCTGGAGGACACTGTCGCCCTCAAACGTATCAGACGCATCATGGAACAATGCATTGATCTCTAGCTCAATTGATGTCACCTCAACTGATGAATGACAAAGCTGTGTATCCCCAGAGATACCACTGTCTGCATGAACATCACCACAAGACAAATGCACAACCTACTCTCCATGCATCACATCCGCAAAAGAGACACGCCTCCTCTCTCCCTCCAAACATGGCTACAAATACACAGAGACTACCCCGCCTCGTGTATCAAAAATATGCAAAGGGTATACCAGACCACTCCTAGCACCTCTGGCTATCACCAGTGATCCCCTATGCATATGAAATGATCGCTCTCCAAGGAGTACACGATGTCCACTACTCTGCAAAAACTGACGCACTCAAATAAGATTGTGGCTAAGTCCTGGTACATAGCGTACATCTTGTAGCATAAGCAATGCACCACTAGGTAAGGACATGCATAAATCTCCAGCACCCTCTACGTCATATGCTGAGCCATTTACAAACTGCACACAACCAAGTCTCCCACTAGAGAAAGAGCAAAACAAATCACGATGTGGTGTCACGTGAAAAATTGCATGCTCGTCTAGTAGAAAACGCGTAGACAATGTGCTATGCCAAGACAGAAAGTAGTCTGAAGGCAAGCTAGACTCAAGAGTGACATGCCCGTCACATGTATACTCTCTAGCATCTGTCCTCATAGTAGGACCATGCATCTGCCTCTTCTGCTGCCTCATACGCCTGAAGCAACGACACCTAATATGCCCCTTGTGGCCACAATACCAACACGTCAGTCGCCGTGAACAAAAATTACCTCTCATGGCCATGCCAAACAATGGCAAACAATGCTCGAGATCACAAAACTCTCCCACCTAAGAGAAAACCACTATCTCAAGCAGATAGAGTGAGCAAACTATTAAGCTCACAAGACTCTACAATAGGCAAACAAATTTGACAAAATTTTGGCAGAGCCTCCCTTGTAACTGGAGCAAAAAACTCAATAGCAAACCACAAATGGAGACAACACAAAATGCCCAAATGGTCAAATCCGGGAACGTAGTCGTCCGGAATCACCTTACAAATTCATACAGAGAGCAAGCACGCTCTAGTTGGAGTACCACTCAACGGAATATTGACAAAACGTGTCAATTTGTTTACATAAACAAGCTTCAATGGATGCGCATAAAGAAGTGCTTAATTGCGAGCATCAATCATGCATCCAAAATACTTAGCCATGATGGCTCCGTATCTTCACATCTGTTCCCACATAGAGCATACATCAACACAAAACCATGTGCCGAGAAACTGCATACGGATGTGTCTTAGTCTAAGAACCACATCCCAAATCAACACTTGTATACACAACTGCAAGTTAAATCAGCACCCAATGGACTCCACAATGTGACGTACATATCCCCAGACTCAATCTACACAACGATTTGCAGTATACAAGCCCTTAACTGTCAAATCTTTTGTGTCTCAAAAAAATGCAGGTTGCTGCAGAAAATTCAGAGATCAGATTTTATAATTTTGATATCACCATTGTGCCCAAAACATCGACAAACCCTGGGGTAAACCCCTAGATCATATAGATCTGAGTTCGAGTGTGCAAGATATGCCAAAAAACACAATTTTCGTCTCAAAAACACAACAAAACCTTATTGCTTTGCAGAAATTTCAGAGGTCAAAATCAGCTCAAATGGACATCACCATTATGTTCGGAGCGTGCCAAAACCCCAGGTTACACCCTAACCTTGCATAAATCGCATTCCCTATGCAAAAGTTATGCAAAAAAAGTTGTTTTTGAGGTTCAAAAAATGACCTGCGAAAATGAAAATCCGCATTCTTCCTGTAAATATGATTGCAAAAAATCATACACACTTGCAATACACCCTCAAGCTTCCATGAGCACAGATCTGGTGGTTGCTCACCGATCTCAAGCTTCCACTGAAAGCAAGCTCACCATAGCCAAAAGCTCACTTCTCTGTAGCACTCCATCTATCGCGAAGCCAAAGCTCTGATACCAATTGTGAGTGCGCGAATGTGGTGTGCGTGTGCAGAGAGTACAAAGGGGAAAGAGGGAGAGAGAGAGCACGACACAGGATGTGGGGTGGAGCTCCCAAATCTCACTGTGTGAGCACCATGTGAGAATGTAAGTGAGAGCTCCTTATTCTTTGTATGTATAAAGAATACGGAGATAAATGTGGGCAGTCGGACGCTGGCCGACGGACACGGCAAAGCACGGTGAGGCACACTACCTTTACCTAACACCATAAAGGTGTGTTTGTTTTTAGAATTGTGGGTGTTGTGTGACTGTGGGTCTCTCAAGATGTTTATACGTTTGTTTGTGTGCAACATAAGGTGTGCATGGTGAAAATTGTGTTTTTTAGAGGTGTTATTGAGTGGATTGGGGTGTTGTGACTATCACGGGTTATAGAGAGGCAATCTCTACGTGTTTTTGGGTGTGTTTTTACTCCCCCTATGGACCATCTTTTTGTGACCCCACAAAGGAGCATCTAATTGCTCATTGGATTGATAAAGAAGGGCATTTTCTTACATAAATGATGATGGCAACACAAAGTTATGTGCCAATTTTCATTAGTGAGGACGATATAGAGTAGTGGATGGCCGATTTTGAGCTGCACATGTTGTCGTTGCATATGCCAAATGAAGACATCAAGATTAAAATGATTCTACTACTAATGCGAGACAAAGCAAAGGTATGGATTTATGCTTTGGAGGGAGGATCCAATTTGATATTGGCAGCCCTTTGGGTTTTTTTCCTGCAGAATGTTCATAAAGAGGTGTCCCCGGTTGATTTGGGTGCAACGTTGAAGGCTAAATAAGGTAAGATGTAAATGAAGATTCTGGTGTTTTCCTCAACCATCGGTGCAACTAAAGTTGTTCAAAGCTATGAGGGTTACAATGCAAGGTTATGTGTGCTCTCAAGGGCATGTCAAAGGGGTAAGGAAACTCTGAAGGTCAAGGGAATGCAAAGGGCAACGGATATGTATGCTTTATGTGTTTTTTTAGGTGAGAGTGCTCCGATATGGTTCCTATAAAAGGTGGATTTTTAGCATGTGAAAAGTGCAAGAATGAAAGTGCCAGAGGTGGCCTTCAATGTTGTCTACAAGACGGTCTAGAGGGCTCCTCCATTAGAGCTACAGAGTGCGAGTTATGGCGGTTTGAAGTCAAAGAAGTTTGGAGATCCTTATCAGAGTGGGTAGTAGCAGGTGGTGGATTAGGGTGGGAGTAAATGCATGTGCCTGAAGTGTCTATCTTACGGTGCATTTTGGTATGTTTTAATCGAGGATCAGATTTTGAATGGCCAAGTATTGAGCACCTGAATTTCACTAGGGGGCAATTATGTGCCAATCTAGACCACCTTGGTAGACGTTCCATCTCGAGCTTTTTTGGTCTAAGCACACCTTATATGTGACGATCGCAAGGCTACGAGAAGAGAAAAAAATGACCAAGGTCCGTTTCCTTATGATTTTAGCAAGGGAAATTACATGTGGCAAGGCCGAGCACGGTGGATTCAAGTGCCCTAATCGAAGTTGTACAACCACGATATGTTCTTTCGATGTGGCAATGCAAGTCAGCATAAGGAATTCATAAGGTATGCATTCAATTTTTCATTTTTTGTCCATCCACTAGAAACCAGTCACAAAATTGCACTTCTTCGCATAGAGATCATAGTCTGCACGCATACCAACATGTACTCTTTGCAAAATCCACTTCTAGAATACCACACTGATTTTGCCCGTTTACAACAATCTCATAGCATACACCACTCTCTCTTTCTCCCTCACACATAGAGAGGCTTGGGGAGGCACACACATCTCACACACCGGCACCAAGCACTTTGAGTAGACCAAAGACAAGAAGGGGGGAAAGGGGGAAGAAATGACATAGAAATAAGCGATGGTTTGCTCCAATTAGGACAAAAACACCATCTACAACAACACCATGAAACCTGCTACCATCGGCACGAGCACAACGAGTGCAAAAAATAACTTGAGAAACTTTCTTCCTTGTGGAGTTCTCCTCGTTGAGAACCCTCCTTCTATTCAAAATCTCGTTGAGAACCTTCTTACTCTCCCTACTGGCTCCTCTTTCATTATATTCAATTATCTCAAAGATTCTGTGTGATTCTGTTCTTTACACCTCCTACGCTTACCTCATTAAAAAAAAGAGGGAAGAGAACTTGAACCCAAACCAATGGGTACTCGACTTTTGGTTCCCCCACGTAACCACTCGGTCAGTCGTCCTCACATGTTGCGAAGCAACTCCATTTAATTTAAAACGAGCATTTTGTTGGTTGCTGGTTGCTCTCCTGCGAGTCTGTACGGCCACCTTTCCGCTTCGCCTGCTGCCACCCTCACTCCTTGTTCTCTGTTGCACAAGAAGCTCCTGAAACACTTCTCTCTCTCTCTCTCTCTCTCTCTCTCTCTCTCTCTCTGCGCGCTGCAATCGGGACCTCCTCCAAAGAGATTGCATGAGGAGAATCAATTGTTGATTCTCCACTTCTTTTCTTTTCCAAAAATTGTATCCCCTACTCAAGCTCTCTCTCCCCAAGAACTCCCCAAATGCAAAAAGAATGGCCCCCTTGAGGGCGTGTGATCCCTCCCCGCTATATCGAGTCGACCACTTGTATGTTTGGCTGATCACTCCTTTTTAGCCCAAATTTGCATGTGTTATAGCACGCATTGCTATTCTGCCTACCTTGCCCTCCAAGGCACATGGGGGAGTCCATGGTTATCAGGGTGCCATGACAACGACAATTAAAAGTTGCGGGCCCCCGTTTATGGGCATGTAGGACGGACGAAGCCGCAATATAAGCACCGCAACCTCACAGCCAACGGTCGACACACCCCTTGATGCACCATCAACAATCAGCAGCAACTGCGTTGAAACACGGCCCAGAGCGCCAACAGCGCCACGAAGAACTGTGCCCGCAGGCAATGCCTGTGCCATCACCTAGAGCTTGGGAAACTCTGTCCCTTGAATTTGATGACCATAAAGGATGCTCATTGTGGCCTTTATACCTTGACTTTCAATGCATTGCTTTCATTTATGGGTAATACAGATGCCATGTGGCATGCACGGGTGAGACGTCCTCCAAACTCCCCAACATCTTCACCAACAAAAATCTTTAAGTATCATAAAAGCGGTCTTTTCCTCCCAACTTTGTTTGCCTACCAAGTGATGCTCAACAATCCAATGCCTGAGCCACTTGTAGACCCAGTACCCAACCTTGTCTTGTGGAGATCCCGTCGTCTTTGGACTTTGCTGGGCCCTCAAATGACACGCCTCGAATTGGCAAAAATTCATTTGCTACCACACTGTCAACAATTGTCGCCATCTTTCAAACCCCAGTATCTTGCTCATCCATACTCTATTTGAGAATTTGTCAATTCACATGGCCTTTACTTACCGTATAGAGCTCATACAAACCCTTGAGAGGAAAAAAAACCTCAAATGGCACACCGATCGAGGCAACCAATCCTGCAAAGGACTGGTTGATAGTGCAACTTCAAACGCCCCTAACTTGGCAATCGGGACTCCGATCGACGATCTGAAAAGACTAATATGGTCCACATGATGAGCTTTACACATCTATCTGTTCAAACACTCTTTGATCACCTGTCATCACTTGTCATGTCTATTAAGGATCTACAAACCGCTCCAGCTTTGAACTGACATATATTCCACACCGCAGCCCCGTTTGAGGAGCCATCTAGACCAGCTTGTAAAGCACTTCAAGCACTACATTCCAAAGCAAAAAACTAGCACTTCCTACCATATTTACCTGCCATCCCATCTTGCTCATCTTGAAGCCCTTTAGGTCTAACAAACCACATAAAGTGTACTTCTCTACTGTCAGGTCTTCCACACTTGCTTCAAAATTTTTATATGCATCTGCCAACATACATACCACTGCTTTTGTCTTTTTCCATGGTCGACATACTCGATTGCACCATCATTCTTGAAGACTCGATAGTTCTTAGCCTTCTAGACCTGATTAAAGTAGTAAAATCTATCAATTTGTGTTACAATAAGAAGCACTTGGATCTTGAAAACTTCCCTCCTAGGAAGAGACCTTTTCTTGAAAAATTCTATGTTCGAGATCTTTTGCACCCATTTGCAAATCTTCCCTGCTAGGCCACAAATCGTCAGTCACTCAAAAAGGTGCATGAGGTCTTCACTAGCCGTTCTGCATTGTGAGCATCTATCTAAGACAATACCTGTGGCAAGAGCCTTCACCCCATTGTAAGGGATCCCCACAGTACCTTCCACAAAGAGACCTTCATCCTATGTGGCCATTGTGGACACGAGGTATTTTTCACGGCTGTCTTTTAAAACCTTGACTTTGGTCATTGCTTGTCCCACAACTTGCTCAATGGGGAGAATCAATCCATCAAAGCCATTAGGGTGTGGTACACCTTTTCTGTTCTCAGTTTCATAAAGTCTTTATTCTTAGGCCACCGCCATGCTTTCTACTCAAATTTTGACTCAAGTTAGGCAAACACCAATTGTGCAGCCTTTTGAGGGTTGTGTTGATCATCAGTCTTGATGAGGTTATACAAGGAAGATAGTTCGTCCGATCCCACAATTGGTCTAGGCTCTAGCAAATACCTTTGTTATTCATTTTTTTTTTGCAACTTCCAAGGATTCAAAAGGATGTTTCCTGCCATAGAGAGCCATGGGACCAATGCGTTAGAGAGTTGCAAAAATACTTTGTTAGCTCTCCCCATTCCAAATACTTCATTTCTCTATTGTATTTTGAGAGGAGATTTCTCGTTGTGCCCCAAGTTTTAGGCCAACCCACCAAGCAGAAAGAAACTTATCATACACCACCTTGAGCTCTTTTCATTGTCCACCTTGCGAGTATAGTTTGGAATTGTCCATCATGGGATTTGTCATAATAGCCCATGCATGGTCTTGCTTCACAAGTGAAACCACAAACTTGGTTCATTGGGCCTTTGCATGAGTGCTGGGGTTAAGAACCTTGAGACTTCCTTGCTCAATAGGTCTCCCAACTGTTTCCCATCAAGCCCACTGTTAGGGCATTGAGTCTTTAGTGTTGTTCTTTCATGAAAAACCTTTTCACCAGTTTTAAGAACACTTTCTAGTTACATCTAGCAAGCTAAAATAGAGGAACATTAAAGTCTCCCTCCCAAATACCAACCTTTTGAAAAAGGCATTTACCGAGGAGGAGTGCTCTTGTGCTTAGGCAAAGAGAAGTCTCCTGGTTAGGACGGTCTGACTACAGAGTTCTTCATCAAATTTTGGGATGATTTGAGATCCCAATCATGAGAATGGCTGACCAAGACCTGCTAAATGGAGTTTTGGACTTAAGCATGAAAAGGGGTCTCATCAAACCTATACCCAAGCAAGTTTTTGCTCCCAGGCTTAAACATTGGCATCCCATTACTATGATATCAGTGGCATATAAAATTATGGCCAAAATCATAGCCCTCAGGCTCTCTCCCCTCTTGAAAAAAATCATCACTCCCCCATTGTCATGGATTTATCAAGGGCACATCAATATATGATAACATCTTGGCAGCAATGGTCGGCATTGACTATGAAAAATTCACTCGCTTAGTCCACACCCTTGGTTCTGGTAGCCAATCTGATCTCCTCTTTAATGAGAGAATGGTTCAATCATTTAAGGTCAAAAGATCGATCAAGCAGGGTTGCCCATTGGACCCTCTGTTTTTTTCCACTTACTCTCATCCTTTGGTAACATTGCTTGAAGATAGTGTTGCCAAAGGAGAGGTTCAAGGTTGAATCTGCCTAAAAACAACCAACTACTTGCGAAACTATTTGCAGATGACTCCATTCTATTTCTCAAAACTTGCCCTCAAGTGATTCAAAAGGCTATGGAGATTGTGCAAACCTTTGCCATTGCATCAAAAGCAATGTGTAGCATTGAAAAATCTAGATTGATCTCACTCTCAGAAGATGACTCGTTCAATTCATTTATATACAACGGGGAGATTGTGTCAAAAGGAAGTTTTTATGGCACCTAGGGGTCCTCTGGGGGTGGAGATTACACAAGAGCGAAGATTATTGTGGGTCTTGGATAAGGTGAGGACAAAGATGAAAAGGTGGGAGTATGTGCCTCTCCCATTCTTGAACAGAGTTAGAGTGATCAACTCAATTTTACTCCTTTTCATAGCTTTCAATGGTCCACTATTGATTGCCAAATGCAACTGCAAAGAGTTCTTGAACCTAGTGAAAATAATCTTAAGGAAGAATGACACTAAGGACTCAATGTCTTGGCAATGGATAGGATGGGACTCCGTAGTGAGACACATTGAGCAAGGCGATCTAGGAATTCGTAACCCTAGCACACATGTGGATGCATAGTGTGCCAAGTTTGTAGTTGCAATCATGAAGCAAGATTGGGCATGGCCAATATGACAAAGGCCATGATGGACAATGCTAAAGTGAGTTTGCAAGGGGAATAATGGAAAGGGATTCAACTTCACGATAAGGTGCTCGCCCCTTGGTGGTCAACAAGCCTGAAACTTGGGGGCCCTAATGTCGAGTGAGCTAGTTTGGATTTGGAAATGTAAGAAAACAACAGAGGGTTTGGATGGGGAGAGGTAACAACGTATTTTCCCAAATCTTTAGCCCACTAGTACCCTTGGATTTCTAAGGCCAAAAGTGTCCTACTGAACCCATGTGGCCAGAAAAATGAACATCAAAGGTCTTAGATGAATGGGCCAATTTTGGGACAGCAGCAACAGTAGTTGGAAAGGAGCAGACAAATTGGCCTCCCAGTCCCATCTCGAGGGGATGGAAAGATTGCTTGCCATTAGAGTTATAGAGTGACTACACAAATATTGGCTATTTGTAGATGAGTCCACTTTTGAATTGAAAGCATGGTGCTCATTGCTAACCCAGGGACAGACATTTCTTTAAACCGCAAACTAAGTAAGTGTACAACAACCTCATGATCTCATGGATTGGTTACTCCTGGTGAACAAGCAGTGGGGTAAGCAATGGAAAGAATCCAGATGGGTGACAATTCCTAAGAACATTTGGTGTCCACATCGGCCACTTAAGATGAAGACTTCATTTTGGAAGGTGCTATGAGGAGCCTTACCTACTGATGTGAATGTTTAAGCTAGAGGGATTGGGACAAATAGATGCCTCACAATCCAACGTCGCCAGCGAGGACCTCCCCCACTTATTCAAGAAGTTCTTGGTGACCTACGTCCTGGTAGGAAAAAATTGTATATGGGTTCAAAAGACTTAGAAGATAGGGTTTTGCAAGAATGATCTTTTCCTAGGTGAGAAGGTGTTAGAAAGCCAAGCGATGCTTTTCAGAATGAAAATTGTTATATTTTGCTACTTCAGACACATTGGTGCAGCCAAATTTGTTCTCTGCAAGCAAGTGGTCTATGCCAAGCAAAGACAGAAGGCAGGTGCAGTGCAGAAGGCTAGAGCAGGGATGGAGTCCCTAGGCAGAAAGGTGCTAGCCAAAATGTATGCTCAGTGCAGTTTTTTAGGTCCAAAATGGCTCAATTTGGATAGCAAGTAAAGGTGTCTAGAGTGCCGAGTCAGTGATCTAATAAAAATTAGATGAGGTGCTCTAGAAGTTAGTCTAGATGGCTTGTCAAACGGAGCCCTGGCATGGAAGATATTGCAGTTTGAAGTTGGAAAGTTTAATAGACCTGAAACCGATAGGGTAGCTGGGGAGAGTTGGCTAGAGTGGATGTCAGTCAATAGGTGTGTAAAGCTCAAATTATGGAGCATGCCTATCTACTCGAATTGCGAACCAAAGCTCCTGATATCAAGTTATGGCCAGTTGAAGTTTTGTTGGGAGCTAGTTATAGGCCAAGTCAACCGCGTGGAAAATCGTGCATCTGGATTTTTTTGGGCCTTGACAAGGTTCAAGCAGATAGAGCATGCCGTGTGGAGTCAGTAGGTGTCATAATAACTAATATCTAATTCTTCTAAATTATTTTCTCATGTTAAACTGATCATTTAATATGGGAAAGTACCAGGGAAGAAAAAGCTAGAATATTGGCTAAGCTGGCAGACCGGCCACACAGTAGGGATCCAAATGAGGGAAAATAGGGATCCAAACGGGGGGGCATCTACAAAAGAGCAATGCAACAATGGGCTTCAAATACCCTAAGGTTTAGCCCATTAAGACTTTCAAAATGCTAAGGTTCCAAAATTTAAAGGTTATGTCCAATGGTCCAACCCTAGGGAAAATTGGACGTGTGCCAAAAAGTCTTTGCAAGCTCCTATAGAGGAGAAGATGAGCCCTTTTAGTAGGGGATGAAAAAAAAACACACACACACATAGACACACTCATGCAAGCCCCTTTACACAAAGGGAATAGTGGACACATGTCAGCACCCTAGGCCAATTGCCCACAAGGTGCACTTAAATCCTATTGGATGACCATAGAGGTGGACCAATGAGAATTAGGTTAGAGTAGATTCATTTTTAAAAACTTAATAAAAGAACCAATAAGAATTAATCTCTCTACAAGACTATTGGGAAGTATCCCAAGGGGTCCAATGAGCATTCAACAACCCAATGGCTTGCCTGCTTCCTATTCGCCAGAAGATAAAGGGGTCCAATGAGAGTTTAGTTGCATTTTTAATTACCTAAATCTCTCACAAAAAGGGAAAGGGGGACACCTGTCACAAGGCTATCACTTATGCTTCTCAATTTTCATTGGCTAATCTTTGCAGGGTCCAATGGGGTGGCAACATGAGTATTTTGCAAGAGGGGTCGACCAAGAGAGAGAGGGGGCTGATTTTGGCAAGGCATTATCACACACACTCTCACACAATATTATGTCTGAAGCAAGAAGACTCTCGTTATCTCTCTCCTTCTCAAGATTTGATGGAAAGCTCATCATCTACTCCAAGCTTGCGAGAAGGGAGGCCTACACCAACAACTCTTGGCTTTGTGATGCAAATCCAATCAACAACCAAGTTTCAATGCATGCTCACCTCCTCTACCATGCTAATTACTAAGCTATGCTAAGCTATTATGAGTGATTATGTGAGGAGATATATATACTTCTTTCTCGTAAGACTACTCCTTCTTCCTCAATCTACTCTCATACCCCACTAGCTCTCACCATCTTTGAAGGTGTGTGAGGTCTTGTGTCTGAGACCGTGAGGGAATTGATGTTGTGTTTTATAAGTGTTTGCTTAGTGCTTGAAGATTCCATCTTCATTGCACTAGCTAGTTATTGAAGGAACACAAAGAATTGTATTGTAAAACGTCTCCCTTGATGGGGGAACCTATAATACAAATCCTTTTGGAGGGGGGGAACAGATTCATATAAATCCGGTCCTCAACTGTTGTCAATAGCTTAATCTCTCTCTCTTTTGAAGTATTTTTCATGCCTATCTAACTGGGTGTTATGCTTTTGTTGCTCTCTCCACCCAAGCACTCTTGTTATGCTCATTAGGAATCTATTCTAATGAAATGCTCACTATGCTCATGTTATTTTCCGCTACACACAAGTTACTAGAACATTAAATGTTACATTGGTATCAGAGCACAAGGTTTCTCTTTTCTTGCTCAAGAAGGGAGGTCCTCAAGCTAGCTATAAAATGGTTGGTATTATCAATTCCAATTAAGTAAGTAGAATGGGGATTTTTCAGCCTTGCAGTGCGCTTGCCTTCGTGCAGATAACGGGGCATCACTATCGAGAGCTATGGTCTTAATAGTGGAGTCCTATGGGGCTTGTCTAGGGCTTAACCACTATTGGGCTATTCCAATTGAGTAAGTAGAATAGGGATTTTTTAGCCTTGCAGTGTGCTTGCCTTCGTGCAGATAACGGGGCATCACCGTCCAGAGCTATGGTCTTAATAGTGATTCCTATGGGGCTTGTCTATGGCTTAACCACTATTGAGCTATTAGAATCTTGACAGGAGTTGGTATTGTTTTGGTGTTGAAAGACCCTCTCTTCTATTATTTGCAATTAATGATATTCAGGCCATAAGTATAGTAGGCTGAGTGCTTTTCTAAAGGGGTAAAGAGGAGCAACAACTAGGGCTTGAAGTGCCAAAGTACACCAAAAAATATTACACCTAAAAATTGTTAGAATGGCTAACAATACTAAAGAGAGTGAAATTAATGTTGATAGCTTTGATTTCTCTAATGAGGAGGCTACTAATGATGCCCATATGCTTGTTAACTACCTTGTTTCTAGGCTTCAACAAGCCATGGGCAATCCATCCCTCCAAAGTGAAGTGCAACGGTAGCTTTGTGCTCATGAGATTCTCCAAGCTCCCCATCATGACAAGAGAGTACCTAGGAACCCTCCTTGCAAGACTTCCAAAAGAGACCTCTCTCCGATTTGGGAAGAAGAAGAAGATCCATACGAAGGGCTCAAAAATTTACTTCTTGATGACACATCTCCTTCCCAAAGGAGAACTCAAGAGCCCCCAAAGAAGGAATGAGAAAGGAGTCTCCTGCCACCTTGGTGGAGATGGCTCCACGAAGGTGACAGGAGACTCAAGAGCCCCCAAAGAAGGAATGAGAAAGGAGTCTCCTGCCACCTTGGTGGAGATGGCTCCACGAAGGTGGCAGGAGAACTCAAGAGCCCCCAAAGAAGGAATGAGAAAGGAGTCTCCTGCCACCTTGGTGAAGATGGCGAGCAAAACACTCGCTATCACCTCCTAAATGGAGAAGACAATCGCACACTTCTCCACACCATAATTCAAAGAGGGATAACAACAAACAAGAGAAGAAAAAGGCAAGAAAGAGGTCACCCTCTTCTCCATCTTCTTCATCCTCTTCCTGTTATGAAGAAGTGATGGTGCAAACAAGGAAGACCAAGGCGAGAAAGAGGCCACCCTCTTCTCCATCTTCGTCAAATTATTTATCCTCTGAAGAAAGTGATGGTGCAATTTTTGAACCATATTTAAGAAGAGACCATAGGAAATCCTATGCAGCGTGGAAGAGGTCGTCCAAGCTCACGAAGTTCAAAGAGGGAGGAAAGAATATCTCTCTCTTTACCTATGATGGTACCTTTGGTGCTACGGACAAAGTCTTGGCTTTCATCCAACAATTTGATGCGGCGTTTGGAGATGAGGGATTCACGAAGTCCTCTAAGCTATGCCATGTAGCTATGCACTATCAAAAGTCCGCCACGCAATGGTGGTCTAGCCTACAGGAAAACGGTCAAGCCCCATGAACATGGAAAGCTTTAAGGGCTTCCATTATGAAGCAGGTTTTGGCCACTGATGCCAAAGACAAAGTACTCACCGAATGGTGAAGCTTGAAGCTCTCTCCCTACAAATCCATTCACAAATATGTAGACAAGTTTTGGGACTTACATCTCAAAGCCACTGTCTTCAAAAAGATGGATTTTGGAGATAAAAAACAACAATTTTGTGCGGGTTAAATGAAGAAATGGCAGAGTATGTCAACTTCCAAATCCCACGCACCATATCTGCGGTCATACACCATACTGTGGTGGCTTTACGAATCAATTTCCAAACAAGGGCTAAGAGAAATTAAGCCCACGAAAAACAAGGGTTCCAATGAGCCTAAGGGGAAGGACAATGTCCAAAAATCTCCTAAGGGCAATTCCAATAACAACAAAGCTGGGAGTTTACAAAGGCAAAAACAAACTCTCTCTTGAAGAGCTTGAGCGTTATCACAAGGATAACCGTTGTTTCAAATGTGGAGAGCAAGGTCATGCATATAGCGCTTGCCCCCAAAAGAACACCCGCCATGAGCCTCCTAGAGCTACCTTGGTCAAAATCCAAGAAGAGGAAGCTTACCACAAAGGATCTCCTTTATATCATGCTTGGGGAAAGGTAAGAGAACATGATGCTTTATTTCTCTTTGACCATCGTTCTACTCACAATTTCATATCCACAGAGTTGGCCACCAAGCTAGGCATCCGAGCCTATGAGATGGGAGATGTCCTACCCGCAGATGGTGCTTTCAAGGGGCAAGAAGCTTCAGTCAGTCCCTTAATTGGGAAATTGAGGCTCCATGTCCAAAGCTGTGTGCACAAAGAGGACTTCTTTATCTCTCCTGTCAAGCATGAGGATGTAATCGTAGGGGCACCATGGTTTGATCGCATGGCTAAATTCCCTGAAAGGAAAATCTACTTTAGGTTTATGAAAAAAGATATGTACATAGATGCCAAAGAGATGGGTAACACCATACCCATTGTACATACGCAAGCTTTCAATAAGTCAATAAAGAGCTCTATTTCCTTGTACATGATTTTTGTTAAAGATGATCAAAATGAACCTAATGTTTTAGCAAAAGAAAATATATATAATCACAAGGAACTAGAGTTATCCAGTTTTCTCAAGGGATTTCAAGATGTTTTTATTGACGACATCCATTGTGAACTACCTCCTAAACGAGGCAATGATGACCATGCAATTGAACTTCTTCCAGGAAATTCACTACCTAATAAACCTCCTTATAGAGTTTCTCAAGCTCAATAAGAGGAGATAATGCGGCAAGTGCATGAGTTAGTTGAAAAAGGGCATAGTTAGGCCTAGCTCATCTCCATTTTGCTCACCCGTGTTATTAGTGTAAAAGAAAGATGGCACATATCGTATGCGTGTCGACTATAGAGCACTAAATAGGATCACTATTAGGAATAGGTTTCTCGTTCCACGAGTAGAAGACCTATTTGATAAGCTACAAGGGTCGACCTACTTCAATAGGATTGACCTAAAAAGTGGCTACCATCGAATAAGGATAGTTGATCAAGACATTATACAGACCCCATTTTGCACTACGTTTGGTCTTTACGAATACATTGTCATGCCTTTTGGCTTGATCAATGTACCAGCCACATTCAACCCCGTGATGGAGAAGCTATTCAAGCCTCATCGAACCTTTACTGGTTGATGATAATTCATTAGACAAACACAAACAGCACCTCTAGATAAAGTCTTAAGAGAGAATAAACTTTATATTTACCAAAAGAAAAGTGAGTTTTTCTTACAAGAGATTCAATATTTAGGTCGCATTATCTCTCAAGATGTCATCCAAATGGATCCATCACAGCTAGAGGTAATAAAAGGATGGCCTAATCCAAGGAATCTTCATGAACTAAGAAGCTTTACAGGTATGTGTGCATACTATAGACGCTTCATAGAAAAGTTCTCACTAATAGCAGGACCATTACATGATCTAACAAAGAAAATTGTTAGGTATACAAGGTCTGCCAAGAAGAACAATGCTTTCAAAAAGCTTATCTCTCAACCTATGCTTACACTACCGAATCTCTCAAAGCCATTTGAGGTCCAATGTGACGCTTGTGGTGATTGCCTTAGAGTTTTTTTTCTTCAAGAAGGACACACCATAGCCTATGAAAGTCGAAGGCTTGACCCGGTTGAGCAAGCTCTAGGCATATATGAAAAGGAACTCCTCGCAGTTCTTCATGTCTTAGACTCATGGAAGCACTATTTACTGGGGACTCCTTTCATTCTCCCTATAGATCACCAAAGCCTTAAGAACTTCATGACGCAGACCAAGCTCTCCAACAAACAAATGAGCTAGGCAAATTTCCTTTCGCAATCTCATTTTCATATTGCTCACATTACTGGCAAGCATAATCAAGTAGCCGATGCACTCTCAAGACGACCGAGAGTGAATATGGTTTCCATTGCAGCTCACAATGATCTATCTTCTATGATAGATGAGTACACTATTGATCCCAATTTTAGAGATGTGATTTCAGCCCTGGGAATAGGGAAGAAAGAGAAACCATTTACTTTACAAGATGGTTATCTTCTCTATGGCAGTAGACTATGTGTTACTAACTCACTACGTGAGAAAGTAGTCTATGAATCTCATGCTCCTCCTTATGCGGGACATAGAGATATTCCGTCTACCGTAAAAGGGTCTGAAATATATTTCTATTGGCCTACCATGAAAGATAACATACAAGAGTATGTTTCTAAATGTGTGGTATGCCAAAAGATGAAGTTTGATAGAGAGAAGCAACTTGGATTGCTTCAACCATTGCTAATCCCTAATTCACCATGGGAGAGCATATCCATGGATTTTATCTTTGGATTGCCTAAGTCTATCCATGGAAGTACGGGAAGATGGATGATAGTAGACAGGTTCAACAAACAAGCTCATTTTATACCTGTCAAAAAGACTATCAAAGCCCATCAATTGGCAACCCTCTTCCTATCACAAATCTTCAAGTACCATGGCTTGCTGATGTCCATAGTGTCAGATAGAGATCCTACAATGACCAATATTTTCTGTAAGGTTCTCTTTGAGAATTCAGGGCAAGGCTGAACTTCTCTTTGGCCTATCACCCCCAAATGGATGGCCAAAGTGAAATAGCTAACCTAACAATTCTTGATCTACTAAAAGCCTATGTAACGGAAGTAGACCAAAGGTCCCAATGGGAGAAGTACGTACCCTTAGTGGAGTATGCCTACAATAACACTGTACATAATTCCATGGGAAAAGCACCTTTTGAGGTAATTAAGGGAAGATCAAAAGGTCCCTTGCTACTTAGGGTACATGGGAAGATCTTCGTTGTAGAGGAGTATAGAAGAGACCTACAAGAATCTTTCTCAAAGATTAAGGATGCTATCTCTATCTCACAACAAAGGTAAAAGGCTGCTGCTGATAAGCACATAAGAGCCCAAGCCTTCAAAGAAAATGATTGGGTCTTGCTTAAATTTCCTAAGGCTCTATTAAGGCACACGACGGGCAAGAATCCTACAGGAGACAAAAAGTACTATGCTAAGTTAGAAAGAAGGTACTATGGTCCCTTCCACATTCTTAGACCAATCAATGAGATGGCCTATCAACTCAAGTTGCCCAGTCATTGGCTCATACACAATGCTTTCCATGTGAGCCTACTAAAACCTTACAAAGGAGAGCCACCTCAAGAACCAACTATTCAAGACTCACCTGATCGAGGACCAAGAAGAGGTACTGCAGCCCGAGTCCATTCTCCGACATGAAGACAGGGTATTAAGAAGCGGTAAGAGTATCCGACGGTATCTTACTAAGTTTAAGAGATATCCTTTTGAAGGTGCTATATGGATGCAAGGCATGCAATTAAAGGAGAACCTAAACCTTGTCAATGCTTACAATGCTTTCCTAGAGTAAGCAAATGTGCAATTATTTTTTATGAACAAAGTTTTTGTCTTATAGGACTCTCTTTTTCTTTATTGTGCATAAATGTTAAGTAGTATGCATGCTTAGAATCAAGTTTGTGGAGTCTTCCAAACACCAAGTAGAGATTGTCACTCTACTATGGAATATTGATAGGACTAATGCGCAAACATGCTTGCGGCAGCCTTAGGCTCTCAAGCGCCCAATGGATTATTCATCGATGTCGTAGACTAAGACAGGGATCCTCTACCCGCTAGAAAAAGGACTAATGAATAGGCTTTATCTTCTCTACCTCATAGTCGAGGACGACTATGATTTCGAGAGAGAGGTAATGTCATAATAACTAATATCTAATTCTCCTAAATAATTTTCTCATGTTAAACTGATCATTTAATATAAGTAAGTACCAAGGGAGAACAAGCTAGAATATTGGTTAAGCTGACAGAACGACCACAATAGGGATCCAAAGGGGGGGCCATCCGCAAAAGAGAAAAGTGCAACAATGGGCTTCAAAGACCCTAAGGTTCAGCCCATTAAGATTTCCAAAATGCGAAGGTTCCAAAATTTAAAGGTTATGTTCAATGGTCCAACCCTAGGGAAAATTGGATGCTTTGAGTATGCCAAAGGGTCCCTGCAAGCTCCTACATAGGAGGGAGTGAGCCCTTTTAGTAGAGGATGAGAGAGAAACACACACACACGCACACACATACAAGCCCCTTTACACAAAGGACATAGTGGACACATGTCAGCTCCCTAGGCCAATTGCCCACATAAATCCTATTGGATGGCCTTAGAGGTGGACCAATGTGAATTAGGTTAGAGTAAATTCATTTAAAAAAGATTAATAAAAGAACCAATAAGAATTAAGCTCTCTCTCAATAGCCCAATGGCTTTCCTGCTTCCTATTGGCCAGAAGACAAAGGAGTCCAATGAGAGTTTAGTTTCATTATTTAATTACCTAAAGCTCTCACAAAAGGAGAAATGGGGACACACGTCACAAGGCTATCACTTATGCTTCTCAATTTTCATTGGCTAAGCTTTGCAGGGTCCAATGGGGTGGCAACATGAGTATTTTGCAAGAGGGGTCGACCAAGAGAGAGAGGGGGACTGATTTTGGCAAGGCATTATCACACACACTCTCACACAATCTCATGTGTGAAGCAAGGAGAATCTCTCTCTCTCTCTCTCTCTCTCTCTCTCTCTCTCTCTTGTTCTCAAGCTTTAATGGAAAGCTCATCATCTACTCCAATCTTGTGAGAAGGGAGGCCTACACAAACAACTCTTGGCTTTGTGATGCAAATCCAACCAAGATCCAAGCTTTAATGCATGCTCATCTCCTCTACCATGCTGATTAGTAATCTATGATAAGCTATTATGAGTGATTATGTGAGGAGATAACTTCTTTCTCGTAAGAATACTCCTTCCTCTCAATCTACTCTCATACCCCGCTAGCTCTCACCATCTTTGAAGGTGTGTGTGGTCTTGGGTCTGAGACCGTGAGGAAATTGATGTTGTGTTTTTTAAGTGTTTGCTTAGTGCTTGAAGCTTCCATCTTCATTGCACTAGAGAGTTATTGAAGGAACACAAAGAATTGTATTGTAAAATGTCTCCCTTGATGGGGGGAAACCTGTGATACAAAGCCTTTTGGAGGGGGGAGTGGCTCCATATAAATCCGATCCTCAACTATTGTCAACAACTTAATTTCTCTCCCTTTTGACGTATTGTTCATGCGTATCTAACTAGATGTTATGGTTTTTGGTGATGTCTCCACCCAAGCACTCTTGTTATGCTCATTAGGAATCTATTCTAAATTAATGCTCACTATGTTCATGTTATTTTCCGCTATACACAAGCTACTAGACCATTAAATGTTATAGCAGGGATTGATGGCTTGTGATTTTGAGCCTCCTGCACCGAGTTACGGCTTGGTAAAGTTGGCGGCATTTGGTGATGGGGAGTATGTAGAGGATTTTGTTGGGTTTTTATGGCCTCGGATAGCGGGCTCGAAGAAGTGAAGAGGAGATGGGAATTAGGTAGAACCAAGCCGTGAATATGACCTTTTTGTCGGGTCTTACGGCTTGGTTATTAGACCTTGGAGCATCAAGCTGCACTTGCTTGAAAGTGGCAAAAAAAGAGAAGTTTTTAGAGGCTTGTATAAGGGATTCGAAGGGGTTTAAAGGGTGGAGCACTCTAGGCATGCCACATGGTGCACGAGAACTCCCACATGCGTGGACGAGGCCTTGCACGTGAGGGTAAGGCATGTGGCATGAGCCCCTCTTGAAAGTGTACAAGGGAGTGAGGATGACCTCCCCCACCTCTTGGGCTATAGCAATGGCGCCGCAGGTGCGTTCGGGGGAGGAGTGGTGGAATTGATCGTTGGCGACAGTGCCTACACAGATGGTCGTTAGCTGGTAGCGGTGCTGTGATGATGTGGAGTGCCCACCAAAGACCGGTTCGCACGCCTCAAGGGGCTCTTTTGAGTACTAAGTCAAGCACAACCCCCCCCCCCCCCCCCCCCCCCCCTCCCGCCCCCAAATAGAGACATTGGTAGTAGTGAGGTAAGGGGCAGCTCCCATGAAGTGAGAGAGAGGGAGAATCCCATGGGGTAAGGGAGAGATCCTGTGAGAAGAGGGCCATGTGCAAAGGGCAGGCACGGCCATTCCAAGGCCGGGAAGAGCAAAGTGCCAAGAGAAAGAGTAAGGGAAAGGGAGGAAGCCCAAAGGGCGGCCAAAGTAGGCAGTCAATGATAGAGCAAAGAAAAGCAGAGGGCCACCCAAAGGTCGGGACCAAGAGGGAGTGAGAGGAGAAAGAAAGAGGGAGAGAAGGCGGGTGGAGGGTGGATGAAGCAAAGAGTTGGACAAAAAAGGTCAAAAGAGGGAGTCAAATGAGGAGTGCAAGACTAGGACTCCCAAAGGGTAAAAATGAAGGGAAAATAAATAAATAAGAAAAGAATGCCAATGGGCACTAGCGATGTATCTAGTGCACCCCCCTGAAGTGCAAAAGAAGAGAGTTAGAGAGAAGATGAGTCCAGAGGCGGCTACCTCCTCCCAAAGTTACCAAATGTGGATGCAAGATGGACCAATCAGAGCCTAGATGCCCAAATTGAAAGGGGCACCCCTATAAGAGTCAAAATTGAGCCATTTTTTGATGCTTTTTGCCACAATAGGCTTCTTGCCAGGAGCTTGAGCCGGTGAGCCTACAGAGAGCCAAGATAGAGTGTGTGTGTGAATTATTGGGTTGGCCTTTTTGTGCAGAGGTGTGTGCCTGCAAAGCCCCAAGTGTGTGTTTTCTTGCCCGACAACCGTGTGGGTCCGCAGTTTGATGTAAATGAGAAGTAAAGAGTGTTTGAGCAGTGGTGAAGACTTGATGGTGTTTCTCTCCCATTGTTTCCCCTCCCCTTCTTCTCTACTTCTTCTACTTGTGTGTGTGGTGCCTGTGCGGATGTGTGTGCCCCCCGACCCCGTCTTTGTGTGCAAAATGTAAGTGAGAGTTTGGTTTTGTGTGTAGCAGCGGTGTGTTGCTCAAAATGAGTAGTGAAATGCCTACTTAGCTGTTGTGTACATGTTTACGCATTGGTGTGTGTGAGGGCGGTGGCCTGTCAGTGTGTGTCGCATGTTCTGAAGGTGAACTCTAGTGGATTGGGGTGTTGTGTATGCCCTGGGGTATAGAGAGACAATCATTTTTGTGCCAAGTGTGTTCCCTCATTCCCCCTCTCCATCTTTTGCTGCCTCCACTGAGGAGAGGTTTGATGCTCCAAGTTGAAGTCGAAGTAATGATTTTGGTGATGCCAAAGGTGCGACCTTTGAAGAGCAAGTGCTGCTAGAGATGGCGTGGTCTAGATTTTCCATTTTCACTAGGTTCAAAGATGTGAAAACCTGACTCCAAGACTATGGATTGTTCATGTTGGAAAGAGGTTTGTGGAGAAAAGATGGTGTTGTATAGGTGTTGTGGCTCCTGGTTTGTGGTAAAGCGAGGCTATGGTTCAATGGCCTCCGTGAAGAAGAAAAGAGTGATTGGGAAGCCCTAGAGGCGGCTTTTTGAAGAAGATATGTAGAGGATGCGTAGGTGGATGAGGTAAAGAGGAAGCTGGACGGGTTGAAGCAAAGCTTGGACGGTGATTTTCAAGGCTTCGAGTGGGAGTTTGAAGCCCTCTTGGGAAAGTTGATCAAATTAACCGTTGCAGAAAATGCTGGTTTTTTGAAGTTGCGTAAATTCATGGATTGCCTGCATGAAGAAGTGCGTGATAAGGTTGAGGTAGATGTTTCGGTGTCATATGAAGAAGCAGTAGCTCTAGCGAGAGGGAGGACCAAAAAGATTCTAAAGTAGCATGAATCTAGATAGGGTTTGCCAACAAGTGCGGTGATGCCAAGGCAATGTGATGCATTGGTAGTTGAGCCACAGGTGGGGCAAAGAGAAGTGCAAGTGAGAGACAAACCAAGGGTTCTTTGGCTACAGTGAGATAGGGTGGTTTCTATGCCAAGGATATGGGCTAGAGAGGCTGCAATTGTGGAGGAGGTGCAGGTGGTTCTAGAGTGGACAAAGGAGGTGTTGCTTAGTCAAAGGATGATTTTTGAATCTCCATTTAAGTGTGCTAAAGGGAAAACAGTGCGGTTTTCAGACGAGGTGGAGGCGGCAAAGCTAGAGGCCATTCCCGAGCTTCAAACAGAGTAAGAAACTGAGCCGAGTGACAGTAGCTCTTTGATGCAGACACAAGTTGGGAGACCGAGTCGTCTCAATCTAGGTATGACGAGTTTGACCTCTTACATGTAGGTTGAGAAGAAGTGAATGTATGCAAAGAGCAGCATGAAGTGCAAGCCCAGGTGCCTAGTGTAGACCAAATGGAGCGGTCTAGACCTACTGGTGAGGAGCAGGTGAAGGCAATATGTGGTGCCATGCTTATGGCCTTGTTGATGAAAGTGGTGGTGAAATGTGCCATAGTGGTGCATCAAATACAAGGTTTTGCCAAAAGAGATAGGGAAGCCTTGTCTATGGTAGCCGAGCATGATGCAGTATTAGAAGAGCAGGTAATTGCAGTCAAGAAGCAGGTGGTGCTAATCGACCTTGAAAGGCCAATAGAGAAGGAGGATCTTGATGATACTAGAATTTGGTGCATGGCAGGTGAGGAGGACAATATGGAGCCAAAGGTAGAGGTGATTCCTATGCAGCCAGTGCACCCAATGACGGGTGAGGTGGATTTCGAGGCGGCGTCCAAGCTTTCCAAGGGGATTTGTGAGTGGTGGTTGAAGGGGATGCTGATAAAAGCGGTTGTGTAGTGGGCTGTTGAATATGTACAAGATCTGATAGATGAAGATCTCACTTTACATGGATGGGAGGGTGGGTTAAGTATGTCAGGCATGTCCTTGGCTGATGAGAGTGTTGGTGTGTATGGAGATGCTTTCTTGCGAGTGGGCAGTTTGCCGATAAGTGCATGGAGTGGTAGAGGTATGCTGTTGGCGGTTTCGATATGCAGTTGGTTAGGTGCCCTGGTGTGACACTACGCAAGGGTGTTATAATTGGGTGGAGGACACCAATGGAAGGTGTTTGACCTAGGTAGATGAGGATAGGTAAAGCAAGGGGCTGGGCTACCCACTTGAGCAAAGGTGGCGGGTAGGAGGCGCCAGTTTTTGTACATATGCTAGGTGTTTTGTGGTGTACATAGAGTTTGTTTGGGTGTGTGGTTTTTGGGTGCAATAAACCAGTATGTGGTTGAACATAAATGTTCAACTGGGGGTGGCCAATGATGTTGCAGCCAAAGTTGGTCTATGCAAGAAAGTGGTCTATGCCAAGCAAAGGCGACAGGCAGTACAGTGCAGAAGGCTAGTGAAGGTATGGAGTCCCTTGGTAGACAAGTGCTAGCAGAAATGTATGCCAAGTGCAGTTTTTAAGGCCCAAAAGGGCTCCAAGATGCCTCAATTGGGATAGCGGGTAAAGGTGCTCGGAGTGACGAGTCAGTGGTCTGGAATGAATTATTCGAGCTGCTCTGAAGTCGGTCCAGACGGCTTGTCACAGGAGCCCATGTGGAAGATATTGTAGTTTGAAGTTGCGAGGTTTAATAGATCTGCGACGAACAGGGTAGCTGGGGACAAATGGCTAGAGCGGATGTCAATGGATAAGTGTGTAAAGCTCAATTTATGGAGCATGCCTGTCTACTCGAATTGTGAATCAGAGATCGGATAGCAAGTTATGGCCAGTTGAAGTTTTTCCGGGGCCTAGTTATGGGCCAAGTTGACCGCGTGGAAAATCGTGCCATTTGGCAGTTTTTTGGGCCTTGACAAGGTTCAAGCACATAGAGCATGCTCTGCGGAGATAACAGGGATTGACGGCTTGTGATTCTGAGTCTCGAGAACCGAGTTACGGTCTCGTAAAGTTGGGGGCATTTGGTGATGGGGAATATGTAGAAGATTTTGTCGGGTTTTTACAGCCTCGGATAGCAGGCTTGAAGAAGTGAAGAGACGACAGGGATTACGTAGAACCAAGCCGGCGATATGACCTTTTTGTCGAGTCTTACGACTTGGCATTAGACCTTGGAGCATCAAGTTGCACTTGGTTGAAATTGGCAAAAAAAGACAAGTTTTTAGAGGCTTGTATGAGGGGTTTGAAGGGGTTTGAAGGGGTTTAAAGGGTGGAGCACTGTAGGCGTGCCACATGGCACATGAGAACTCCCACATGCATGGATGAGGCCTCACACGTGAGGGTATAAGTCCTGTGGTGCGAGCCCTCTTGAAAGTGTACAAGGGAGTGAGGGTGGCCATTCCAAGGCCGAGAAGAGCAAAAGGCCAAGAGAAAGAGTGGAAGCCCAAAGGGCGGCTAAAGTAGGCAGTCAAAGGTAGAGCAACGCAGAGGGCCACCCAAAGGTCGGGACCAAGAGGGAGAGTGAGGAGAAAGAAAGAGGGAGAGAGAAGGCTGGTGGAAGGTGGATCAAGCAAAGAGCTAGACAGAAAAGGTCAAAAGAGGGAGTCAAATGAGAAATGCAAGGCTAGGCCTGTCAAAGGGTAAAAATGAAGGGAAAATAAATAAGGGAAAAAAGAATGCCAAGAGGCACTAGCAATGTCGCTGGTGCATCCCCCTCAAGTGTGAAAGAAGAGATTTAGAGACCAGATGAGGCCAGAGGCGGCTACCTCCTCCCAAAGTTACCAAATGTGGATGCAAGATGAACCAATCAGAGCCCAAATGCCCAAATTGAAAGGGGCACCCTTATTAAAGTCAAAATTGACCCAATTTTCATGCTTTTCTCCACAGTAGGCTTCTTGTCAGGAGCTTGAGCCGGTGAGCCTGCAAAGAGCTTGGATAGAGTGTGTGTTAAAGTTCTTGGGTAAGCGTTTTTGTGCAGAGGTGTGTGCCTGCAAAGCCCCAAGTGTGTGTTTTCTTGCCAACGATCGTGTGGGTCCAGTGTTTGATGTAAATGAGCTGCATAGAGTGTTTGAGCAATGGTGAAGCCTTGATGGTGTTTCTCTCGCGCCGTTTCCCCTGCCCCTCCTTCTCTACTTCTTGTGCTTGTGTGTGCGGGTCCGATGAGGATGTGTGTGCCCCTCGAGCCCCTTCTTTTTGTGTGGAATGGAAGTGAGAGTGTGGTTTCATGTGCGGTAGCGGCGTGTTATTGGAAACGAGCACTAGTTAGCTGTTGTGTGCATGTTTACACGTCGATGTGTATGTGGGCGGTGGCTTGCCAATGTGTATTGTGAGTTTCGAAGGTGAACTCTAGTGGATTGGGGTGCTATGTATGCCTTGGGCTATAAAGAGGCAGTCTTTTTTGTGCTGGGTGTGTTTCCCCATTCCCCCTCTCCATCTTCTGGTGCATGCCCCCACTGAGGAGCGGTCTGATGCTCCTAGCTGAAGTCAAGGTGATGATTTTGGTAATGCCAAAGGTGCGACCTTTGAAGAGTAGGTGCTCCTAGAGATGGTGTGGTTCAGATTTCCCATTTTCACTGCGGTCAAATATGCAAAAACTTGGCTCCAAGACTATGGATTGTTTGTGTTGGAAAGCGGTTCGTCGAGAGAAGACGATGCAATACGGTGTTTCCGCTCCTGGTTCCAAGTAAAGCAAGGCTATGGTTCGATGGCCTGTGTGAAGAAGAAAAGAGTGATTTCGAAGCCCTGGATGCGACTTTTCAAAGAAGATATGTAGCGGATGCATAGCTCGATGAGGTAAAGAGGAAGCTGGATGGGCTAAAGCAAAGCTTGTAAGGTGATTTTCAAGCGTTCGAGTGGGAGTTTGAAGCCCTTTGGGGAAAGTTGATCAAAATAACTGCTGCAGAGAATGCCGGTTTTTTGAAGTTAAGTTCATGGATTTTTTGCATGAAGAAGTGCATGATAAGGTTGAGGTAGATGTTTCGGTGTCGTATGAAGAAGTAGTAGCTCTAACGAGAGGGCGGACCAAAAAGATTCTAAAGAAGCCAGAAGCTAGATAGAGTTTTCCAAGTGCGGTGATGCCAAGGCAATGTGATTCGGTGGCAGTTGACCCACAAGTGGTGCAAAGAGAAGTGCAGGTTGGAGAAGAACCAAGGGTTCTTTGTCTACAGAGAGACAGGGTGGTTTCTATGCCAAGGATACCGGCTAGAGCGGCTCCAATTGTGGAGGAGGTGCAGGTGGTTCCAGAGTGGACAAAGGAGGTTCTACTATGTCCAAGGACGGCTATTGAAGCTCCATTGAAGTGTGGTAAAGAGCAAAGAGTGTAGTTTGTAGACGAGGTCGAGGCGGCGAAGCTCTAAGCCACATCAGCCATATATATCCGCTGTTATCTGTCTGCCCAGGATCTTTGTATTAGCTGCTCTAGCTCTTTGGCATGCTTCTGCTAGCCTGCACATACTTGCCCATGCCATCTTCTATGGTCGACCAACTTTGGTTGTACCAACGTCATGGCTCGACACGAGCATGACTAGAGGTTGTAACTTTTTTATGTTACTACTATTAATTTACTCACCATTGTGATCACGTTTTGGGGGAAAAAAAGAACTACCAAAGTATTTGTAAAACAAAGTCTTGTGTACAAAAGACTCCAAATCTGTGCGGCGTCCCATCTCCAAGCTTCTTCCGTTTTGGAACAACATTGTGGATCGTAGATCCCAATGGCGGCGTCGAAAGTAAGTTAGGGTACCTAAATTACTTTTTATAATAAAAAGTAATCTAAGGTACCTTAATTTACTTTTGGTGTCTGTCCTTAATTTACATGTTTTAAGTAAATTAGGGCTCCCACGTTTCACAACGCATGCATGACGTAGTGGTTAGGGTAGGCGCCTCTTATGTGTGGGTACCTTAGATTAGTTTCGAAATGCGGATACCCTAGATTACTTTTTACCATAGATTACAAAAGTAATCTAGGGTACCCGCATTTGGGATCTACGGCCCACGATGCCTCCGTCGTAGATCCCACCCTCCCATGCACGTGCCACTTAATCCTGAGGGTAGGCCACCAAGTGCTACGTCTTGAGGGAAGGCGTTGACATTCTTCTCTACTAGGTTAGCTCATTTCGAGCTTGATTGGAAGAAAACTGGCAAGTTTAAGTGTAATTATCGACAAATACTTCGAATAAATTGAGGATTTTTTTTTTTTTTTGGCAAGCGTGGTGGAAGACACTCAAAATTTGTATGTGTTATTTTCGAACGGACATTTGTCGTGTGCAGTGCTCGATATGCCTATTGTTAGAGTAGCAAAAGACTCGCAAGCAGGAAAAAAGACTCAGCAAAATGAATCGTGAGGGCGTACTTCTCATGATGGCGGCGCTGTTGATTGGATCCTCCATTAACGCTACGTACAGCAAAGATGACGCCCACTACGATTACTCACCCGATGGCCCAGCAGCTAGACCCAAGCGATCTGACAAGGGAGATGAAGACGACGATGAAGAGTACGAGTACTCACCCTATGTCCCCGCAACACCTAAGCGTTCTGACAAGGGGGATGACGATGCCCCAGCTGCGCCTACACCTAAGCGTTCTCATAAGGGAGAAGACGACGACTACGATTACCCACCCGATGTCCCAGCAGCTAGACCTAAGCGTTATCCCAAGGGATCAGATGACGACGCCGGCAACGACGACGATTCCTTCCCAGCTGCTCCTAAGACTAAGACTAAGACTAAGACTTCGACTCACACAGGCAGCACCTGGTGCGTGGCTGATCCCGAAGCCGATCCAAAAGCGTTACAAGCAGGGTTGGACTATGCCTGTGGCGTCAACAAGCATTTCTGCAAGGCCATCCAGCCCGGCAATCTCTGCTACCAGCCCGACAGCCTGCTGGCGCATGCGTCGTTTGCCTACAACTCCTACTGGCATACTGTGCGGCTTTCGGATTCTACTGCCACTTGTGATTTCGGGGGCACTGCCCACCTTGTTCTTACGGATCCCAGTAATTACCTACCTCTCTCTCTCTCTCTCTCTCTCTCTCTTTGATGTGCACCAAATAATAACCCATTATAATTGCCTGCAGGTTATGATGGATGTCATTATAATTGATCTATTTGTGTTGCCTTCAAGGTCTGGGATAGGGGGCTGTTAAAGATGGCTATGAAGTCACAGATTATTGGCCTACCTCCCCGCGACACTTGAAAGCCACAATTGGACCATTCTTGTAATCAAGGCTCGTGGCGTCCGTTAGTCGCCTATGATCAATGGGAATGGTCAATAGGCCACCATTTCCTACACCTTTGTTTCAATTTCTTAAGCCTTGGGCTGTCATGATTGTGTTTTATGATTTAATGTAATCGATACAAATTCGAGCTCTCTCTCTCAGACGAGAACGAGAGAGAGAGAGAGAGAGCACACGATATATGTGGTTCACCCAATGTAAGTTACATCCACGGGAAAAAATTCACTCAATGACTTTGCACTTGAAACTAAAAGTAGGTCACAAGGGGATGAGAAACCCTTAAGTGAACTCCTGCTTTGCTACACTCTCTTACGCCACCTCACACACACTTCACCTCATATCTTCACAATGCGTCCTATGTATAGAAGAAGCCTCCTTTTATAGGCCAAAATGGGCACCAACCGTTCATTATCGGCCACCGGGCCAACTGACCGGCCCTTTTTTGGTTACTTTTCGACCAACGTCCAACCACAGTATTTTGACGAAAAAAATATTCCAATAAATCTTTTCTAAATTGGCTCTTGAATTTGCTCGCTATTGGCTTCTCCTCTAATGGGGGCCTTACAAATGTGAATCTTTTGGAATAAAAATTACAAGGGGTGAATCAGGATCCATACTTAACACCTCTCTCTCTCTCTCTCTCTCTCTCTCTCTCTCTCTAATGTAAAGCATCATGATGGCCTACTTAAGTGAAACTAGGTGTTCAAAAGTAATAGTGGGTGTTTTGGAAAGCTTGTGTAATCAATAAAAAACAAAGAGCATTTTGAAATGTTGGTATTCTAAATGAGACAGGTATGATTGGAGTATGTTGATAGAAAGCCATGACCATTGGGGTGAGCGAAGCGTAATGATGACCTAACTACTGTGTTTGAGGTCTATGAGCGAAGCGTAATGACGACCTAACTACTATGCTGTGAGTGAAGCTGTGAGATGAGTTGTGAGCAAAGCGTGAGTGGCGAGCCTACTAGACATATCCGGGGTCGCTTGCCCTTGCTGTGCTGCTTTGAGCAAGACCAAGCCATCGAGTGGTATTCACATTCTCACTTCCAAACTAAATACCATGCAAGTTCCAGCTGAGAAGGAGCCAATGGAAGAGGACAACCTGAATGGGAACTCTATTGGAGAGTTCCTGGAGGCAGAAGAATTTGTCCCCCTTTCCCAATGATGGATAGTCTGTTTATTCAATCTTGGAACGTGAAGGGATTAAAAACTCGGAAGAAGGGCACTCTCTTCTGGGCCATCCAAGAACACCATTTGGATGCTCGTTGCAAGAGAAAACAGGCTGGAGGGAAAAAACTTATCTTTTGTGGGGAAGGAAGCGACGGTTTCAGTGGTGTCTTGTGCATTGCTGATAGAGATTTGGAGCCAAAGATAGTTCTAAACCACCCCTCCAGGAGAGTCCTTGGTCTTAGATTCAGATGGGACAATCAACCTATCACCATAGTAAATGTTTATGGCCCTTGCAATGCAAAGGATAGAGCTAAACTATGGATGCAACTCAGGGATACTTCGATCGAAGGGGAGTGGCTAATGGTAGGAGACTTCAATATGGTCGAGAGAAGCAAGGATAGAGCAGGCTCCGCCGGTCTCCTGGATGGCTTAGAAAAGTCTAAATGGCTTAGCTTATGTGAGAAGTGGGCTATGATTAACTTGTGGGAAGTGGGCCCATGGAACAGAATGCCTGAATTCACCTACACAAGCCTTCAATATGCCCGCACTACCTCTTGGCTAGACAGATGCTACTACTCTCATCAAGCTGACTCGATCTCATCGTCGTTAGAGAAGAAGGCAATCTCAACCAAAAGCCTCTCCGATCACATGCCATTACACTTACAACTCAAGAAAGATAAAGGGGTGGGGGGGGGGGGGGTGGGGGGGGGCAATCCCCGAGAGGGGAGAAAAAGCTTCTTTTTATAGGGACACACCTATTCAAAGACCCTCTCTTCAGAAGCATCACCAAGAAATCATTGGGGAAGCACAAGAAAGATGTGGGGATGAATAAACCTAATGCTTGGAAGATATTTATTCAGAGTGTAAAAAAAGCTATCAAAACTTCGGGCCCGCGGGTTAAAAAAGCCAATGAGGCACATATCAAACATCTCACAGAGGAGGTAGCGCAGTTAGCCTCTAGGAAGGCTGCCGAACTGGCTACCGAGGATGAGCACAAGCAATGGCTTGAAGCTAAATATTACCTGGCCAACAAACAACTAGAGTAAATCAAGAAGGACAGATTGCTATCTAGGGAAACTTTCCTTCAACCAGAGCCTTCTAACCAAGCACATTTTTTTAGAGCTCTGAAAGTGAGGAAAAGTCGAGGCCGTGTGCAAGTACTCGATGATGAGAAAGGGAATACAATTCAAAACCGAGATGAGATGGCTACACTTATGCTCAAGTACCTCAGCCAGATTATCAGCCAGCTAGAGGCCCAATCTCAGGAAGTGGAAGAAGCCCGAGCGTCTTTACTTGGGAGTGTTGAGAAGAAGATTCCCCAGGAGGAAGCCAACCACATGGAAAAGGCCTTCTCTAAGGAGGAATGCTCAGCGGCACTAAAAGCTCTTGGCAATCAAAAGTCCCCCGGATGGGATGGACTGACAACTGAATTTTTCAAGGAATTTTGGGATGATCTCAAGGGTCTAGTCACACGGATGGCCAATCAAGCTGTTTCCGAAGAGTCCTTGGATGCAAGTGTTAAGAGAGGGCTTATCAAGCCCATCCCCAAACAGATCTGTGCTCTCAACTTAAGCATTGGGGTCCCATTACGATGATGTCAGTAGCATACAAAATCATTGCCAAGGCGATAGCTCTCAGACTTGCCCCCCTCTTTAGTCGGATCATCTCCCCCCATCAACACGGGTTCATTAAAGGGAGATCTATATATGACAATGTCTTGGTAGCAATGGTAGGAATAGAGTATGCATCTTTCTTCAAGCAAAAGTGTGTATTACTGCAGCTGGACATTGACAAAGCCTATGATAGTATAGAATGGTCCTATATAGAAGAAGTCATGGGAGCTCTGGGCTTTGGGCCTCACCTTTGTCGCCTCATACGCACACTAGGCATTGGCAGCCAATCAGAGCTCCTGTTTAATGAAAAAATTGTGGGCTCTTTTTAGGTTAAAAGGTCTATTAAGCAAGGATGTCCCCTGGCCCCTTGCTTTTCGCCATCGGGTCACATCCTCTCATTACGATGCTCGAAGCTAGTGCTATGCGGGGAGAGATCCAAGGTCTAGCATTACCGAGCGATGACCAGCTATTGGCAAAAAATTTCACAGATGATTCACTCCTATTCTTGAAGGCATGCCCTCAAGTTGTCAAGATAGCGTTGGAGATTGTGCAACTTTTTCAGTGGCCTCGGGATCCAAGTGCAATATAGAGAAGTCAAGATTAATCTCCCTGTCGAAGGAGGACTCTTTTGGCCTTGCATCTGGATAGGAGAGATCATCTCAAAAGGGAGTATATTTAGACAGCTGGAGCCCCCCTAGGGGTGTACGTAACCCACAGTCAAAGATTTCAATGGGTCCTTGAAAAAATAAGCTCAAAATTGAGAAGATAGAAGTTTGTTCTCCTTCCCTTCCAAAGCTGGATTAGAGTGATTAATGGTTTTATGATCTTGTAAAATGCTTTCCTCAGCCCCGTGCTCAAGATGGCTAAATGTAACTAGAAAGAATTCTTAAAACCAGTGAAAAGGTTTCTTTGGAAGAACAACACGAAAACCTCCTGGCCGTGGCAGTGGGCTAAATGGGAGGTAGTTGCTCGCCCGGTAGACAAAGGAGGGCTCGGCATTATTAACCCTGTATCCCATGCTTAGGCCCTTTGTGCCAAATTTATGGTCTCATTGGCTAAACAGGACCAAGCTTGGGCTATCATGACCAAGGAAATTCTTGATGCAGGAAAAGTGGGTTCAAAAGGGGGAACGTGAAAGGGGGTTGTGATGCACGACAAACTTCTCGCCCCGAAGTGGTCTTATCTTAGATCTGGTGGACTCTCAGTAGAGGTGATGAGGAAGTGAAAAAGTGCAGCGGCGGTTTTGAAATGGGGGGAAGTAACCAGATACTTTAAGAACTCCATTTTTCCCTGGTCCCCTTGGCTCTCTAACATATTGGGGCCGCTGCAAAGCCCCTATTGGATAGATGTAACATTTAATGGCCTAATAACTTATTTGTAGCGGAAATTAGCATGAACATAGTGGGTATTTCATTAGATTAGATTCCTAATGAGAATTACAAGAGTGCTTGGGTGGAGAGAGCAACAAAAAGCATAACACCTAGTTAGATAGCATCGACAATACTTTCAAAAGAGAGAGAAATTAAGCTATTGACAACAGTTGAGGACCGGATTTTCATGGAGCCGGTCCCCCCTCCAAAAGGCTTTGTATTATGGTTTCTCCCATCAAGAGAGACATTGTACAATACAATTCTTTGTGTTCCTTCAAGACTAGCTAGTGCAATGAAGATGGAAACTTCATGCACTAAGCAAAACACTTAACAAACACAACATGAATTATCCCCGTTCTCAGACCCAAGACCTCACACACCTTGGAAGATGGTGAGAGCTAGCAGGGTATGAGAGTAGATTGAGAGGAAGAAGGAGTATCTTACGAGAAAGATGTACATCTCCTCACATAATCACTCATATGTAACATAGCTTAGCTTAGTAATTAGCTTGGTAGAGGAGATGAGCATGCATTGAAGCTTGGCTCTTGGTTGGATTTGCATCCACATGCCAAGAGAGTGTTGATGTAGTCTTCTATCTCACAAGCTTGGAGTAGGTGATGAGTTCTCCATTAAAGCTTGGGAAGAGATAGTCTTCTCTTTCTTCACACATGAGCTTGTGTGAGTGTGTGTGTGATAATGCCTTGCAAAAATCAGCCCCCTCTCTCTCTTGGGCGAGCCCTCTTGCTAATTGCTCTTGCTGAAGCCTCATTGGCCCTCCCCAAGTCAAGCCAATTACAATTAAGCAGCATAAGTGATAGCCTTCTGACATGTGTCCCCCTTTCCCCTTTTGTGAGATCTTTAGGTAATTAAATAATTAAACTAAAATCTCATTGGACCCCTTTGCCTTCTGGCCAATAGGAATCAGGCAAGCCATGGGGCTCTTGAATGCTCATTGGACCCCTTGGGAGACTGCCCAATAGTCTTCTAGGAGACTTAATTCTCATTGGTTTATTTTATTAATTTTTTTAAATTAATTAAACTAGATTTACTCTAGCTTAATTCTCATTGGTCCACTTCAAGGGTCATCCAATAGAAATTGGGCACACCTTGTGGGCATCTGGTCTAGGGAGCTGACATGTGTCCCTCATTCCCTTTGTGTAAAGGGAGCATGTGTGTGTGTGTGTGTGGCTTTCTCTCTCATCCCCTACGTTTAGGGCTCACCCCCTCCCATATAGGGATGTGCAAAGACTTTTAGGGCACACACAAAGCATCCAATTTTCCCTAGGGTTGACCTTTGGACACAACCTTTGAATTTTGGAACCTTAGCATTTTGGAATTCTTAATGGGCTGAACCTTAGGGTATTTTTAGCCCATTGTTGCACATGGCTCTTTTGCAAATGGCCCTCCCTTTGGATCCCTATTTTCCCTCCTTTGGATCCCTACTGTGGCGGGTCTGCTAGCTTAACCAATATTCTAGCTTTTTCTCCCTTGGCCTTCCCCACATTAAATGATCAGTTTAATATGAGAAAATCATTTAGGAGAATTAGATATTGATTATTATGACATTACCTCTCTCTTGAAATCATAGTCGTCCTCGACTATGGTGTAGAGAAGATAAAGCATGTTTATGAGTCCTTTTCTTAGCGGGTAGAGGATCCCTATGTTACCCTACGACATCATTCCACAATGGATGACTAGTCCATTTGGCGCTTGAGAGCCTGAGGCTGTCGCAAGCATGTCTGCACATTAGTCCTATCAGTCTTCCATAGTAGAGTGACAAGCTCTACTTGGTGTTTGGGAGACGTCGTCTCCGCAAACTTGATCTAAGCATGAATACTACTTGATTTTTGTGCACAAATAAAGAAAACGAGAGTCTTATAAGACAAAAATTTTGTTCATTTTTAACATTTTGTCCATTTGCTTACTCTTAGGAAGCATTGTAAGCATTGACAAGGTTTAGGTTATGCTTTAATTGTATGACTTGCATCCATCTAGCATCTTCAAAAGGATAATTCTTAAACTTAATAAGATATCGTCGGATAGTCTTACCGCCTCTTAGTACCTTGTTTTCATGTCGGAGAATGGACTCGGGCCGCAGCACCTCTTCTTGGTCCTCGATCTCCGGTGGGTCTTCAATAGTTGGTTCTTGAGGTGGCTCTCCTTTGTAAGGCTTTAATAGGCTCACATGAAAATCATTGTGTATGAGCCAATGATTAGGCAACTTGAGTTGATAGGCCATCTCATTGATTGGCCTAAGAATCTGAAAGGGACCATAGTACCTTTTTGCTAGTTTAGCATAGTACTTTTGGTGACCCGTAGGATTCTTGCCCGTTGTGTGCCTTAATCGAGCCTTAGGAAACTTTAACAAGACCCAATCGTTTTCTTTAAAGGCTTGGGATCTTCTGTGTTTGTCAACAGCAGCCTTTTGCCTTTGCTGTGAGATAGAGATAGCATCCTTAATCTTTTGGAAAGATTCTTGTAGGTCTCGGCTATACTCATCTGCAGCGAAGATCTTCCCATGTACCTTAAGTAGCAAGGGACTTTTTGATCTTCCCTCAATTACCTCGAAAGGTGCTTTTCCTGTGGAAGTATGTACAGTGTTATTGTAAGCATACTCCACTAAGGGTAAGTACTTCTCCCATTGGGATCTTTGATCTACTTCGGTTACATAGGCTTTTAGTAGATCGAGAATGGTTAGGTTAGCTATTTCACTTTGGCCATCGGTTTGTGGATGATAGGCCGAAGAGAAGTTTAGCCTTGTTCCTAAATTCTCAAAGAGACCCTTCCAGAAATTACTGGTCATTCTAGGATCTCTATCTGACACTATGGACATGGGCAAGCCATGGTACTTGAAAATTTGTGAAATAAAGAGGGTTGCCATGTGATGGGCTTTGATAGTCTTTCTGACAGGTATAAAATGAGCTTGTTACTAAACCTATCTACTATCGTCCATATTCCCGTATTCCCATGGATAGACTTAGGCAATCCAAAGATAAAATCCATGGATATGCTCTCCCGTGGTGAATTAGGGATTGGCAAGGGTTGAAGCAATCCAAGTTGCTTCCCTCTATCAAATTTTGTCTTTTGGCATACCACACATTTGGAAACATACTCTTGTATGTTCACTTTCATGGTAGGCCAATAGAAATATGTTTCAATTCCCTTTAAGGTAGACTGAATCCCTCTATGCCCCGCATAAGGTGGAGCATGAGATTCATACATTACTTTCTCACGTAGTGAGTTAGTAACGCATAGTCTATTGCCATAGAGAAGATAACCATCTTGTAAAGTAAATGGTTCTTCTTTCTTCCCTAATGCAAGGGCTGAAATCACATCTCTAAAATCGGGATCAATAGCATATTCATCTATCATTGAAGATAGATCATTGTGAGTTGCTATGGAAACCGCATTCACTCTCGGCCGTCTTGAGAGTGCATCAGCTACTTGAATATGCTTGCCAGCAATGTGAGCAATATGAAAATGAAATTGCAAAAGGAAATTTTCCCACCTCATTTGTTTGTCGAAGAGCTTGGTCTGCGTCATGAAGTACTTAAGACTTTGGTGATCCGTTCGCAGAATGAAAGGAGTCCCCAATAAATAGTGCTTCCATGAGTCTAAGGCATGTAGAACTACAAGGAGTTCCTTTTCGTATATGCCTAGAGCTTGCTCAGCAGGGTCGAGCCGTCGACTTTCATAGCCTATGGCGTGACCTTCTTGGAGCAAAACAGCTCCAAGGCAATCACCACAAGCATCGCATTGGACCTCAAATGGTTTTGAGAGATCCGGTAGTGTAAGCACAGGTTGAGAGATAAGCTTTTCAAAAGCATTGTTCTCCTTAGAAGACCATGTATACCTAACGCTTTCCTTCGTTAGGTCATGTAATGGTCCCGCAATTTGTTAGAACTTTTCTATGAAGCGTCTATATTATGCACACATACCTATGAAGCTTCTTAGTTCATGAAGATTCCTTGGTTTAGGCTATCCTTTTATTACCTCTAACTTGGATGGATCCATTTGGATGCCATCTTGAGAGATAATGTGACCTAAATACTGAATCTCTTGCAAGAAAAATTCACTTTTCTTTCGATTAACATAAAGTTTATTCTCTCTTAAAACTTGAAATATTACCTAGAGGTGTTGATTGTGTTCCTCCAATGAATTAGAGTAGATGATAATGTCATCAAAGAACACTCCAGTGAAGGTTCGATAAGGCCTGAACAGCTTCTCCATCAAGCGGTTGAATGTGTCTGGTGCATTGGTCAAGCCAAAAGGCATGACAATGTATTCGTAAAGACCAAATGTAGTACGAAATGCGGTCTTTACAATGTCTTGATCAACTATCCTTATTTGATGATAGCCACTTTTTAGGTCAACCCTACTGAAGTAGGTCGATCCTTGAAGCTTATCAAATAGGTCTTCTACCCGTGGAACGGGAAACCTATTCTTGATAGTGATCCTATTTAGTGCTCTATAGTCGACACACATACAATATGTGCCATCTTTCTTTTGCACTAATAACACAGGTGAGCAAAATGGAGATGAGCTTGGCCTAACCATACCCTTCTCAACTAACTCATGCACTTGCCGCATAATCTCCTCTTGTTGAGCTTGAGAAACTCTATAAGGAGGTTTATTAGGCGGTGAACTTCCTGGAAGAAGTTCAATTGCATGGTCATCATTACCTTGTTTAGGAGATAGCTCACAAGGGATGTCGTCAATAAAAACATCTTGAAACCCCTTGAGAAAATTGGATAACTCTAATTCCTTTTGGTTGCTTTTATTTTCTTTTGCTAAAGCATTAGGTTCATTTTGAGAGTCTTTAACAAAAATCATGTACACAGAAATAGAGCTCTTTATTGACTTGTTGAAAGTTGGTGTATGTACAATGGGGATGGTGTTACCCATTTCCTTAGCATCTATATACATGTCTTTTTCCCTGAACTTAAAGGAGATTCTCCTTTCAGGAAATTTAACATCGGTAGCCAGGCGGTCAAACCATGGTGTCCCTAGGATTACATCCTCATGCTTGAGAGAAGAGATAAAGAAGTCCTCTTTGTCCCCATAGCCTTGGACATGAAGCCTCAATTTCCCGATTAAGGGAGTGACTGAAGCTTCTTGCCCTTTGAAGGCACTGTCTGCGGGTAGGACATCTCCAATCTCGTAGGATTGTATTCCTAGCTTGGTGGCCAACTCTATAGATATAAAATTGTGAGTAGAACTAGGGTCAAAGAGAATAAATGCATCATGTTCTCTTACCTTTCCCCAAGCATGGCATAGAGGAGATCCTTTGTGGTGAGTTTGGTGAGTCTCCTCCTCTTGGATTTCAACCAAGGAAGCTCTAGGAGGATCTTGGCGGTTGTTCTTTTGGGGACAAGCGCGGTACGCATGCCCTTGTTCGCCGCACTTGAAACACCGGTTATCCTTACGATAACGCTCAAGCTCTTCAGGAGAGAGTTTATTCTTACCTTTGTAAACTCTCTTCTCTTTAGCTTTGTTGGAGTTGCCCTTAGGAGACTTTTAGACATTGTCCTTCCCCTTAGGATCATTGGAACCCTTGTTTTCCGGGGGCTTATTATTTCTTTTTGCCCCCGTTTGGAAATTGATTCGAGAGGCGACCATAGTGTGGTGAATTACCGCCGATATGGTACGTGGTCTTTGGGAGTTGACATACTCCGCCAGTTCTTCGGTTAAGCCCGTACAAAATTGTTGCTTTTGCTCTCCAAAATCCAACTTTTTGAAGATAGTGGCTTTGAGTTGTAGGTCCCAAAACTTGTCTACATATTTGTGGATAGATTCATTGGGAGAGAGCTTTAAGCTTCGCCATTTGGTGAGTACTTTGTCTTTGGCATCGGTGGCCAAAAACTTCTTCATAATGGAAGCTCTTAAAGCTTTCCATGTTCGTGGAGCTTCACCGTTGGCTCGTAGGCTAGACCACCATTGTCTGGCGGACTTTTGAAAGTGCATAGCTACATGGCGTAGCTTAGAGGACTCTGTGAAGCCCTCATCTCCAAACGCCGCATCGAATTGTTGGATAAAGGCCAAGACTTTGTCCGTAGCGCCAAAGGTACCATCATAGGTAAGGAAAGAGATACTCTTCCCTCCCTCTTTGAATTTCTTCAACTTGGACGACCTCTTCCATGCGGCATAGGATTTCCTATGGCCTCTTCTTTTTTATGGTTCAAAGGTTGCACCATCGCTTTCTTCAGAAGGTGGAGAAGAGGGTGACCTCTTTCTCGCATTTTTCTTGTCTTGATCTTTGTCGTCTTCACCATAGCTTTCATAAGAGGAAGAGGATGAAGAAGATGGAGAAGAGGGTGTCCTCTTTCTCGCCTTTTTCTTCTCTTGATTTTTATCATCCCTCTTTGAATTATGGCGTGGAGAAGAGTGTGATGGTCTTCTCCGCTGTGGTGGTGATGGAGAGCGTTTAGCCCGCCGTCTTCGTGGAGCCATCTCCGCCGAGGTGGCGGGAGACTCGCTTCTTTCTCGTTCCTTCGGTGGAGGCTCTTGAGTTCTCCTTTGGTAAGGAGATGCATCATCAAGAAGTAAATTCTTGAGCCCTTCATATGGATTCTCTTCTTCTTCCCGAATTGGAGAGAGACCTCTTTTGGTAGTCTCACAAGGAGGCTTCCTAGGTGTTCTCTTGTCATGGTGATGAGCTTGGAGAATCCCGTGAGCACGGAGATGCCGTTGCACTTCACTTTGGAGAGATGGATTGCCCATGGCTTGTTGAAGCCTAGAAACAAGATAGTTAACAAGCATTGAAGCATCATTAGTAGCTTGCTCATGAGCAAAATCAAAGTTATCAACATTAATTTCACTCTCTTTACTATTGTCAGCCATTCTAACAACTTTTAGGTGTAAACTTTTTAGGTGTACTTTGGCACTTCAAGCCCTAGTTGCTACTCCTCTTTACCCCTTTAGAAAAAGCACTCAAGCTACTCTACCCGCGGCTCGAATACCATTAATTGCAAGGAATAGAAGAGAGGGTCTTTCGACACCAAAACAGCACCGGCTCCTGTCAAGCTTCTGATAGCTCAATAGTGGTTAAGCCGTAGGCAAGCCCCATAGGACTCCACTATTAAGACCATAGCTCTCGACGGTGATGCCCCGTTAGCTGCACGAAGGCAGGCGCACTACAAGGCTGAAAAATCCCTATTCTACTTACTCACAGTCAATTAATAATACCAACCATTTGTAGCTAGCTTAAGGACCTCCCTTCTTGAGCAAGAAAAGAGAAACCTTGGGCTCTGATACCAATGTAACATTTAATGGCCTAATAACTTATGTGTAGTGGATATTAGCATGAACATAGTGGGCATTTCATTAGAATAGATTCCTAATGAGAATTACAAGAGTGCTTGGGTGGAGAGAGCAACAAAAAGCATAACACCTAGTTAGATAGCATCGACAATACTTTCAAAAGAGAGAGAAATTAAGCTATTGACAACAGTTGAGGACCGGATTTTCATGGAGCCGGTCCCCCCTCCAAAAGGCTTTGTATTATGGTTTCTCCCATCAAGAGAGACATTGTACAATACAATTCTTTGTGTTCCTTCAAGACTAGCTAGTGCAATGAAGATGGAAACTTCATGCACTAAGCAAAACACTTAACAAACACAACATGAATTATCCCCGTTCTCAGACCCAAGACCTCACACACCTTGGAAGATGGTGAGAGCTAGCAGGGTATGAGAGTAGATTGAGAGGAAGAAGGAGTATCTTACGAGAAAGATGTACATCTCCTCACATAATCACTCATATGTAACATAGCTTAGCTTAGTAATTAGCTTGGTAGAGGATATGAGCATGCATTGAAGCTTGGCTCTTGGTTGGATTTGCATCCACATGCCAAGAGAGTGTTGATGTAGGCTTCTACTCATAAGCTTGGAGTAGGTGATGAGTTCTCCATTAAAGCTTGGGAAGAGATAGTCTTCTCTTTCTTCACACATGAGCTTGTGTGAGTGTGTGTGTGATAATGCCTTGCGAAAATCATCCCCCTCTCTCTCTTGGGCGAGTCCTCTTGCTAATTGCTCTTGCTGAAGCCTCATTGGCCCTCCCCAAGTCAAGCCAATTACAATTAAGCAGCATAAGTGATAGCCTTCTCACATGTGTCCCCCTTTCCCCTTTTGTGAGAGATTTAGGTAATTAAATAAGTAAACTAAACTCTCATTGGACCCCTTTGCCTCCTGGCCAATAGGAATCAGGCAAGCCATGGGGCTCCTGAATGCTCATTCGACCCCTTGGGAGACTGCGCGATAGTCTTTTAGGAGACTTAATTCTCATTGGTTTCTTTTATTAAATGTTTTTAAATTAATTAAACTAGATTTACTCTAGCTTAATTCTCATTGGTCCACTTCAAGGGTCATCCAATAGAAATTGGGCACACCTTGTGGGCATCTGGTCTAGGGAGCTGACATGTGTCCCTCATTCCCTTTGTGTAAAGGGATCCTGTGTGTGTGTGTGGCTTTCTCTCTCATCCCCTACCTTTAGGGCTCGCCCCCTCCCATGTAGGGATGTGCAAAGACTTTTAGGGCACACACAAATCATCCAATTTTCCCTAGGGTTGACCTTTGGACACAACCTTTGAATTTTGGAACCTTAGCATTTTGGAAGTCTTAATGGGCTGAACCTTAGGGTCTTTTTAGCCCATTGTTGCACATGGCTCTTTTGCAGATGGCCCCCCCTTTGGATCCCTATTTTCCCTCGTTTGGATCCCTATTGTGGCGGGTCTGCTAGCTTAACCAATATTCTAGCTTTTTCTCCCCTGGCCTTCCCCACATTAAATGATCAGTTTAATATGAGAAAATCATTTAGGAGAATTAGATATTGATTATTATGACAATAGAAATGGCCAGGAATGTGAATAATAAGGGGCTCGTTTGACTAGAGCAATTCTGGGATGGAAATATGAAGTGGTGGAAAACTGCTAACTCTATAGCCATCCAATTTCAATTGAATGGCTTTGAGATCTTACTAGTCCACAGCGTGTTGAAAGAGCTTGATAAGGTGGTGATGCCAATTTGTGAATGTGACACTTAGAGATGTCCTGGGAGTAGCCTCTTTTAAAAACGACACTCTAGAGGCATTTACCATGCATTAATGCAAGAGGCTAATTGGTGTAGCACCCTCAACAAATTATGGAAGAGGCAATGGACGGAAAAGCGGTGGGAGGAAGTCATGGAGAACATCTGGAAGCGAAGGTGGCCTCAGTATATGAAGATATTTTTGTGGAAAGTGATGTAGGGTGCTCTCTCGACGGGAGTAAAGGTACAAGAAAGAGGCATCGGGTCCGATCATTGCTTAGGGGGCAGAATGGCTAGTGAAAACCTGGCCCACCTTTTCATGGGATGCCAAGCAATTAGGGGCATGGCTGGGAAATTATGCAAGTGGGTTCAAAGGACATGGCAAATTAAGTTCTTCATGAATGATCTGTTTTTTGGTAGTAATAGGTTGGGAAGTCCTGCTCTTCTGGTCTGCACTCAAATAATCAGGTACTACTTCTTGCACCATATTTTTTGGCAAGCAAGGAACCACCGTGTATTTGAGGGGGATATGGATGTGGCAATCTTTTATGAAATCATACAAGAGAGTAGAGTGACGATTCACATGATCGGAGGCAAACAAGCCTCAGAGGATTGGTCTAGAACAATACATAACATCTTGTAAAAGGGAAAGCCTATGAGTGGTAGTGGTTTTTCTGCCAAGCAGATAACGTGAAATCATGGGACCCTCAAGGCTCGGTCTGAGCTTGAGATTGTTGTATATTGTTGATGTTCTTAATACTGTCCACTCACAATTGTGAGTTTTGAAAAAAAAAAGGCATGACCGTTGTAGAAAATGTCTTGATAATGACACTTAAATAGAGGGTTTGCAAATCAAAGCAATTATTCCCAGTGTACTTGTGTTTTAAATTGTCAAAGTGGCTATTATACTTTCTTTCCCCCTTGGCATATGTCATGGCTTGTTTGGCCAGCGAATAACTGAAAATCAATGACTCCTCTCAGTGATAAAGGCTTTGGATTGTGTAATGGCCTCTGCAATCTCCACCTGCTATAGAAGAAACTTCTTTAAAGCATTGTAAGCTCAATTCACCAGTCTATCTTTGAGAATCCTTCCGCTTTAAGATTGTGAGACGATCTCCATCTGTCTACTGACTTCTTTCAATTCATGTTCGAGCTGCGACTTTACATTCTTCAGTTTCTCCCGGTCTTCACTGCTATATCCCTCAGCAATTGTGGCTTTGTTGCAGACCATAGGATAAGGACCCTTTAAGATGCTCGCAAATGAGATGGCTAGTCTGAGAATACCAGAGCCGATAGCCATCTCGTTGGTGTTTGTACAAATAGTTTCTTGAGGCTCCTCCACCTTGAGTGTCTTACCTCAAAATTTTACCCTTTGGTATTGAGGTCAACCACTATCTACTCGGGTTGGTCTCTTAGTCAATGCTATACCTCTCATACTGTCATCATGTGATGTATGTGATGTTTGCTCAACCCCTTCGTCCATCGGTACAATGCCTTCCAGCATGGACAGCTTTCGCATTTCAAGCATCTCCAAAAAAATTCCGATGTCCTCCATTGGTAGCATCTCGGCATCCATGCAAAGATACTCTATGGAGAAAACTATAGTGGCAGGAAGGGGGATGACTGACAAAGCCGTAGCGTAGGAATGAGGCCTAGGAGCGACACAAAAGATAATTTAAAGCGTCGAAGAGTACACAAAAATAGAACGTCGAAGATAATAAAAACCACGACTGGATATAGGCTTTAAGTCGGGGAAGCACCAAAGATAGAAAAGAGACAGGGAGTCCCGGATATGATAAATGTTGTCGGAGGATATTTGTTTGACACATGATCCGGAAAGGTGCGGAGCCTCTAGCTATGAGAGATGTATGAGAGAAATAACAACAGACACTGATAGCTCTGGAAACCACCAAAATCATCAGCAAACTTTTAGTAACTCTTTGAGTACATATTTATCATCAATAGGCAAGATAGTCCATTAGCGATGTCGTCAATTTGATTAACTTAAAAATAAAAATTTTAAGCTCCCTTTACAAAGATTAAGCAAGTCGTTACGGGACCATGAATTATCAATAATATTAACAAAGTTTAGTTGATGATGGTGATGAATATTGAGATTGAATTATCTAAGAAAAAGAGCGTTGATGACGATAGTGAGCATCGACGATCGTAGTGAGCGTGATCTCTCTCTGTTCTCCTTTGCTTCATTCTGTAAAACGATGATGGGGATCCTCACCATGTTGTTCATCCTGCTTCAGTTTCCCTTTTTCTTACAATTCTTTCAATCAAGAGAGCAAGAGTGCGGGCCTTGACAAAGACTATCGTCCTCATGTCAAGACCCAACATCCAAAAACTTTGGAAGAAGCCATCGATCATGCCCAAAGATATGATGATGACCAAGAGAGAAAGGGAAAGGGAAATGCTCCCTACTCTAAGAATACTTTTGCTAAGACCAAGAGCCAATGGAGAGGTAGATCTTTCACACGTTCCAAGAGGAATAAGAGACAATCTACCTTTCCACGCCCACAAGAGGCTTAGAAGCCTAAACAATCACAAGATACTCCACCTGGGTCTCTCAGTAATACTGATTTTGAGTGTTGGTGCACCCAAGTTTCGTCGACCCAAGAAAAAGCCAATATTGGGTGTGTGGAAATCAGCAAGTTGATGGCGGTACTCTTGAGCAGTTACTTGATGCAAGGTACAACAAGAATGGTCCGGATATGTATGCTAAATTTAGCATTTTGCAGGTCAAGTTGGGGATTTTGAGCTCTACTGGCCAATGAGCTTAAAGGTTATCAGGTGGCATGTTATGTATGCAATATGAATGCTCCATTTTGCTGAACTAAAGGCTTTTTTATAACAGAAGGCACTTGTCCAATGGGGAATTATGGGAGCACAAGGTGGTCGACGGTCGTATCAGTCTTCACCTCTTTGGGCAAAGGTCTCGTCACCTGGGAACCATTTTTGTGGAGCGAGCCTCGAAGCTTTGTTTTGATGTTGCTAAGGCAAGCTAGTTTAATTTGTTGGCATTGGTGATCAAAGGTATGCATGCAGGACAGTAGACAATCGGAAGCATGGATTGCGATGCGAGGCCAAGATCGAAGTTTTTTAAATAGTAAAGATGGAGTTGAAGACTTCAAAAAAAGAAAAAACAACAATGTTTTTTTTGTGGGTGCTACGACCTGCAGCAAGGAAAGCAGTAAGGAAACAAGGAAGGAGGAACGCCATCTGGATGGGTTGCATGGGGAGCGCCACTGGCGGCTGCAAGGAGGGATAGCCAGAAGGGGTGACAGCCCGTCATACAGGAGGGCCAAGTTGCAGGGGTTGGCCGCCAAAATCAAAGAGAGGAAAGGTGGCAGGCTACTTAAAATAGAGAAGCGCCAGGTGGGAAGTTTGCATGCGGAGGACGTCGAAGGGGTAGAACACGGCATGCAAGGCCTGGGTGAAGGAGGGAGGCTTTTGAGGAAGCCGATGAAAGAGACTGCTGCAGAGTGGAGGGCCATCGGAGGAGGAGGGGCCGACCTGTACGGGATGCCGAATACAACAGGGCACGGCCAAGGAAGAGCCGGCTTTAGGGGCTGCCAACAGAGCAAGACCGGTATGTGCATGAGCTGCAGCAGGAATGGGTGGCCGCCAGGGCGTGGGGAAGAGTAGGAGCCGCCAATGGGTTGTATGAAGTGAGTTGCCACGGTGAAATAGGAGGCAACTTGAGGGATACAAGGGGCAGGAGCAAGAAAGAGGAAGGAAGGGATTGCTCTTGGGCTGTGCAGACCCGCCAAGGCATGAAGAGGGGAAGCAGCCATACTGAGGGGTGGCGGGCTTCAAGAGAATAAAGGTGGTGCCATATGGGATGAAGGTGGGCTGCAGGTGCCGCCAAGAGCAGATAAGCCAGGGGCGCCAGAGAAGGAAAAGGAGGGACTGTTGTGAGAAAAAACATTGCAGAGAAGGCGACCCAGGGAGAGTGATTCGGGGCCGCAGATTACAGGAGGGACTTGAAGGTTGGCCGAGCTTGAAGCAACATCATTGTGCACATTTTGTTCAAGAATTTTTCCTTCATATTTATCCATTATATTCAGTGTTAATCTCCTCTCTTACTGGTGTGTCTACTTTTATGGCGGGCATATGTATGCTTTTTGTTAAGTGAAACGATGTCCCGTATTTGAGTGTGGTGCATACCTTTAATCTCGAAGTCTCTCTGATAGTGTTGAGATTATTTATATATGCTTAAAGTTTCTATGAAGGGTTGAGGATTGAAATCATGATTGTACATCTGACGCTTGGATTGGGGTAGTCAGGGTTTGGTTGCTTACATGCTCGGACAATAGACATTTCTAGCTTGTGTGGCTGGATGTGTGCTAAATTGGGGATAGGGGTGCTGTGAAATCTGAGGGCTATAGAGAGGCAGTCAGGTTATGTGCTCGGTGTTTTCCCATTTCCCCCTTTCCATCTTGTGGTGCCCCCACTGAGGATCCATTGATTGCTTCCTAAGTGAATCAAGATGAACCAAGAGTTTGGTCCGGTGTTCAAAGGAGATGAAGATGCAGACGATTGGATTGCCGATTTTGAGCTATTTATGCTGGAAGTATTGCAGATGCCAGGTGATGAAGCAAAATTCCGACTCTACCTTTGGTGCTACGAGGTAAAGAAAAACTTTGATTTGATGGCTTAGAAAATGCTTACAAGCAAAAATTGGATTGGATTTCGGGAGCACTTTCTACAAAGGTATCGAAAGGTGGTGTCTGCTTCGGAAGCAGATGCAAAGCTCAAAGGCTTGCAGTAGGACGTAAGTGCAAATTTTGATGCTTTTGTTGATAAATTTGAAGCCTATTGGGGGGATTTTGCGGCTGCTACCATGAACCAATGCGGGATATTTTAAGCGGGAAAGGTTTCTATCTTGCTTGCATCCCTATGTTCGTGAGAGGGTGGACATGAAGATCCAAGCACTTATGATGAAGCTGTTAGAGTTGCCAGAGCAAAGAGTCAAAAGATGAAGAAGAAATTGGAGGCCGGGTTTCTACAGTCTACCATCAACGAAAGCCAATGGACCTAAGCCCAAACAGATTGATGAGCATCAAGAGGTAAAAACTCCTTTTTTTTGTTGATATTAATGTGATCAAAGCACGTGAAGCTGATGCCAGGTTAGAAGAGGCAGAAGAAGTGCCAACCTGGGCTCAAAAGATACAACGGGGCATATTCAGAGTGCCACCTAGTTTGCTTCCTCAAGAGGACGAGGTGATAGAAGATCTTAAAGAAAAGGTGTCAGTTCTAGAGACAGTAACGAGGGTGACAACAAAGGTGCAAGAACCGGCAAGCCCAGAAGAGGAGTTTGACAACTCTCATAGCTCCAACAACAGTTTGGATACCGATGCTACATGGGAGACAGAATCCTTGTCTTCTAGGTACGAGACTTATGATGTTTTTAATGTGGATGAAGTGATGAACAATGTATGCGAGTTGCGGGCCAGCAAGCTAAAGGTCGAAGAGAAGTATCGTGTTTCACCTTGTGTGAATCTGCTAGTCGAGCAGCCCTATCAAATGTTGTGTGATGGTGAGTCCCTATTGGACGAAGAGGTATGGTTGGATTGTGCATCTAGTTTAATTGAAGAGCAGGTTTCTGAGGATGAATTGCAAGAGTGGGAAGCACAAACAGAGGTATGCCGAAGTGATTTGTCTATGTAGGGGGTGGGGCAACCTTGCCTTGGTGAGCATGTAGAGGTGTACTTTGAAGTTTCAGAGTTTGTGTGTGGCCGTGGAGAGTTAGCTCCGACAGATGACTCTATGGAAACAGATACAGGTGCAGCCTATAAGAGAGAGGCTCTATGTGGAGAGAAAGGTGCCACCAACCTTGCAGATGATGAGGTGTTTGAAGAACAGGTTGAAGCTCTAGCAAGTCATGTTCTTGAGTATGAAAAGGTGGCCTTGGTGCCATTTACAGAGGGTTTGGATACAGGTTTGCAAAGGGATCAGGTTTGCTTGGCTATGCAGCAGGTGGAGGCAAATTTCAGGGTTTTGGTATTTTATGTGATGCTATGGATCCATGTGTTATTGGAGGTTTCTTTACAGGTTTTATTGTATCAGTTGCGCGTTTTTTAAAGGGGACTATACTATGGAGGGTTCTGTAACAGATGGCACGATAGCGGCTTGTGGTACCAATGCTTCAAGTGGTCAAAAGCATGTTTATGGTTGGCACGAAGGCTTGTGGATGCATGGTAACAAAGCTCCATGTTATGAAGAACTGGAAGGGTGGCCTCTCTATTGGCCTACAAGTGCAAAGGAATGGTTGAAGATGCATGCTTTACAGGTGGATGGACACGGCCAATGTTTTCTTTTAATGAAGAGGGGAAGCAGCCATACTGAGGGATGGCGGGCTTCAAGATAATAAAGGTGGTGCCATATGGGATGAAGGTGGGCAGCAGGTGTCGCCAAGAGCAGATAATCCAAGGGGTGTCAGAGAAGGAAAAGGAGGGATTGTTGTGAGAAAAAGCATTGCAGAGAAGGCGACCCAGGGAGAGTGATTCGGGGCCGCAGATTATAAAAGGGACTTGAAGGTTGGCCGAGCTTGAAGCAACATCATTGTGCAAATTTTGTCCTAGAATTTTTCCTTGATATTTATCCATTATATTTAGTGTTAATCTCCTCTCTTATTGGTGTGTCTACTTTTATGGCGGGCATATATATGCTTTTTGTTAAGTGAGACGATGTTCCATATTTGAGTGTGGTGCATACGCGTAATCTCAAAGTCTCTCTGATAGTGTTGAGCTTATTTATATATGCTTAAAGTTGGTATGAAGGGTTGAGGAGTGAAATCATGATTGTACATCTGATGCTTGGATTGGGGTTGTCAGGGTTTGGTTGCATACATGCTCGGACAATAGATATTTCTAGTTTGTGTGGCTGGATGTGTGCTAAATTGGGGATAGGGGTGTTGTGAAATCACTGGGCTATAGAGAGGCAGTCAGGTTATCTGCTGGGTGTTTTCCCATTTCCTTCTTTCCAGCGTGAAAAGAAACACAATTTGTGTTTCCGATGTCTTTCGGACCAACATAGCAAGAAGGATTGTCCTCTTTTGCAAGGCAAAGAGAGGACCATGCACACAGTGCAACACCTCACATTAGATTCATCTCCTAAATATTGTGTTGTAGAGGTTCTTCATATAGAATAAAAGCACGTCTTGTGTGCCTGCTTCAATGTGGCAGCCCACCTTTGGCCCCCATGAGTTGATTCACATGCATGGTACTATTAAAGGACAACGTGTTTGTATTTTAGTGGATGATGGTGCAACTCATAACTTCCTGAACTATAAGCTAGTCAAGAAATTGAAGCTTACACAGTCTTCCTGCTCCCACAAGTATGTGGTAGAACATATGTTTGGAAATGATAAAGAATTATGGGACACGGTAGTACAAGGGGTTGAGCTTATTGTTTAAGATCATACGATGACCCTTGAATTTCAAGTTATGAACATGAACCATGCAGATCTAGTTTCACAATGGGAGTGGCTGCATGGATTAGGAAACACATTGCACACTAGTTATGAACACAACTCCTCCTTCTTTATGGACAATGGTAAGCATGTGCTCAACTCCTTCTTCTTTATGGACAATGGTAAGCATGTGCTTTTTCTTGGTGAGAAAAATATACCATCTGCACCTCTTATATGTACAACATAGCTTTTTATTTTATAGAAAGCAAATTTAATAGATGAATTTTTTTTGTGTTACTGCTTGTCTTCAAGTCTTGTAATTTCTCAAGAGCAAAGTGCTGTGAATTCTAGTTATGGTATACAAAGTGCAATGAACTTTAATGATGAAAAAAGTTTCAAAATTTCTAAAGAGAAAAGAACTCTCAATTTTAATTTTATTGAGAAATGTGCAACTGTTGTAAAACAAACATTACAAGAATTACAAGATTCTCCATCCCAGCATAACTCTAGTAGCTATAGGGGTGTTTTGCTCTGGCTTTCTTCTACCATGTTTTTGGTGCCCACCATTGAGGATCTTCCTCTAGTACCTTTAGTTTTTGTGGATTGGATGTATGCATATGAGGAGAAACTTGTCTAGAAAAAATAGTTGCAGATGGTGGTAAATTTTCTCTATGATGTGAGATTTTGTTGAAGGAAAGACGAAGATGTACAAGCATAGGTGGTTATGTGGCTGATGACTTTATTTTGGAGCTTGGAATTTATGATGATGAGGAAAGGGATGATTTTATGTATTCAATCTTGTGTGAAGATGCTATGCAATTTTATGACACTCTTCCTATACATGCATAGTACAATTGGCAATTGATGAAGACTGCATTACTGAAGCATTATGTGGAACTTGAGGTGCCAGCCATGCATTCTTGATACTTTTATGGTACAGATGAGGAATGGATAAAATATTGGATTGCACGGGTGGAAGACAAGATGTTGCAACTTTGCATTGTAGATGATGGGGCAAAATCGGACTTCGTGTCTTAGGGGCTTTCTTGTGGTCCTTTGTCTTTATGCATATGCTTCCTGATAATTGGCGCCATACCTGGCTAGCTTTGAAGTTTTCATTGTTGATGTGTTATTGGAGGTTGCCAAAGCCTCACAATCCAATCAAAATGGTTTTTGTGGCTGCTTTTGAGTCAGTGCAAAATGAGTTTTGGAAAATGGTGCAGAGTTGGCTTGAATCTATTGCTTATGATGAGAATTATTTGTATGCGGAGAGTAATTTGCATATGATTCATGCAATGAGAGAATCTTGTAGCACAAGCACTTCATGTGAGATGAATGTTGATGATGAACATTCTGAGAGTGGATATAGTAGTGAATCTGAGTCTACTGGCGATAGTGTGGACTTGATATCTGGTGCGTTATCTCATGATGTCTTACATGATGAATCATTTGTTGATGGGCATATTGCTTGCGATGAGTCTATGGTGTTTAAACCCTCTCCATACTTGAGAGACACCAGGGATTTGAAACAAAGATATCTAGAAGAAACTCATACTACTGATAAAGGCAAGCAAATTTTGGAGTCCCTTGATGGGCAGGGACATGTATATGATGAAAAGGATCTTAAACCCAATGAATGTGGTGCATCAGCCTCTTTGAGTTATGCAATAAGTTCTTCATATCTTGCCGCTGACATTGATGGCTATGAGCAAAGTGATGACATTTTTGATACGTATGAAGTAGTGTTTGTCAATGAGCAAAGGTTGTCTCATTTTGAGGAAGCTATCAAATCCGGTTGTAGGCAACATAACACTACAAGCAAAGCTTTTGATGGGAAGTTTGTAGCCTTATTTGAGTTTCCATGCATAAATACGTCTATTGAAGATGAGGAGAACGATTGGGTTTTTGATGAACCCATGATCGAAGAAGATCTGGTTATGGTAGGCCATGTACAAAAATCCCAAGAGAAATTGAAAATGTTGAAATTTCAAAGAAATGGCTACAAAATGCGGCATGGAATGTAAGAACTTTGCAGTGATGATGGCAGAGATGATGCTCTTGTTAAGGATCTTGAGCCATGTGCAGACCATGGTGTAACAAAAAGTACTATGGCGCATATGAATTTTAAGTTAATTGATGCACCCTTTCATTGATAAGATAGGGACAGATCTATATATAGATTTATTGTCTATCAAAGTCAATGTGAACACGATGATTTTGCGGTTCTGATCTTTGTGCACCTCTAGACCGAGTTGTGCGGGGATCGGACATGGCTAGAGAATGTGAGGTTGTTAGAGCTAGCGACAAATAGTAGAAAAACCGCAAACGGACTTAAAAAATGCAAAGGTCTTTAAAAACGACTTGTGTACTTCAAAAATATAAATGAAATTTGACAAACGAAGTAAAATAATGCAATCGGACTTCAATAGCGCTCACAGACTTCAAAAACCTAATATATGGTCATTGACCAATAAAGACAAGATTATTACCCTGTGGTCCTCATCTCCGTGCACCTCTAGAATGAAGTGTACAAGGATCACGCATGGCTAGAGAATGTGAGGTTGTTAGAGCTAGCGGCAAATAGTAGAAAAATCGCAAACAAACTTCAGAAACGTAAAAGTCTTCAAAAATGACTTGTGTACTTCGAAAACGCCAAACGGACTTCGACAAACAAGGTAAAATAACTCAATCAAACTTGAATAGCTCACACAAACTTTAAAATACTCATCGACCAATAAAGACGATATTATTACCCTGTGGTTCATCTCCGTGTACCTCTAGACCGAGGTGTACAGGGATCGGCCATAGCTAGAGAGTGTGAGGTTCTTAGAGCTAACGACAAATAGTAGAAAAATTGCAAACGGACTTTAGAAACATAAAAGTCTTGAGAAATGGCTTGTGTACTTTAAAAATGCAAATGAACTTTGACAAACAAAGTAAAATAACGCAATCGGACTTCAATAGCGCACACAAACTTCAAAAACCCTATTATATAGTCATTGACCAATAAAGATGAGATTATTACCCTGTTGTCCTGATCTCCGTGCACCCTTAGACCGAGGTGTGTGGGGATCAGGCATGGTTAGAGAATGTGAGGTTGTTAGAGCTAGCGGCAAATAATAGAAAAACCGCAAACAGACTTCAAAAATGCAAGATTTCAAAAATGACTTGTGTACTTCTAAAATGAAAACGAGCTTCGACAAATGAAGTAAAACAGTGCAATTGGATTTTAATAGTGCACACAACCTTCAAAAACCCTAATTATAGTCATCGACTAATAAAGACGAGATTATTATCCGTGCTCCTGATCTTTGTGCACCTCTAGACTGAGGTGTGTGGGGATCAGACATGGCTAGAGAATGTGAGATTGTCATGCATTGTCATGTAGTTAGTGGTCTGTACTTATAGCAAGAGAAATTTTAATCATTTGTTGCATCATTGGTAGATAAAGTATGGACGATATATAGGATGGTGTATCCTTGTGCGCATTGCAAGCATTAGATCTTTTGAAAACGAATAATCTGTGATCAGCACATAGGCAATAATGGTTACTTTCCAATAGAGAAACTACAAGACCTGCGTTATCAATATCATGGTCTTGAGGTAATAGATCAACCTCTGCAAGTAGATATTGCTTCAATTTCATCCCAGAGAAGACAATTTTCAAACGAATAGTCATCCACTAAGTCCACCCAATCAATAACTGACTCCACATTTCAAAGAAGTAGAGATGGAGCAGATATTAGATGCATTCTTTGACATGGATCCCATCATTGAAAACATAGAAGACGATGACATTCAAGGCAATACTACAAACTAGCCTCAATTATCCTGTCCATATCGATGGAATGATTGCAACAATAAAGAGGGTGAGATGGTGCAAACTCTTGCACGTATATCACTTTACAATGGTGCAAAAATCTAAGTTCTCCGTACCGCCTTGGCAGTGCTTAATTTGCAGTCTATCTACGGGTGGTCTTTTGCCTCCATCACAGAGCTTTTCAAGTAAATACATTGTATTCTAAGCATGCCAAAGTGCAAAATATAATTCAATAATATGATCGTTGTGCTCACTTGTTGATGTAACTACAAGGTGCTCAATGAGAAAATCTTGCCGGAAGGCAATCACATGCCCCCTACTCGTCCAGCCACTAAAAAATCTTCTTACTAACTTAGGCTTGGGTTATCACAAAATAAATGAATGCCCTAATGATTGTATACTCTTTTTCAATGAGTATGAAAATTTGGAACAATGTTCCAATTTTGGATCAAACAGGTACACAGAAGACACAAAAGGAAAATTTATCCCTGTATAGGTCCTTCGACACTTTCCTAACATTTCAATAATAAAGAGCATATGCAGGTGCAAATCTATAGCCGCTTTGATGACATGGTACTCAAATACTAGATGGACAAATGATTTGATGAAGGTATCTTCTAACTCTTGTGCATGGAAGCACATAAAGAAAAGTTGGCCTACATTTAAGGATGAGCCTCAATGTATCTGTTTTTGTCTGTCAATGGATGGAGTAAACCCATTTGGATTACAGAGTTCGTCATGGAGCACATGGCCTATTTTCTTGGTTAATTATAATCTTTCACCATTGCTAGCTATCAAGAAGGGCCATTAGTTGTTGTCACTGATCGTCCCAAGAAAGCACAAAGAAAAGAACATAGACGTCTATCTGGCACCACTTATAAAAGATCTCCAAATCTCGTGGACAGGGATCAATGTGGTTGATATGTCCCAACCAATTGGATGTCCAAATGTACATGAGTAAGGCATTCTCATATGGACCATGTAAGATTGGCCAGGCTTCAATGAGTGTTCATGTAAGTGCCTTTGAAACCCTCACATACATGTAATTCTTCGCTATGCCAAAGCTTTTATATTTTAATTTTATAAATTTTTAGTCTTGAGTTACTTGGGCAATCATGCATGTCCAAAATGTGGCCCTCGACTTGGCTTACACCGCTCTTATCATTTGAGTAAGACAGTTTACTAGGAGCATGATGGAGTTTTTCATGGAGGACATGAGCTAAGTGGACCAAACATATGCAAACATGACATGCATCCACTAAAAGTGAGTGATTGGAAAAACATGTGGCTGGAGAGGGGAGATTTCATGCCACCCGAAATGAAAAGAATTTCTATTTTTTAAGAACTTCCGTAATGGAGTGACCTGCTGATTAATCATCTTCTTGACCCAATGCACATCTTCAAGAATGTGGGGGAGATCATATGGAAAACCATCACTAGAAAAAGGGAGAGCAAGGCCCAAAGAGATGACCTACATACTGTGAGTCGAATGCCAGAGATGTGGCCTCAACTTAAACCAAATGGAAAGTTTGCTATACCAAAAAATCCATGGGTTCTAAGTCGTGCTGAAGAGAAACAAGCGAACAAGATTATATCTTCTATCAAGACTCCCAATGGATGCATGTGATGTCTAAAACGGCTTTTACAAGATATGACAATCTTAGTGGTCTTAAGTCCCACGATTGGCACAAATTTTTACAGTTTATCTTACCAATTTCCATAAAGGATTGTTTCAAAGATGGCATTGGATGAACAATCTATAAAATCTGTTAGTTGGTACGCTTGATCAGTTCAAAAACATAAGAAAAGACAACATCGATGCAGCACGCTTAAATGCTATTGAAGTAGTGGGTATAATGGAGAAGTAATTTCCAACAAACTTTTTTACCATCCAAATGCATGTACTTGTGTATGTGGTCGATGAAGTTGCAATTGCTGGGGTAGTCCATAGAAGGTGGATGTTCTTCTTGGAGAGATTCATGAAGACTTTAAAGGGGTTCGTTCGTCAAAGGGCTCGCCCCGAGGGTAGCATAGCCGCATGGACAAGGCATTGTTCGAAAGATGGATATCATAATGCGAGAAAAGGTTATGAGATTTTGCCTTCTCAACTCAGACATCATGCAAAAGTTGCTAGAGAGGTACAAAGGGGGAAAGAAACAATGCTTGACAGATCGCTTGCAATTCAAGCACAACCCTGCCACTAGAAACCTTCCTTTTCAAGATCGCCTTCAAAAATAGTTTGACTTTTCAACTGGGCGGTGGTTAGATGTGACATCTTTGGTGCATCAGTTCTCCTAAAAGATGAGAGATTAACTATTGATTTTTGCTAGGAGTTATTTTGTAAAACTCTCTTTATTAGTCTACAATACTGGATAGATTCATTAAGTTGTGTTGCAACTTTCTTTTTTTGTTATTTGCATTCCTTAAGCATTTCTTTTGTAAACTAACGTATTGTATTTGTGTTATTTATGTATTTGTAGCCATGGACGATGAAGACGATAGATACTCTCCTAGTTTTAGTTTTCCTATTACTCCGGTCGGCATTTCACACGAGTAGATGGGCTCCTTTTTTACACAGTTTTCACCAGAGTAGATTAGTTACACATAGAACCTTTGGGCAATTGGTTTTTCTAGACCTAGTATGTCCAGCCCTATGCCTAGGACTAGTCTACCCGCTACACCGACCGGCCCCACACCTTAGTAGACTGTGCCCCCTACACCGACGGGTGGTTCATCTTTGAGAGAAGGTAAGAATCATTCTAGAGGTGGTGGTTTTTGTGGTAGCGGTTCTACCGATGCGTCCACATAAGGGGATAATAATTTTGTAAGCTTTTGGCACAGATTTAGATCTTTTTCAATTATGTGCTCAATTGGGCTTATTGTACACACAAGAATTCTCCCAAACGTGCAATCTTTTGACATTATATTGATGTTCTGTGCAATCTTTTGACATTATATTGATGTTCTAAGTTGTGTGCAAAGTTATATTCAATAGGAAATTTTTTGGATTCTATCTCACAAAATCATCTTTTTATGTACTTTCTTTTTATACACGAGTGACTTTTCTTTGGTATAACTTTAAGCCTTTCTCCTCATAAAGAAGGGTGAGAGCTACTTGCTTCGCTAATCTAGATCGAGCCACTTTGAGTGAAAGTGCATCAAGTCTTGGCGAGATAGGGAACAATAACTTTGAGATCTTATTTTCTTAGTGTATGTGAATGCTACGTCCAAGCTTGCTTTAAATCTATCTAATTATTCTAATGAATTCCTACATACTACTCATTTAGAGACATGATATGGGGAATTAGTACTACTATAAAATACACACTCAAAGGCAAACCTTTCTACCTCACAATTTCCAACTAGAATAAGAAACCGTAATAGAAAACCAGATCTATAAAAGAATCCAAAAAAACAACTGTGCAAGAATAATGTTGTCAAAATAAATATATCTTTCTTCCATTAGATCTCAGTGACCATAAGAATTGAGAGCACAATAATAAATATGACTATATTTGGGAAGATGTCCTATATTTTCACCCAATTAAAAAAGACTCTAGAGATTTCTTTGCCAACCCTTGCTGGCATATCCTTCTATAGGCTAGTCCATACACTTCATTTAGAAAGAAACCCCTGTTGTGCATCTCTATCTCTGTCTCTCTCTCTCTCTCTCTTTCAAGACACCAAGAGTTGAATTCCAAACTATAGAGCTATTGAGATATAGTAAATTTACCTCTAAGGATTGCACTTCAACCACTAGTCCTTGCTTTAGATACACTTGAGTACACTTATTGTTATTGTTCCCAGTCTATAAATTGTTGATCCCATCAAGCGTTATGTTATAGAAACCTCTTTATCCTCGCACCTATCAATGCTGAAAAAGGAGTAGCATAGAGAAAATGTGTCTGTCATGTGCTTAGGCTCCCCTTTACCCTATTAATATTTTGAAGGCTACAAGATTTTGGGATGAAATAACCTAAATAAGCTTTTCAAGTATATATGACTAGGGTTGATATATGATAGGCATTTCCCTTGTTTTTGGGTATTTTTGCTTGTTGTTTTATGGGTCACGAATATTTCTATCTTTGATTGGGTATTTACACTACAAACTCGAAAATGTAGGCACCTAACTGCCGCGAGCATCAAACTTCAAAGATGGCATCGCTTATTTTAAAAGAATAATCCTAATCATTTTTTTTTCATTTTTAGTTTTAGCTACATTATAACTAAGAAAACTCTAATGAAGTAACTAAATCCAAATAAAAAATTATGAGCATTGTGCGTAGCTATAAATAAGAGCTTTGGATCCTCCAATTTAAATTATTTTACTCTAAACTCAGATATCAAGCCACCAAAACAAATGTTTTAGAATCGATAAGCATCTTGTGACACATGGCATGTTAAGCGCTTCGATTCATCACAATTTCTCTCGAAGGTATTCAATATTGTTGCATCCCACTCATTATGACCTAGGCACAACTCTTTGAACACAAAGGTTGGATTTCAAGGCACATGCATCTGGTAGGGAACCAAGCAGACATATCTAAAACACTATGGATGAGTGCACCAATCCATTGTTGTTGGTCAGATCATGGACAAATGTGTTCCATGGTTCATTATCTTGGAGAATTATTTTTGGATGTGATGTGTTCACAGTTCACGATGGGGATTCTTGGATGTAGTGTGGTCTATAGGCTCCATCTTTCTAAAAGGCAACCGATGCTGAAGATGGCATTCTTCTAAGGTACAAAGTTGAGGGTAGTAAATTGGAGGTGTATCTAGCACGACTGCTGCTACCGGGGTGTCCATGGTAGCTTCTTCATTAACTTGGTCTCACTATTTATGTCCTCTATGGGCTACAGAAAGGGTGTTAGAGTTTTTCCATCTCAAGTGAACTTCCCAATGTGATCCCATTATTTATTTTTGGCCTCTAGGTATTTATTTTACTTATTTGTCAAAGTCTGGGCGGTATGGAAATTTATTGAGGTTGCTATATGCAACCCCTTGCATACATTGTATCACACACTTAGCTATTCATTGACTCTCTCTCTCTCTCTCTCTCTCTCTCTCTCTCTCTCACACACACACACACACACACACACACACACACACACACACACACACACACACACACGGGTCGACGCTTCCGCATCGTCGACTTTGGCATTTGCTAGTCAAATGATGTTCTTGCTAGGAGCAGTTGAGGTTGGCTAGAGTGAGATGTGGTAGACTTCGAAATGGTTTATTATGCATCTATTGCATTTAGGTGTAGAAAATAGTGCAAAAGTCTTGCAAACCATGTTTGGAAGCACCTTACATAATTTCTTTTAGTAAGTTCTCCAAAAAATAATTTCAAAAAGTAAAGAGATAATTTCATATATTTTTACACTATTTTTCTCAAAATCCAAACTCGAATTTCCTCTTCCTCTTACTGTCAAGCAGAAGTTTTTAATTTCAGAGTGAACCAATCGTAACTTAAGACAAATTTTTTCCAAACTCTACATGCAAATAATCAAAATTATATTAAACAACCAAAGTGTAGCGTAATACCGGTACCACCTATAAATTTCAAAACTCTCCTGTAATTTAAATTCAAAGGTGAAAATAAAAACAAATTAAAATTAGGCGTAAAGACCTTAAAAATATCAATTTACATCTTAAATTTCTCAGGTAGAGGTTTTTATTAACTCACTGCCTGATAATGTTCATATAAAATTTAAGTGTTTTTGTCTTCCAGTGTAAGTTTTGGAGGGTCCTCCATCATTTCTACAAACCTCATCACCTCCTCTTCCCTCTCACAAGAAGTTTTGGACAAATTCTCACAATAATTCCCACATTGTGACTTACATCAACATCATGAGCTTCTGTGAGGGAGGCATTGCATATCTAGCTAGGTATGATTGGGGGTTGGGGAATGCCGGCCCGGTTGGGGGCCCGGTGGTCCCCTACCCCCAATCGCACCTAGCTAGGTATGTGGTGCCTCTCGAGCAGAAGCTCGTGATGTTATGGATTGTATGAAAAAGACTCCATTTTCCTACATGAGAATATTTCTAAATCTTCTTATGGAAGTGACGTGATTTAAAAACAACCTAAATTAGGATTCCATACAACTTAGCATTAAAGTTGAGCATAGAGCTTAATTCTAAGATCACAACAATTAAGAGCTTACCTAATCACTCAAGAGGCAGGAGAGTGAGAATTGAATGCGAAGGTAAAAAAATCCCTTTGAGATCAAATGGAAAGGAGGAGGGGCGTCCATCATACAACAGAGATGCATCCGAGGTCCGAAACATGCTATTATTTGAGTAAGTTCAAACCACTTAGCCGTAGATGTGGGAAGTGATAGGCGCAGGGATGGAAGCAAGAAGCATTAATGAGGGGATGTAAGATGAATTAATCTGATATAAAGGTAAGCAACATGCATGATATGAAAATACATAGAGCATATGATAAATTTAGAGTGAACTTAGAAGCTTGTGTATGGAATGAGCCACCCAACAGATCCCTTAGCATCAATACGATACATATTGGGCCTGTGTGAGACGCATCTGAATGGACAAGGTTCTTGCTATTAGGATGCTAGAGGAGATGAGCATGCATTGGAGCTTGTCTCTTGGTTGGATTTGCATCACAAAGCGAATAGTTGTTGGTGTAGGCCTCCCTTCTCACAAGCTTGGAGTAGATGATGAGCTTTCCATTAAAGCTTGAGAAGGGGATAGTCTTCTTTACTTCACACATGAGCTTGTCTGTGACAATGCCTTGCAAAAATCAGCCCCCTCTCTCTCTTTGTCAACCCCTCTTGCTATTTCCTCTTGTTGGCCTCTCATTGGCTCATGCCATGCTAAGCCAATAGGAAATAAGAGGTCACATGGAGAGCCTTGTGACAAGTGTCCCTTTTTTCCCTTTAGTGAGATATTTAGGTATTTAAATAATTCAATTAAACTCTCATTGGGCCTCTTAGTCTTGTGACAAATAGGAATCAGGCAAGACATTGGGCTGTTGAATGCTCATTGGACCCCTTGGTAGACTGTCCAACAGTCTTATAGAGATCTTAATTTCTATTGGTTATTTTATCAAGTGTTTTTAAATGAATTAAACTAAATTTACTCTAGGATAAGTCTCATTGGTCCACCTCTATGGCCATCCAATAGGATTTGAGTGCACCTTGGGGGAAACTGGTCTAGGAACCTGACATGTGTACATTATGCCCTTTGTGTAAAGGGAAGCCTTGAGTGTGTGTGTGTGTGTGTGTGTATGTGTGTGTTTTTCTCTCTCATCCCCTACAAAAATGGCTCGTCGCCCCCTCCTTGATAGGGATGTGGCAAGACTTTTGAGTCTTTCCACAAGCATCCAATTTCCCTAACGCTCCACCATTGGGCATTTCATATAAATTTGGGAGCTTATGATTTTTGGAAGTTTTAATGGGCTAAACCCTAAGCTCTTTGAAGCAGCATTCATGCACATTGCTCTTTTGTAGATGGTCCCTCTTTGGATCCCTATTTTCCCTTCTTTGGATCCCTACTAAGATTGGTCTACCAGCCTTATCAATATTCTAGCTTTCCCCCCCCCCTAGTACTCCCCCATATGAAATGATCAGTTTAACATGAAAAAATCATTTAGGAGAATTCGATATTAGTTATTATGACATTACCTCTCTCTTGAATTCATAGTCTTCCTTGACTATAAAATGGAGACGATAAAGCCTAATCATTAGTCCATTTTCTAGCGGGTAGAGGACCCCTATTTTACCCTACGACAAAGGTTGAAGTAATCCAGGTTGCTTCCCTCTATCAAACTTCATCTTTTGACATACCACATATTTTGAAACATACTCTTGTATGTTTGCTTTCATGGCAGGCCAATAGAAATATTTTTCTATCCCTTTTAGGGTACACTGAATCCATCTATGCCCCACATAAGGAGGAGCATGAGATTCATACATTACTTTCTCACGTAGCGAGTTAGTGACACATAGTCTATTGCCATAGAGAAGATAACCATCTTGTAGGGTAAATGGTTCTTCTTTCTTCCCTAGTGCAAGGGCTGAAATCACGTCTCCAAAATCGGGGATATGCCTAGAGCTTGCTCAACAGGGTCGAGCCTTCAACTTTCATAGGCTATGGCATGCCCTTCTTGGAGAAAAACAACTCCAAAGCAATCACCACAAGCGTCACATTGGACCTCAAATGGCTTTGAGAGATCTGGTAGTGTAAGCATGGGTTGAGAGATAAGATTTTCTTTAAGCTTTATGAAATCATTGTTCTCCTTGGTGGACCATATATACCGAAAGTTTTTCTTTGTTAGGTCATGTAATGGTCCCACAATTTGTGAGAACTTTTCTATGAAGCGTCTATAGTATGCACACATACCTATAAAGCTTCTTAGTTCATGTAGATTTCTTGGATTAGGCCATCCTTTTATTACCTCTAGCTTTGATGGATCCATTTGGATGCCATCTTGACAGATAATGTGACCTAAATATTGAATCTCTTGTAATAAAAACTTACTTTTCTTTTGATTATATAAATTTTATTCTCTCGTAAGAATTGAAATATTACTTGGAGGTGCTGCTTGTGTTTGTCTAGTGAGTTAGAGTAGATGATTATATCATGAAAGAACACTCTAGTAAAGGTTCGGTGAGGCCTGAATAGCTTCTCCATCAAGCGGTTAAATGTGTCTGGTGCATTAGTCAAGTCAAAAGGCATGACAATGTACTCCTAAAGACCAAACATATTACAAAATGCAGTCTTTACAATGTCTTGACCAACTATCTGTATTTGATGGTAGCCACGTTTTAGGTCAATCCTCTGAAGTAGGTCGAACCTTGTAGCTTATCAATTAGGTATTCTACCCGTGGAATGGGAAGCTTACTTTTGATAGTGATCCTATTTAGTGCTCTATAGTTGACACACATACGATATATGCCGTCTTTCTTTTGCACTAATAACATTTGTGAACAAAATGGACACGAGCTAGGCCTAACCATACCTTGCTCAACTAACTCATGCACTTGCCGCATAATCTCCTCTTGTTGAGGTTGAGAAACTCTATAAGGAGGTTTATTAGGTGGTGAAATTCCTGGAAGAACTTCAATTGCATGGTCAATCATTGCCTCGTGTAGGAGGTAGTTCATAAGGGATGTCGTCAATAAAAACATCTTGAAATCCCTTGAGAAAATTGGCTAACTCTAATTCCTTGTGATTGTTTATATTTTCTTTTGCTAAAGCATAGTTTTGAGATATTTTAACAAAAATCATGTACACGGAAACAGAGCTCTTTATTGACTTATTGAAAGCTTGTGTATGTAGAATGGGTATGGGGTTACCCATCTCTGTGGCATCTATGTACATATCGTTTTCCCTGAACCTAAAGTAGATTTTCCTTTCAAGGAATTTAACATTGGCAGTCATGCAATCAAACTATGGGGCCCCTAGGATTACACCCTCGTGCTTGAGAGGAGAGATAAAGAAGTCCTCCTTTTCCACATAGCTTTGGACATGGAGCCTCAATTTCCCAATTAAGGGAGTGACTGAGGCTTCTTGCCCCTTAAAGCACCATAGGTAGATAGGACATCTCCCATCTCACAGGCTTGGAGGACTAGCTTGGTGGCCAACTCTATGGATATGAAATTGTGAGTAGAACCAGGGTCAAAGAGAATGAAAGAATCATGTTCTCTTACCTTTCCCCAAGCATGGCATAGAGGCGATCCTTTGTGGTGAGCGTCCTCTTCTTGGATTTTGACCAAGGTAGCTCTAGGAGGCTCATTTTGTGTAATCTTGTGGGGACAGGCACAATAGGCATGCTCCCCGCACATGAAATAGCGGTTATCTTTACGATAACGCTCTAGCTCTTCAGGAGAGAGTTTATTTTTTACTTTATAAACTCCCTTCTCCCTAGCTTTCTTGTTGTTGGTGTTGCCTTTGGGAGACTTTTAGACATGGTCCTTCCCCTTAGGCTCGTTATTCCGGTCCTTGTCCTCTATGGGCTTAAGATTTCTCTTGGCCCCTTGCTGGAGATTTATTCGTGAAGCCACCATGGTATGGTGTATGACCGCAGATATGGTGCGTGGCCTTTGGGAGTTGACATACTTCGCCATATCTGCAGTTAAACCTGCATAAAATTATTGTTTTGGCTCTCCAAAATCCACCTTTTTGAATACAGTGGCTTTGAGATGTAAATCCCAAAACTTGTCTGCATATTTGTGAATAGATTCATGGCAAGAGAGCTTCAAACTTTTCCATTCAGTGAGTACTTTGTCTTTGGCATCGGTAGCCACACCATTGCCTAACGAACTTTTGAAAATGCATAGCTACATGATGTAGCTTAGAGGACTTTGTGAAGCCCTCATCTCCAAATGCCACATTGAATTGTTGGATGAAGGCCAATACTTTGTCCATAGCACCAAAGGTGCCATCGTAGGTAAGGAAAGAGATGTTCTTTCCTCCCTCTTTGGACTTTTTGAGCTTGTAAGACCTCTTCCGTGTGGCATAATATTTCCTATGGAATTTTTCTTTTAGGTGGTTCAAGAGCTGCACCATCACTTTCTTTAGAAGAGGAAGAGTTTGAGGAGGATGGAGAAGAGGGTGACCTCTTTTTCACCTTTTTTTTCCCTTGTTTGCACCATCACTTTCTTCAAAAGAGGAAGAGGATAAAGAAGATGGAGAACAGGGTGACCACTTTCTCACCTTTTTCTTCTCTTGTTTTCTCTTGCCCCTCTTTGAATTATGGTGTAGATAAGTGTGTGATGGTCTTCTCCGTTTAGGGGGTGTTGGAGAGCGTTTTGCCCGTCGTCTTCGTGGAGCCATCTCTGCCAAGGTGGCAGGAGACTCACTTCTTGAATCTCGTTCTTTCAGTGAGGGCTCTACCATTGAAACTTGAGTTCTTCTTTCGGAAGGAGATGCGTCGTCAAGTAGTAAATTTTTGAGCCTTTCGTACAGATCCTCTTATTACTCCCTTATCAGAGAGAGGCCTCTTTTGTAAGTCTCACAAGGAGGTTTCCTAGGTACTCTCTCTTCTTGGTGGGGAGTTTGGAGAATCCCATGAGTACATAGCCCCCGTTAGAGGGATGGATTGCCCATGGCTTGCTGAAGCCTGGTAACAAGGTAATTAACAAGCATAGCCGCATCATTAGTAGCCTATTCATTAGAAAAATCTAAGCTATCAACATTCTTTTCACTCTTTTTACTATTGTCATCCGTTATAAAAAAATTTATGTGTAAAATTTTTACGTGTACTTTGGCACTTCAAGCCCTAGTTGCTACTCACTTAAACCTTTAGAACAGCACTCAAGCTCGAGCAAGGACTAGAAGAGAGGGTCTTTAACCACCAAAACAACATCCAATCCTGTCAAGCTTCTAATATCTCAATAGTGGTTAAGCCATAATCAATCCCTGTAGTACTCCACGATTAAGACTATAGCTCTCGTCGGTGATGCCCTACTATTTGTACAAAGCAGGTGGACTACGAGGCTGAAAAATCCCTATTCTACTTACTCAATTGAAAACAATAATACCAACCATATATAGTTATCTTGAGGACCTCTCTTTTTGAGCAATAAGAAAAGAAACCAATAGCTCTGATACCAATGTAGCATTTAATGGTCTAGTAACTTGTGTATAGCGGAAAATAACTTAGACATAGTGAGCATTTTATTGAGAATAGAATAGCAAGAGTGCTTGGATGGAGAGAGCAACAAAAGAATAACACCTAGTTAGGTAGGCATGAACAATACTTCAAAAAGAGAGAGAAATTAAGCTATTGACAATAGTTGACGACCGCATTTACATGGATCCGGTCCCCCCTCTAAAAGGCTTTGTATTATAGATTTTTGCCATGAAGGGAGACATTTTACAATACAATACTTTGTGTTCCTTCAATAACCTGCTAGTGCAATGAATATGGGAGCTTCAAGCACTAAGCTTACACTTGAAAGCACAACATCAATTCCCTCACAGTCTCAGACCCAAGACCTCCCACACCTTCGAAGATGGTGAGAGCTAGGGGAGTATGAGAGTAGCTCAAGAGGAAGAAGAAGTATTCTTACGAGAAAGAAATATTATTCCTCACATAGTCACTCTTAATATCTTAGCATAGCTTAGTAATTAGCATGGTACAGGAGATGAGCATGCACTCGATCTTGTTTCTTGGTTGGATTTGCATCACAAAGCCAAGAGTTGTTGGTGTAGGCCTCCCTTCTCACAAGCTTGGAGTAGATGATGAGCTTTCCATTAAAGCTTGAGAAGGAGATAGTCTTCTTTACTTCACACATGAGCTTGTGTGAGTGTGTGTGTGTGTGATAATGCCTTGCAAAAATTAGCCCCCTCTCTTTCTTGACCGGCCCCTCTTGCTATTTCCTTTTTCTGGTCTCGCATTGAATTATTTTTTTTTTTGCTCTCCAAAATCCATCTTTTTTAAAAGAGTGGCTTTGAGATATAAGTCCCAAAACTTCTCTACATATTTGTGAATGGATCTGTAGGGAGAGAGCTTCAAGATTCGCCATTTGCTAAGTACTTTGTCTTTGGCATGGGTGGCCAAAAACTACTTTATAATGGAAGCTCTTAAGGCTTTCCATGTTTGTGGAGCTTCACCGTTTTCCCGTAGGCGAGACTGCCATTGCCTGGCGGACATTTGAAAATGCATACCTACATGGTGTAGCGTAGAGGACAACGTGAATCCCTGTTCTCCAAACGCCACATCAAATTATTGGATGAAAGACAAGACTTTGTCCACAGCACGAAAGGTGCCATCATAGGTAAGGAAGGAGATGCTCTTTCCTCCCTCTTTGAACTTCTTGAGCTTGGATGATCTCTTCCACACGGCATAGGATTTCCTATGGTCTCTTCTTTTTTATGGTTCAAAAGTTGCACCATCACTTTCTTCAGAAGATGAAGAATTTGAGGCAGGGATTTTAATTACGCGATGATAAATTTTGTTAAATGTTAATTATTGTTGTTATTATCACTATTTTTTTCATGTTAATAACATATCTAATGTCATGACCTAGGAAAACCGATAGAAAACGTAGAACCGGCGGGACAAGCAAGAATCCCTCCGGACCCCTCATGTAGCCCCTCCATATTTGGCGGCTCTATATAACCCTGTAGTAGACATCACATCACACCACCTCTTCCTCTAAATTTGGTCATCCTTTAAAATTTATAAGAAAAACTAAAGGTAAAAAAATGAATAGTCTTTTAAAAAATTTAAAACTTAATGTAACTCTGATCATGGATCATTAGTTCTTTTTTGGTATGAATTGATTCTTGAAAGGAGGTAGAAAGGTGAATCTTTGGGTCGGTATCTCTACATTTGGGATGGACTGATCTCATGTTTGGTTCACCGTTATATTTGCTAAATTGATTGCTATATTGATTAGAACTTCTATCATGGGTCATTAGTTCTTTTTTGGACTGAACTGCTTCTTGAAAAGAGATAGAAAGGTGAATCTTTGGGTCAATATCTCTACTTTTGGGATGGACTGATCACATGTTTGATTCACCGTTGTATTTGCTTGTTACTCCGATTAGAGCTCCAATCATGGATCATTAGTTCTTTTTTGGACTGGATTGATTCATGAAAGGAGGTAGGAAGGTGAATCTTTGGGTCGATATCTCTACTTTTTGGATGGACTGATCACATGTTTGATTCAACGCTGTATTTTCTTGCTATTCTGATTAGAGCTCCAATCATGGGTCATTAGTTCTTTTTTGGACTGGACTGATTCATGAAAGGAGGTAGGAAGGTGAATCTTTGGGTCGATATCTCTACTTTCGGGATGGACTGATCACATGTTTGATTCACCGATGTATTTGCTTGCTATTTCGATTAGAGCTCCAATCATGGGTCATTAGTTCTTTTTTGGACAGGACTGATTCATGAAAGGGGTAGGAAGGTGAATCTTTGGGTCGATATCTCTACTTTTGGGATGGACTGATCACATATTTGATTCACCGTGGCCAAACTCTGTGTCTATATGGGATGCTCGCCTTGACCTCTCCTTTTCAGCTCTCGATCTAGTGTTCCAATGCTCTAGCTTACCCTTGTCTACTTCTTGAGGGCATTCCTCTTTCAAATCAGAGGCCACCTTGGGCAAATTGCCCACCCAACTGCTTAGTAATGAAATTATTGATTCGGTTGTTTTGTGTGGATATAACAACAACATTTTGCGAGCAATCTCACTGTATAATGATTGCAATCTAGACTCATCTGCAACAATCTGCGCTATATCGTCGGGATCTAGTGCACTGACTATCGTAATCAACAATTGTCTACTTTTCTTTTTGAACTCTATCATTGAAGTAGCAGAAGAATCCATTTTTCCTGCACTGGTATTATTGCAAAGAACACATTGTGAAATATAACTATGTGCCACTACATTTGGATCTTTTCTACGTGAAAAAGTGCAATATAGACCATAGATATCGTACGCTTTTACAGTGACACACCTAATCTCAATTGCAACCATGTGCCAATGCCTCACCGTACGACCACTTACAAACAGATGCTCGTGTCATTCTAGCAGCAACACACCTAGTCGCAATTGCAACCATGTGCTGAAGCATGAATGACTGGGAGCAACATAAAACATAGTCACCCTACGCTTTTGCAATGACACACTTAGCCGCAATTGCAACCATGTGCCACTGCATCCACGCATGGTGACTTCTTTCAAACAGATGCTCCCGTCATTCTAGCAGCAACACACCTAGTCGCAATTGCAACCATGTGCCGAAGCAGGAATGACTGGGAGCAAGATAAAACATAGTCACCCTACGCTTTTGCAATGACACACCTAGTCGCAATTGCAACCATGTGCCAGTGCATCCACGCACGATGTCTTCTTTCAAGATTCAAGCATATGAAGCAGTATGAAACTATTTGAGCACACACTCATGCATTAGATGCTACCGTCAATCTAGCAGCAACACACCTAGTCGCAATTGCAACCATGTGCTGAAGCATGAATGACTGGGAGCAACATAAAACATAGTCACCCTACGCTTTTGCAATGACACACCTAGTCGCAATTGCAACCATGTGTCAGTGCATCCATGCACGGTGACTTCTTTCAAACAGATGCTCTTGTCATTCTAGCAGCAACACACCTAGTCGCAATTGCAACCATGTGCCGAAGCATGAATGACTGGGAGCAACATAAAACATAATCACCCTACGCTTTTGCAATGACACACCTAGCCGCAATTGCAACCATGTGCCAGTGCATTCACGCACGGTTACTTCTTTCAAACAAATGCTCCTGTCATTCTAGCAGCAACACACCTAGTTGCAATTGCAACCATGTGCCGAAGCATGAATGGCTGGGAGCAATATAAAACATAATCATCGTACGCTTTTGCAATGACACACCTAGCTGCAATTGCAACCATGTGCCAGTGCATCCACGTACGATGATTTGATAAAAGAAATTTTAAACCTTTATGTTTTAACGCAAAAAACTCAAAAAAACATTAATAAAATAAGGAAGGGTTTAAAAAATTACTGCTACACTGCTTTGAGAATCTGGAAAGCTGCCAAAAAGTTTGGTGAAGACTTTTCAATGTACCTCTTTTGTGAAAAAGACAAGCACCGGCGTCGCCTTTATATAGCCACGGCGGGCCCGGCAGGGAAATAGCTTTACCCGGCAGGCCCGGCAGGCGAACTTATTAGCCCGGCGGGCTACTACCCGGTCTCCAGGTCTCCATGGAGGTCAAAAAAGATGAATGTCACCTAACAAAATATTTGTTATTTTGCATTTCTATTGTTATTAATCTGAAATAATAGTGTGATCACATCATTTTGAAATCCGTGATTTGAGGAAGATGGAGAAGAGGGTGACCTCTTTCTCGCCTTTTTCTTGCCTTGGTCCTCCTTGTCTGCACCATCACTTTATTCATAAGAGGAAGAGGATGAAGAACATGGAGAAGAGGGTGATCTCTTTCTCACCTTTTTCTTCTCTTGTTTTCTGTCATCCCTCTTTGAATTATGGTATGGAGAGGTGTGCGATGGTCTTCTCCGTTTAGGAGGTGATGGTCTTCTCTGTTTAGGAGGTGATGGAGGACTATTTACAATCATATATGTCAAATTTATATCTATTCTAGATTTACCTTACTTATATTTGCTTCATGTATTTTCAGGCTTCAGTCATGGTAGAAATAAAGTTAACATGTTAGCAATTGCAAAATCTTTTTTGATGCTGTAACATTTAATGGCCTAGTAACTTGTGTGTAGAAAAAATAACATGAATATAGTGAGCATTTCATTAGAATAGATTCCTAATGAGCATAGCAAGAGTGCTTGGATGGAGAGAGAAAAAAAAGCATAACACCTAGTTAGATAGGCATGAACAATTCTTCAAATGAGAGAGAAATTAAGCTATTCACATCAGTTGAAGACCGGATCTACATTAAGCCGGTCCAAAAGGATTTGTATTATAGGTTTCCCCCATCGCGGGATACATTTTACAATACAATTATCTGTGTTCTTTCAATTACTAGATAGTGCAATGAAGATGGAATCTTCAAGCACTAAGAAAACACTTATAAAACACAACATCAATTCCCTCACGGTCTCAGACCCAAGACCTCACACACCTTCGAAGATGGTGAGAGCTAGCGGGCTATGAGAGTAGATTGAGAGGAAGGAGTAGTCTTACGAGAAAGAAGTATATATCCTCACATAATCTCTCATAATAGCTTAGCATAGCTTAGTAATTAGCATGGTAGAGGAGATGATCATGCATTGAAGCTTGGCTCTTGGATTTGCATCACAAAGCCAAGAGTTGTTGGTGTAGGCATCACTTCTCACAAGCTTGGAGTAGATGATGAGCTTTCCATTAAATCTTGAGAAGGAGAGAGAGAGTCTTCTTGCTTCACACGTGAGATTGTGTGAGTGTGTGTTTGTTAATGCCTTGCCAAAATCATCTCCCTCTCTCTCTTGGTCGACCCCTCTTACAAATTACTCATGCTAGCACCCCATTGGACCTTGCAAAGCTTAGCCAATGAAAATTGAGAAGCATAAGTGATAGCCTTGTGACATGTGTCCCCTTTTCCCCTTTTTTGAGAGCTTTTAGTAATTAAATAATGCAACTAAACTCTCATTGGACCCCTTTGTCTTCTGGGCAATAAAAATCAGGCAAGCCATTGGGCTGTTGAATGCTCATTGGACCCCTTGGGAGACTGTCCCTAGAAAGCTTAATTCTTATTGGTTCTTTTATTAAGTGTTTTTAGATGAATTAATCTAGATTTACTGTAGCCTAATTCTCATTGGTCCACCTCTATCGCCATCCAATAGGATTTGAGTGCACCTTGTGAACAATTGGCCTACGGCGTTGACATGTGTCCATTATGCCCTTTGTGTAAAGGGAAGACTTTGAGTGTGTGTGTGTGTGTGTGTGTGTTATCTCACCAAATTCTCTCACTTCCCCTACCTTAAGGGCTCGCCCCCTCCTCTTTAGAAGCCATGAAAAAGTTTCTGGTCATCACTACACCATCCAATTTTCCCTAGGGTTGGATCATTGGACATAACCTTTGAATTTTGGACCTTAGCATTTTGGAAGTATTAATGGGCTTAATCTTAGGGTCTTTGAATCCCATTGTTGCACATTTCTCTTTTGTTAGATGGCCCCCCCTTTGGATCCCTATTTTCCCTCCTTTGGATCCCTACTGTGATGGCTGGTTTGCCAGCCTAACCGATATTAGAGTTTTTTCTCCCTTAATACTTTCCCATATTAAATGATCAGTTTAACATGAGAAAATCATTTAGGAGAATTAGATATATATTAGTGATTATTACAGATGTTCTAGTTTTGTCTCTTTATGGAGCTTCATACGATTATTTGCGACGCGAATTTGATCCACTACACGCAAAGTTTGATGATTTTGTGATTGAACTTCCACTGGCTAAAGCTGAGCAGTGTATTTCCTATTTCATTTGACCCAGATCTCTGCACAAATGGAGTGATGCATAACACAATAAAGCAAATATTAGGTCAGGTCACTAGAAGCTTTGAGAGTATGGTTCAAGTAGAAATCAAAAGAAAACCTAGAATCAAAGAGCGAACGTAGCTTGTGGCACAGCTACATTCAAAATTGAAGAGCAAGGGTAAGATCAAAGGCTCTTCAAAACGTCCTAGGATAGAAGAGGATGTACCTCCTCCTTTAGGTGCTGATCCCTTTTTTGTACACCTGGATGATATGACATATCCTCCTATTCTACACTTAATTGGGGAGCATTCTATCTTTCACTTGCAAGCACCCCAATTAGGTGAGGGATGTTTTACAAATGTGAAACAAGTTTCACGGGCCCATCCTCTCTTCACAGATCCTTTCTATGCCACAAAGATCTACAAGGACCAGGTAGGAAGCAAGTTGACATTACAAATTGTGCTAGATGAGGCAACTACTATAACTGTTCAGATTGTGGCATGATATTGCCCCGTGCTCTTATTTGTTATAGCAAAAGGCCTATGTTGATCTTAAATCTTTGGAATGGAGGTCACCTTGAGCACTGGATTTAGGCATGTCATCATGATGGAAGCAAGCCTAAAATCAGAGAGTTTCAACACACATCTAAAATTGTATAGCTGTTCATACACAACTTTTTTCTGATCTGCAACGCTCTTCTATAGACAATGAAATTCGTGCATAGTCACGACTTCATTGACAATGATCTACACACTAGAAATATTCTACTACATTCTGGTGAGGGAGGAGTGTATGGTGGCATTGCGGACTGGGGACAAATTACACCATCAAACAATTTGGCAACATTTTCCAAGCTTCCAAAACTCACCCCTCAAACTAGAGCTCAATTTGAGCGAGATTATCCATGGATTACCCCTGAAAATATCAGCACCAATCCTCCTCCTTTCACCAAAGCATCTGATATATATAGTCTCTCATATATTCTTAGACGCTTGGTTGCATATATTCAAAAGCCCTCCAAGGTTCTCAAGCGTGATTTTTTTGTGAAATATAAACAAACATCTTGCCAGTGGAAAATTCTCAAAACCCTTAGATAAACCTAAAATATGGGATTTATGCCTTTGTTTAAATGTTGGATATCATATTGTAACCGAATCTGGCTTGAGGCTTGTTGATGAAAATACCAATAAAAGACTTTTTTGTCATTAATGGTGTGCAATGTGTGGTGATATCTCTAACTACATCTTTAATCGTATTTTCATCTACGTCTTTAAAGTTCTTCAAGTTAATTTTTTAAAGTATTTCAAGTTGGATTGCTGCAATTGTCTAAATCATCTCTCTTTTCTAAGTGCTAAGACCTGTCTCATTCAAGTTTATTATTTTGCAGTTCAAGTATGGAAGATATTGCTCTCGACCAGAACGCTGTCGTGCAGCTCCGCTCCCATGCTAAGAAATATGTCAAGAAGATGCAGATCAAGCTTATTGAAAACCTACTTGATTAATGGTTAGTGATGAGGGCTTGTTAACAGGCCAAGTTTAATGATTAATGTATGCTAGATGCGGCTTAAAAGGACCAACAGATTCTTTAATGATGTCAAAAATGATTATGCTTGAAGTGAGCACAGATGGGAGTTTATGATCTAGAACTGTAGTGCTCGGCGTGCTCTATTGGCCTGTCTTTACGGCTCGTCGATTGAAGCTACAGTGAAGAAGTTATGGCATATTGAAGTTTGAATCGATTGTGGATCCATACCAGATTGGGCAACTGCAGCTAAGGTGACAGAGATGAAATGAATGCACGGGCCTAAAGTGCTCACTTTGTGGAGAGCGACGGTCTTCGCAGATCAAGGATCGAAGTTACGGTTGCCAAGTTATGGGCAGTTAAAGATTCTTTGGGGGCCGGTTCCGTGCCAGTGTAGTCCGCTCGTCCGGAGTGCCATCTGGGAATTTTTTAGATTTATTTGGGTCTTGATATGCGGGAGCAACAAGTGCTTTAGGAATATCGTGTCCGAAATGACGTCTTTTGGAATCCAATGATTGCGGGGAATGCCCAACACGGTTGCGATAAGGAGCTGGTCTATTTTCAGCGAGTGCAAAGGGAGTGCTCTTAGGCGTATGGCACTAAGAAGTTGATATGGGTATTAAATTCACGAAGATACTGTTAGTCAAGGCCTACTAGGGAAAGATGTAGTGCTGGGTGATGATTTAGTCAGCATGCATGCCCGAATGTGGTGCCCTTACAAAGAGAAAAGGCTGCCCAATGGAGAAGCTTGGCAAAGCCTCGGCCAATAGGTATGCTAAATGTGATGCCCTTCAATGGTGCCCAAAGACAACCAAGCCAAAAGGCCGCTCACATAAGCCATAAGGAGGTCCAAAGTTGGTGCCCGCCCATGACCTCGAGGGGAGGGGCCGCCTATGGGATGGCCAACCAATTAAAGTAAAGTATTTTTCTTAGTGTGGACAAGGAGGGAGAAAAAGAGAGAGAGGGCAACGACGGCACCGTTGCCCCTCTTGAAAAGCTTTTTAAGAAGGGAAGAAGTTAAAAAGAAGAGGGGAAGTCATGCAGGCTTAGAAGAAAAAGGAAGAGGAAGGGAAAGGAGGCGCCGTGGAGAGAAGAAGGAAAGAAAGAAGGAGCAGAAGAAAGAAAGAAAAAGAAGAATGAGAAGAGAAGGAAAGTAAGGAAGAAAAAGAAAAAGAAGAAGGGAAAGAAAGAAGAAGAAAAGGGAGAAAGAGAAGAACGTAAATTGGAGGCCGCGTGTGACGGCGAAGGCAGGAAGAGAAGTCGGGAGCTCGGAAGGTAAGGGAAGCCAAGGGGCTCGGATAGAGAGTTGGCGCGCTCTCTCTCTCGAGCTAGTTCTCGACTCTTGTGAAGCTTGACAGGGCATAAACAAGAAATTAAGGAGGGAAACTTAAAGTAAGCAAAAGCAAGCTTGAGAAGGAGAATGCAAGCAAGCTTGAGAAGGCGAGCTCGATCGAAGCAGAAGAAGCACAGGAGGAGCTTGGTCGAGGCAAACAAAGGAGTAAGTCGAGGCAACCAAGCAAGGGATAAAGTTTTGGCTAGCAATTGAAGAGCAGGAAGAAGTTAAAAGCTGTGAGTGGCAATTAAGCCAGTACAAAGCATCAGGAGCAGGAACCTGCGGAATAATTTAGAACATCAAAGCTTGCTGAATCTAAGGGAACTCGAAACAAATGAAGAGACAAGAGCTAATTACCATCACCGTCATCGACTAGATTGGTTAAATAATTGTTAAGCCCCGGTGTCGTTAATGGCCCGATTAATTCTGTAAAGCGGGAGCTTAAACTCCTAGTTGACAGATGATCCAAGTGACGTAGCTGTTAACAGCCCGCCTTGGCTAAGAACTAAGTTGTACTTAAAGTAATATTCAATGAATTGATGATTGCGGTGATCGCCAGAGCTATCAGTGTCGTGCAGCTCCGCTTCCAGGATAAGAAAAAGAGCAAAGAAATTCAAGCTAAGCTTCTTTGAAGCCTAGACATTTAGTGAGCAGTGATCAGGGCTTGATAACAGGCCAAGCTTAATGATTAATGTATACCAGATGCGGCTTAAAAGTGCCAACAGATGTCTTAATGATGCCAAAAATGATAATGCTTGAAGTGAGTACAAATGGAGCATTTATGATCTAGAAGTGTAGTGCTTGAAGTGCTCTACTGGTTTGTCTTTACGACTCATCGATTGGAGCTACGATGAAGAAGTTATGGCAGCTCAAAGTTCAAGTCGATTGCAGATACATACCGGATTGGGCAACTACAGCTGAAGTGACAAAGACGAAATGAATGCACGGGCCTAAAGTGCTTACTTTGTGGAGCGCGTCGGTCTTTTCAGATCAGTGACTCGAAGTCCCGATCGCCAAGATATTGGCCGATAAAGATTCACAGGGGACCGATTCCATACCAGTCCAGTTCACTCAGTTGTTGTGCCATTTGGGAATTTTACAACATCAACAGGGTTTGTATGCATTTTATGCAGTTTGAGAAGTCTAAAGGGATTTACAACTTGGCAGGCAGAGTCCGATGTCAGTTGTCGTTGCGCTGCTGAGCTGGGTAATTTTGGCATTATTCGAGATGTCGGTATGGACAATAAAACTCATGAAGATATTGTTAATCAAGGATTGTTAGGGAAAGATGTACTGCGTAGGCCGTCCAGTCGATATGTACGCCAAATCTGGTGCCTACTGCATTGCCTACTACAATGCCTTGACCATCATGTGTACCGAATATGATGCCTTCTACTTGTTGCAAAGCATTGCATGGACGGCATGTACGTCAAATATGGTGCCCTTACAAGGGCTATAACTGCCCTATGATAACCAATATCAAGGGCTGCCCAAAGGCAATCAAGCCAGTGGCCGCCCATTCACTAGAAGCCAAATGGCCGCCCATGGGGTGGCCACCCAGAACAAAAAAGGGGTTTTATTGAGTGTAAAAAACAAAAAGAAAAAGAGTTGGACATGGCGTTGCAACGAGCAGGGAACGCAGGGGAAGGAAAAAGGCTTGCGCCCGCTAACGAGGCCTCGAACGAGGACTCCTGTGAAGTGAAAAACGAAGGGAAGGGCAGGGCGCTCCTATTTGGGACCATCCGCGGCAGATTCCGAGTAGGTCACCCAAGCCAACTGCCACGTCATTGGCGACGTTCCCACAACGACTGCGCCGTCGTTGCATAAATTTAAAGAGGGTCTTTTTAGGGCATAACGGGAAGAGGTAAAAAAGAGATTGGAAGGGAAGCAAAAGGGAGCAAATGAACAAGAAGCAAAGGCGAGGAGAGCTGGAAAGAAGGCAAGGATTCGGGGCTCTCGTCCGAGCTCGAGCTCTCGTTCTGACTATTCTTCGGTAAGCAAAACAAGCAAAGAAGGAGAGGGAATGGGTATGCAAGAACGGGAGGAGCAAAGCGTGGTCGTGTGCCACAGCAAAGGCCGGAAGCAAGGTCGGGATCTCGGAAGGTAAGGGAGGCCGGGGAACTCGAAAAGAGAGTTGGTGCGCTCTCTCTCTCTCTTGCTCTCTTTCTCTCTCTCTCTCTCTGCCCTTGCGAAGAAAAGGGAGACGGGGAAGGGCATCGAGCAGGAAAAACGTAGGAGAAAGCATGCGCTTTGGTAATAACTGAAGCTTGATGATCGAGACAGTGAATTGAATTGAAGCTTGTAGAATCCGTGAGGTATTTGAAGCAAATAAAGCGACAAAGAAAATTTTCCATCACCCATTAGGGCCAAAAACGACTCAAAAAGGGTTGTTTGTTAATCTAAGGATTAAGGAATAGTCCAATAGTTATTTGACACGTATACAAAAGTATGGCACTCTTGTCTCCTCTATTGTGGGTTTTGGTGGTCCTATTTTGACAGAGATCCGCTAAATGTCTTGATCATAAGGCTAAAACTGCTATATTTGGGTGCTTTCGGCGATAGAGCTCATTAAATTTGCGGCTGAAAGTAATGAAGTCTCGTCTTTTATTCTATTTTATATTTCACAAAAGCGTTGTCAAAAGATACGAAATCTTTGTCAGAAGGCTCTCAAAACAAGGGCATTAATGACAAATCACCTACTTTTTTCAAACGTATACCTTTCTCGCTCTCTAGTTTGTAAGAGGTTTTAAGTCTTTCCGTCTATACTTTCTTTCTTCTTCTCTAATCTCTGAGTTTCCATGGCGTCTTTTGCACGCCGCCCTTCACATATCATAACTTCTTGTGACTTTCATAACGTTAGAGAGGATGGTCTTTGGAAGCCCATATCTTTTCGTGAATGACTGGGTAAAAATGCTTCCTTCATGCAAAGGTGTACACAGAGTGAAGAGAACTAAACGCGATAAAGTAAAAAACCATTGGAAAGGTCAGGTTCTTGCTTTCAAAGTGACCGACAATGGCTGGATAGCTAAGGTTCAACGTGTGTACATGGCCAAGGATATGGTGTTAGACTAGGAAGAACATCCCACACTGCATTCTTACTGTAAGTACAAAAAGAACTATTTGATACAGTGAATTTTTTTCATTATCCCATTGTTTTTCTCATTTTTTGATTCCATTCCAGATATATTTCCTTCAACAGTTGTGGAATGGCAGCCTGTGGAGAGTCTACGTGGGACGTTCAAAGCAATGCATAAAGGGATTGTAGATGCTATGTATGCTGACAAGCCACCTTCCTTTTACAAAACAATGGATTTGTTTGTCTATATTGCAGAATACAAAGTTTCATCACGAGAAGGTGCATATGAAGAACTACATCAGTTACCCGTTCCCACCATAAGTTCACTTGACTGGGAAGCTCTTGATGCATGTACTATATCAAGCTTCAAATCCAAGATCAAAGAAGACATCCTTAAAGCTATGTCTCCGGGCAGGATATAAAGAAGGGTTAAAGTTCAATGGTTCTTGCCTATACATGTCTTTGTGGCATGTTTCAAAACAATGGACTTGCAGAGGACAAAGACGATGTGGCTTAATAGAAGACTTTCTATGACTGAACTGGATAATGTTCTTGGTGACGGATGGAGCACCAAAGAAACTTTTCATATTGGTGAAAATATTAGTTGTAGAGTAAGCCCAAATTCTATGTCTATCTCATATCAACTATGTCGTCAATCATTAGTTCTGAGCTACGAGTATACGAGATGGAGAAGCAAATCAGTTAGCTGGGTTCCTCTCGACACTGAGGAAAATTGTCCAGAGTTTGAACTAAAGGTCACGGTCCATCCACACACCGAGTATAGAAGCCTGATAGTAACAACAAATTGGAGACTAAATGATGTTAGAGAATCTCTTGAGTTTCTTGATGAAATATCTCCCCAGTATAGATTCAAAGTGGATGAAATTGTGGTGAGCACAAGGATGGAGAATTCAACCTCTTGCATCACATGCCTTCTCCCAAAAAGAGTTGTATTTTAGCCACTTGCAAGGACTTGAAAAAACAACTTCAATATTGTAATCATTTTGCAAATATATTTATCTTTTCTCTACATTATTGTGAACATTACTTATGTTGTTTTAAACTTACATGACATCATGATACACATTTAAGAATCGACAGTTGGTTGAAGTACAAAATTATGAATCACCAAAGGGTATATATTGAGGCGGTCTGGGGCGGGCAACAAGAAGAGTGGCCTCCAAGCACTCTTCTAGGCTCCCATGCTGCTCAATTGGGTTAGGGTTGGAAAAAATAACAAACACACACACAAACCCGCAACCTAACCCTACACAAATTTGGGGCACCACCTAGTTCTGGATGCGAACTAGGACGCGTAGAGAGAGAGAGAGAGAGAGAGAGAGAGAGAGAGAGAGAGAGAGAGAGAGAGAGAGAGAGAGATAGTGCTCGGGCGGCTTTGAAACGTATCGGCAAAGATCAAGCAAACACAACCATATATTTAAGAAAGAGAGAGAAAGGGGGAGGGGGTGCTTGCTGCATTAATACCTTCTTACAAATCTGTCATGACAAATCAAAGTGAGATTAGTATTTGTTCAACATATCTTGCGTAAATTTCACCACAACACATCACAAGAAAAGCCACCCCAATCATTGTCTTAAGGCCAGGGGAGTCCTCTCCACCCTGTCGCCCTCTTACAGTATGTGGGATTTATGGCTAGATTGATGACAACAGCAGAGACAAGCTATCAAGAACTTAACAAAAAACACCAAGACACTTACGCATCATTGTTGTCCATTACTTCACGTTGGAAGGGAGACAAAGTATCCAAGCTTAGTCCAAATCCACCCTCCTTGATTCAACAAATGTTGGGCTTACACTAGTAGGAGAAATGATAGATTTCCTACTCTCAATTGAATGATCACTCTCTCTCTTACAATGGCATAGAGTTCCCTTGCTAATCCCCTATTACAACACATGCACATGCATAAGACAATGAGCTTCCACTCAAGAGCTCCTTCTAGAGAGGTTGAGCTTGGCTTCTCAAGCTATAGCATAGTGCTCTTGCTTATGGATCCCCGTTTTGTGCTAGTCACACCCTCCTTTTATAGCAATTTTGAAGGCTAGGGTTACTCCTCTAACCATGGTTGGGTTAGATTTTCAGCCATTTATCTAATTTCTTTTGCTTGGAATTATCAAGAAGTTGGTGGGGAAAGAGAGAGGAGAGAAATGGAAGTGATAGGACTTTTCATTGTGGGTTAGTGTTAGTAGAGTTAGTATTAATTTACAAATGGAATTGGATATTTACAATGGGAGTATCCATGTAGGATACAAATAAGGAAGAAAAACTCTTAAGAGGTAAGAAAAGGTGGATTTCTTACAAGGTTGATGCTCCAAGTGTCTTGAGTAGGGCCAATTTTGACGCTTGTTGACGGTCCACTAGCTTTGACGGTACATTTTTTCTCCACTCTTGACCTTCCTTGAGAGACAAGGTAATTGAAGCTGAGTAATCAACCACCATGATGCTGTCTTTTAAGAGAAGAGGTTGAATTTTGTGGTTTTTTTGATAGATATGGGTAAATTGGAGGAGGAAAAATGAGACTAGGTGGTCAATTTTGGAATGGAATTGTGTGTGGGAGGTATGAGTTCACCATGGTTTCTCTTATTCTTCAAGGTTGAGGAGAAGGTGAGTAGGGTGCAGAGAGGAGTGGTGAGAGAGGTGGGGATGATGAGTGGAGAAGTGTGTGTGAAAGAGGAAAATGATAAAGTGGAAGAGAGAGTGTGGCTGCATAGCATGGGAAAACTGGGGTCCACTAATAAAATCATAGCTCACAGCTCGTAGCTCAAAAAAATATGAACAATTTTGAGGCAAAAGTTCAACCCAGGAGCTACAACTTTTGTTTGTATCACCTGTTCAAATTCGGAGAGCAAGTGAACTTTAAAAATTCAGCAAAACCGACCGTTTTTTTCCACTGCACAAGGTCCTTGTGGGGTCCTTCTTTGGATGATTATTTTGAATACCTCCAAGAGTGGGCCCTCCATAGTGCATGTATGCATGCCACCTACCCTTGACCTTATTTGGTAGGTCTATAATTGAAGATATTGTTGAGATCATGATATAAGTGAATAGTATAACTAAGAAAATCAAATATTGAGGGGTCTAAAAAATATGTACATGTCAAATATAAATAATATAAGTGGAAAAAATATAAAGGGGTCAAAAGAAATCTCTCTCATTATGAGGCTATCATAAAAAGATAAATATTTTTGGTGTTCTAATTTTTTAGAAAAAAAACAAAATAGATGTAGGAAGGGAAAAATCACAATAGTGAAAAAAATATACACATAAATAAACTAGTTTTTTTTGGATTTTTGTTGGGGTGGAGTTACACCAAATATAAGAGAAGCTTACATGAAATTATTTCTATATGGAATAAAGAGTATGAAAAATGGTAAGAAAAATTGTGGTAATGGTGAGTCAATGTACAGAGCATAAATAACACACACCTAGGTAGAAATATTTAAATAAATACCAAAATAATTATGAAAAAATCTTTTATTTAGGCCCTATATACAAATAAATATTTACATACGCATGGGCCATAATATACTTATGAATTTTTTATTTATTTTATTTTTTTTGGCTCAACTAGCCCAATGACTAGCTAATTGAGGGTTTTTTTATTTCAGTAAGGAGATATGGGAAAAGTCCCCTAACTCACACGCACCTATATACAGTGAAAGGGTGAGGGTAACCACAGTGTTTGAGTGATTTGATGGGGTGAGATAACTCACTATGGCAATTACAAAGAGCCGAAAAAACGGCTATCATTAGCCCTCCCCCAGGATGATGGTATATTCATGTACCATCATAAAGAATCTTTTCCAAAGAGAGTGCTTCAGAGTCCTTGACAAGATCTTCATTGTTTGGCCCCTTGGAATTTTGGTTTGAGTTACACTCATGTTTCATGGAACAATACTTACATGGGATAGTTGCCTTTTGCTGTGGTAGATCCTTTGGTAGAAGGCGACTCAAGTAATGCTTCAAGCGATAGCCGTTTACCTTCCTGGAGTGCTCTTTCCCATTCAAGTCCATAAGTTGATAGTAACTTGAATTGAAAGACTTCTTGACTATGTATGGCCCTTGCCATCTTGTTTCAAATTTGGCATCAAAACGATTATCGAGTCGATTGTCATACCTTAGCACAAGATCTCCTTCATTGATGCCTTTGTCCTTCAGTTTCTTGTCAAGCTTCTCCTTTGTCTGTGTGGCTTTCCTCTTATAGCACTCGTATGCTGCTTCTCTTTTCCACTCAAGCTCAGCTAAGGTAAGAAGTCGATCCATCCATGCTTCTTGATCATCTTGTGCTGATTTGCCATGAAGTCGCATTGTTGGAATGTTTGGTTCGATAGGCTGCAAAGCCTCTTGACCATAGACCAAGTGAAATGGTGTGAACTCCGTGGATTCCCTATATGTGGTTCGATATGCCCACAAGGCACCATCCAAGAAGTCATCCCATAATTTTGTCTTGTTTTGCACCATCTTTCTAATGATTCCTGCAATGACACCATTAGCCTTCTCCACCAAACCATTTGACTGTGGGTAGTATGGTGTGCTATGACGATGTAGAATGTGAAGTTCTTCACAAACTTCTGTGAGCAAGCCCTTCCTAAACCCTGGACCATTATCACAAACAATCTCCAAAGGTGTGCCAAATCTGCAACAAATGTGATTGTACACAAACTTGCTAACTGTCCTCTCATTCACTCTTGCCACACTTTGAGCTTCCACCCACCTAGTCATATAGTCTACAGCCACTAGAATGTAGAGTTTACCATTTTTTGTCCTAGGCAGAGGACCCATAGCATCAATGCCCCACTTTTCAAAGGGTCCATTTGCAAGCACTATTTGCCTCGGGCCATGCACCAATCTTCTATTTCCATTTATCTGACAATTGTGACAGCTTTTACACCAATGTTGAACATCCACATGCAAGCTTGGCCAAACATACCCCGTAAGCAAAATCTTCTTCACAGTTGATTCTTGGGCAAAATGACCACCACATGCCTCTTCATGCAAAACTTTTAGAATGGCTGGAATTTCCTCGATAGTTGGTACTCTTCTGCACACTTGATCCTTCCCTCTTTGATAGAGGGAGCCTTCTAGGAAGAGATATGCGCTTGCCTTCTTCATGAGTCTCCTCTTCTGAGCTTTTGTGAAGTCTGGTGGAAACTCACCCTCCAAAATGTAGCCAATGATGGGAGCCAATGACTCCAATCCCTGGTACCTCGGTTGCTTCACAGCAGCCGCCACCATGATGACCTGCACTTCTTTCTTTACACATGCAACGGCTTGTTGTGCAAGTAAATCAGCATCTTCATTTTGTTTCCTAAGAATATGATATAATTGCACCTCCTCAAATTGGTTAAATAGCCTACGGATGGTATGAACTTTGGCCCTTAGTCTTTCATTTTTGCATGCCCAGATGCCTAAAATCTGCTTCACAATGAGAAGTGCATCCCCTTTTACCATGAGACGTTGTATACCATGGCCAATGCATATTTTTAAACCATGAAGTAGTGTGTCATATTCTGCTTCATTGTTGCTAGTTGAACCTGGTAGATTGACCTTCTCTTTCATGACCACCTCTCCACTTGAGTTGAGCAATACTAGCCCTCCCCCTGCTTTCCCTGTGGCTCGACGAAAAGCTCCATCAAAGAACAAGGTAAAAGCATTAGGAATACTTTTTGGTGGTGGCAATGGTAGGGTCTTTACTTGAGGCACCTTAATTTCCTTCTCATGTACCCTATAAGTGAGAATCCCTGCCAATTGTGCACGCACACTATCTTCTACCTTGAAAGAGTATTGGAACTCTTGCAACTCCATAATCCACTTTGAGATCCTAGTACTAAGATTCATTTGAGATGACACCCAAGGGAACAAATTTTCTGCAGTGAGAATTACAAAAGGTTTTGGTAGCAGGTAGGATCTAAACTTTCTCACCGCAAACATGAGAGAAAGCATCATGAGTTCTGCTTCTGTGTAGTCTCTCTCCAAAGCATTCATGACCCTACTAGCAAAGTAGATGGGTCGCATCCTTGTAGTGTGGGGATCTTGTTGTAGCAACATAGCACCAATTGTTTCCCTTCCAACACTAGAGCTAACAAAGAATGTGTACTCCCAACAAGGAGGCATGAGTGTTGGTAGCTCTGACAAAATGACTTTAATGTTACAAAAATACTCTTCAAGCTCATCAGACCATGCAAATTCTACTTGTTGTGTCAACTTTTGCAAAGGATGAAGCAACTCCGAGGCTAAGTGAATGAAGCGTGACATATACTTCACCTTCTGAATGAAAGAGATGACCTCCTTAAGACTCTTCGGTGATGGGAGCTCAATAAGAGCCTTTTCCTTTGAAGGATCCACCTCAATGCCTTTATAGAAAACCTTGTGACCGAGCAAGATCACTTCATCCTCACCTGTGTGGCACTTGTCGGGGTTGAATTGACCTCCCATGTCGTAGAGCTTCTTTAAACCTTCTTCTACCCTTTGTAGATGCAATGATTTTGAGATATAAATACAAAAATCATCAATGAACACCCTAATTGACTTTCCAAAGAATGCTTGAAACACCATGTTCATGAAACGTTGGAATGTTGCAGGAGCATTTGTGAGACCAAATGGCATGACTCTAAAAGCATAACAACCCCAAGGAGTGATAAAGGTTGTTTTCAATTGATCCTCCAATGCAATCCCTATTTGAAAGTAACCTGAGTAGCCATCACACACAGTGTACTTCTCATGACCAGCTACCTCATTTAGTATCGCATCCTGAAATGGGAGGGGAAAGTGATCTCTTTTTGTTGCCTCATTGAGTGGACGGTAATCCACACACACCCTCCACTTTCCGTTTTTCTTAGGAGTGACAACAACGGGAGAGACCCACTCTGAATTCTCCACTGGATAAATGAAACCTGCTGCTAGAAGCTTTCTTACCTCCTTGAGTAAAGCCTGCTCCTTGATGACTCCTAGCCTTCGTAGCTTCTGAGCCTTAGGTGTGGCCTCTGGCTTCAACTCAATTTTGTGTTGAACAGCATCTACTCCACGCACATCAGTGTAGTCTTTAGCAAAAAGCCTAGGAAACTTCCTTAGCACACATTTGAACTCCTCTCTTTCATCCTTTGTAAGTGTTGTTAATAGCATATCTTCCAGCATCCCTTCATCTTGAACACCTTCGTTCTCTTGAGGACCTACCTCCTCCAAGCCTTGACAAGAGGTCTCTTGGTTGCGTGGCTTAAACCTTACCCCATGACTTCGATGGAAGACTCCTCTTCAGTAATGCTGCCGCTACTTTCTTCTTCTGAAGTGCTATCGGTCCAACCTTCTTCCGTCTCACTTTCAGATGATTCTTCATGGAGCTCCTCTTGGCGTTGCTCCTTCATGTCAAAAACAACCTTCTTATGATTGTCATTCCTGCAAATTAATTTCCCACTCTCCCAATCCTGCAAAGCTCGCATTTTCATTAGCCATGGTCTTCCTAGGATAAATGGATAACCACTTCCCTTGGTCGACATAACATAAAAATCCACCGCTTTCTTAATGCCAAAGGCCTCTACAATGACATTTTTACAAATGCCTACACACCTAGCCTTGCTATTGTTTGCCATCTTGACTTTGATTTCAGGTGTCTCATGGATGTGCATGCCTAGTCTTTGCATGAGTCCCTCTGTCATGATGCAAATTTGTGCACCCCCGTCCACTAGACCTTTCCTAACCAATCTTCCTTTGATGTAACAGATCTAGCACAGGTGTAATGTCCTCATTCATTTCAGCTTGTGCAATTTTTACAACAGGCACACTCTCTTTTACCTTTCTCCTAGTGCTAACTGCCCTTGTTAAATCCCTCTTTACTTGTGGACATAATGCAAGAAATTGAGGCCATGAAATATCAGGACCCTTACCTCTCATGTCTTCCAACAAGTTGTACGGAGCCATACCATGTCCAAGAGGGAAGTCTTGGAGGTTGATACGACGTCGAGTCTTCTTGGTTTCCTTGGTCTCCTTTGCCTTTTTGCCTTGTCCATGTTCACTTTGTGATGTGACTCCTTCTTTCTCTTTACCTTTCCCTCGGCCACGCTTAATGCCATTGGATTCCATGTCAACCTCATTCGAATTTGTCACCTCTACCACATGCACAATTGGATCTGGCAAAGGTGGAACTCCTTCTACCCCTTATGGAGGTGGTCTTGGTCCATTTGGCCTTTGTAGAAGCCTTGGTTGTTGACCAGCTCCTTCTCCTGCATTCATCACTGGGTAATTCAAGTTAGGTCTCCCTGGCTCTCCACGGGGCCAAGGACAATTATACATCCCATGTCCAAACTCTCCGCAATTCCAACATTGCAAGACTCTCCTAGTTCGTGGCTCTCTCTCTTCTGACTTCTTTGCTTGTCCCTTTGGACCTACAGCTTGTGCAAGGTGAATTGACAGGCTGCTTAAAGATTCATTTAACTTCTCAATCACTTCAGCCGTTACCTCAGGAAGCTCCCTAGATGTTGATGCTTGTGACTTACCTTTGGGTCTAAGACCTTCTATTGGAACCTCTCCCCTTAAGCACTTGAGTTTCCTATACTTCTCAGCAGCCCTAGTTTCCGCTGCATCAAAAGTAGCAGGTGCACCCGCCTCAACTTTTACCTTAAGGTCAGAAAAGAGTCCGGCTATGAACCTCTCCTTCTTTAAAAATTCTGCACCATCACCAGGGTTAGCAACATTTCGTATCCATAGAGCCCAAAGACGTAGGAACTCTTGCTTGTACAAGTAGTAGTCATCTAAGTCTTTTTGCTTATGAGAAACAATGTCTTGCCATAATTTCTGAGTGTTTTGGGGATCAAAGAAGTATTTCTTGAAACGATTCAAAACTTCCGTGTAATTCCCTTTAACTTCCTCAGGCAAAGAGTCAAACCAAGTGCTAGCATCTTTCCTAAGGACCACCTCAAACATTTCTACACGTTCTTGATCAGTTTCTATCCTCTTGATACGGCAAGACATCTTGAAATTCGCTAGAAATAATTATGCATCCTCTCCAGGCTCTCCAAAGAAAAGAGGATATCCAAACATTTGGCGTTGGCTCTCCATTATTATGAAAGATTACAACACGAGTTACAATAAGGGATACAATAGAGATTTAGAACCACTCGCCTGCAAATGAAGGAGTAAGAAAATACCACTCTAGGTTTTCTTCTTCAGCTATCCAAGCTTCAATGAGGTCTCGATTTGTTTGATCAAAACAAAAAGGTAGACTATTGATGAGCTCTAAGAAGGGTTGAAATTCTTCAAAGCTAAGGCGATAAACAGAAATCTCTAGAACTTCATTTTTTGGATCCAAAGAGCAACCACGTCCCAAGTGATAAATTGCACTTGTTCTACAATTCCCAACGCACAAGCGGTTTGTATAAAAACTAGGAGCTCCTTTCCTTCGAGTTCCACACAGTCGGAGTGAGGCAACCTTCTCACAATTTCATAAAGAACATCCTCATCAAGTCCAATCAAGTTTGCAAGATTTAAAGACTCCACTTGTGCTACAAAATTCCTGGACAAAAACTCCTTAGGATTATGGTTAAATCATTCAAAAGCATAAAGAGATTTACAATGTCTCTATGAACAAAGTGTCATAGAAAGTAGAGAAGGATGAGAATTTATACAAATTTGCAATCTTCTCTATGCTCTCTTTATTAAGACAAGCTCTGAATAGCTCCCTATCTCCTTTGTTGAAAGCGAAAGGAAGACTATTAATAAGACGCAAATGAGGGAAAAATTCACCAAATGTGAGTCTATGAAGCATGAACTCTGGCCGCAAGTTTCCTGAAGAGTCTTCCTCAATGGTGAAATGCACTCGCCAAACGCCAAATTTCACTCTATTTACCAATCTTAGGGCACACACTAGTTGGATGAATGCGCGGTCTTCCTTAGTGCTCAACAACAAGAGGAAAATGGAATCCACGCGTAGAACCTTCCGTCTTAACTTCACCACCCTCTTGTTATGAGGGAGACGCCTTACTACTTGCTCCTGCAACTCAATTGGTAATAGAGCTAGATCTCTAAGGATTGAACTTTCACTGCACACACATTCCCAGTTAGAACAAATGATCGTTTTTTGTTTCTTGTAACAACTTGGACAAAGAAAAAACAAACATACACACTATTTTGCCAGGCTGCGCTTTATTTTAAAATAAAATGAACACATGTACATCAAAAGAAGTGTGGTAGTTGATGAGAGGTAGAATGACAGGGTTTGGTGATGCAAGAATTTCTCCTACTCTTTGGGCACCAAACATGAACACCATACGTTGTTGAAAATGGATTTTCCTACTAATTGCAATGTTTATTCTAATGTGTGGAGTGAAATGGAAGGGGAAAACCTCTATTCCTGGGCCATTATCCATGGTATATGCATGACCTAATGCTTAAAACAAAACAAAAATATAGACGTCCAAACTAAGGTCGTACCTAATGAGAGGCAAAATAAAAGGATTGACTGAAGCGTTTATCTCGGCCAACCTAAGAGGACCTAAAATTCTATGAATGACACGTTGAAATTGCAACTTAGTACTAACAATTATGTGTACCTTTTGCCTTGCAATGGGAATGAAGGGATCATACAAATTTCCGTGATTCATGCAAACTACTTGACTATGCTAAAGGTTGATTCTACACAAAAATACACAAGCCGTCCTCCGTGGGGGCACCAATTTGAGGCGGTCTGGGGCGGGCAACAAGAAGAGTGGCCTCCAAGCACTCTTGTAGGCTCCCATGCTGCTCAATTGGGTTAGGGTTGGAAAAAATAACAAACACACACACAAACCCGCAACCTAACCCTACACAAATTTGGGGCACCACCTAGTTCTGGATGCGAACTAGGACGCGTAGATAGAGAGAGAGAGAGAGATAGTGCTCGGGCTGCTTTGAAACGTATCGGCAAAGATCAAGCAAACACAACCATATATTTAAGAAAGAGAGAGAAAGGGGGAGGGGGTGCTTGCTGCATTAATACCTTCTTACAAATCTGTCATGACAAATCAAAGTGAGATTAGTATTTGTTCAACATATCTTGCATAAATTTCACCACAACACATCACAAGAAAAGCCACCCCAATCATTGTCTTAAGGCCAGGGGAGTCCTCTCCACCCTGTCGCCCTCTTACAGTATGTGGGATTTATGGCTAGATTGATGACAACAGCAGAGACAAGCTATCAAGAACTTAACAAAAAACACCAAGACACTTACGCATCATTGTTGTCCATTACTTCACGTTGGAACGGAGACAAAGTATCCAAGCTTAGTCCAAATCCACCCTCCTTGATTCAACAAATGTTGGGCTTACACTAGTAGGAGAAATGATAGATTTCCTACTCTCAATTGAATGATCACTCTCTCTCTTACAATGGCATAGAGTTCCCTTGCTAATCCCCTATTACAACACATGCACATGCATAAGACAATGAGCTTCCACTCAAGAGCTCCTTCTAGAGAGGTTGAGCTTGGCTTCTCAAGCTATAGCATAGTGCTCTTGCTTATGGCTCCCCCTTTTGTGCTAGCCACACCCTCCTTTTATAGCAATTTTGAAGGCTAGGGTTACTCCTCTAACCATGGTTGGGTTAGATTTTCAGCCATTTATCTAATTTCTTTTGCTTGGAATTATCAAGAAGTTGGTGGGGAAAGAGAGAAGAGAGAAATGGAAGTGATAGGACTTTTCATAGTGGGTTAGTGTTAGTAGAGTTAGTATTAATTTACAAATGGAATTGGATATTTACAATGGGAGTATCCATGTAGGATACAAATAAGGAAGAAAAACTCTTAAGAGGTAAGAAAAGGTGGATTTCTTACAAGGTTGATGCTCCAAGTGTCTTGAGTAGGGCCAATTTTGACGCTTGTTGACGGTCCACTAGCTTTGACGGTACATTTTTTCTCCACTCTTGACCTTCCTTGAGAGACAAGGTAATTGAAGCTGAGTAATCAACCACCATGATGCTGTCTTTTAAGAGAAGAGGCTGAATTTTGTGGTTTTTTTGATAGATATGGGTAAATTGGAGGAGGAAAAATGAGACTAGGTGGTCAATTTTGGAATGGAATTGTGTGTGGGAGGTATGAGTTCACCATGGTTTCTCTTATTCTTCAAGGTTGAGGAGAAGGTGAGTAGGGTGCAGAGAGGAGTGGTGAGAGAGGTGGGGATGATGAGTGGAGAAGTGTGTGTGAAAGAGGAAAATGATAAAGTGGAAGAGAGAGTGTGGCTGCATAGCATGGGAAAACTGGGGTCCACTAATAAAATCATAGCTCACAGCTCGTAGCTCAAAAAAATATGAAAAAATTTGAGGCAAAAGTTCAACCCAGGAGCTACAACTTTTGTTTGCATCACCTTTTCAAATTCGGAGAGCAAGTGAACTTTAAAAATTCAGCAAAACCGACCGTTTTTTTCCACTGCACAAGGTCCTTGTGGGGTCCTTCTTTGGATGATTATTTTGAATACCTCCAAGAGTGGGCCCTCCATAGTGCATGTATGCATGCCACCTACCCTTGACCTTATTTGGTAGGTCTATAATTGAAGATATTGTTGAGATCATGATATAAGTGAATAGTATAACTAAGAAAATCAAATATTGAGGGGTCTAAAAAATATGTACATGTCAAATATAAATAATATAAGTGGAAAAAATATAAAGGGGTCAAAAGAAATCTCTCTCATTATGAGGCTATCATAAAAAGATAAATATTTTTGGTGTTCTAATTTTTTAGAAAAAAAACAAAATAGATGTAGGAAGGGAAAAATCACAATAGTGAAAAAAATATACACATAAATAAACTAGTTTTTTTTGGATTTTTGTTGGGGTGGAGTTACACCAAATATAAGAGAAGCTTACATGAAATTATTTCTATATGGAATAAAGAGTATGAAAAATGGTAAGAAAAATTGTGGTAATGGTGAGGCAATGTACAGAGCATAAATAACACACACCTAGGTAGAAATATTTAAATAAATATCAAAATAATTATGAAAAAATCTTTTATTTAGGCCCTATATACAAATAAATATTTACATACGCATGGGCCATAATATACTTATGAATTTTTTATTTTTTTTATTTTTTTGGCTCAACTAGCCCAATGACTAGCTAATTGAGGGTTTTTTTATTTCAGTAAGGAGATATGGGAAAAGTCCCCTAACTCACACGCACCTATATACAGTGAAAGGGTGAGGGTAACCACAGTGTTTGAGTGATTTGATAGGGTGAGATAACTCACTATGGCAATTACAAAGAGCCGAAAAAACGGCTATCAATATATATGTTCATATGGACAAAATGAACAAAAGTGTACATAGCTTTTGTGGAATAATCAATCATGAAATTCCACTTTTCTTTTTGCCTGAGAGGATTCTGCATCCTCAAAGACCCTTTCCCTTTTGTGTTCAGAAGGGGGTGAAAGTTCAGGAGTGGGTGGTGGTGGTGACTTGGCAGGGGTTGGTGCTTTGGGCCCCTTAGGGCTTGGCACGGGTGACTTGGCAAGGGTTGGTGCTTTGGGCTCCTGAGGACTGGTTGGCTTGGGTGATTTGGCAACCTTCTTTGGAAACATGAATGGTAGCTTGAAAGGTGAGCTAGGTGCCCCCCCCCCTTACTATTCTTAAGTGTACGAAGCTTTTGAAACTTGAATTTCAATGGTGAGTGGAATGGATGGCTCTTTGTATCTGCTCTTTTTTTTGCAGGGCTCTTAGTGGGACTCTTCCCCTTGGCAGTCTTCTTGGTGGGACTCTTCTCCTTGGCAGGGATCTTCTTTTTGGTAGGACTCTTCCCCTTGACAGGGATCTTCTTCTTCGTGGGACTCTTCCCCTTCGCAGGACTCTTCTTGTGATCCTTTTTCTTTGTATGGATCTTCTTCGCAGGACTTTTCTTCTTTTGATCCATTTTCTTTGCATCCAAACCTTTGGTGGCTCTACCTTTCTTTGGTGGCAAAGGAGATTCTGGATCATTTGGATTTATTGATCTTTCCAAAACCATAAAAACAGCCTTCTCTCTCACCCACGTGACCCAAGACTCTGGATAGTCATGATTTACCCTTCAACATAGGGGTATAATATGTAATTGCAAGTCAGCATGTTAAAATCATCAAAAAAACTTGAAAGGGTTCCTTGCTTGTTAAAAAGGCATTGTGTCAGTAGAGGGTCAAGTATGGAAGTTTGCATAGCTAGAGCCTCTAGAAGATCCCTCATAAGACACGTGGAAAAGAAAACACAAGCCCCAATGAGCCCCTTGTGCCTGTCTGCCTTGCACATGCACTAATAATTAGCAAAGGAGCAACACATACCTGAGACAGATATAGAGTACAGTGTCACCAAGATCAATGTTGGGATTTACAAGCATACTTGTGTCTTGAGGGAATATGTCCAAATACGCCTCAATATCTCCAAACAAGGAGACATCCACCACCATTTGGCCTGTGACTTTCTCATAAAGAAGAGAGTTGGATGCTCTTAAAATTTCAACTTTCTCTTTAAGGATAGCATCCTCTGATATCATGTCTTGCTCCCTCTCAACTTCCTTTCCTGATTTGATATCCTGGGCATTTCTTGTCTCGTACTCATGTGTAACATCCTCAATGACAACCCCACAATATTTGTGCTGCCTGGAAGGAGGGATGTTTAAAATTTGGAAGGCTCTAAGATCCTCACTAGGAATTAGCTCAAGAGCCTTATCAAACTTGTACCTTAGCCTTGACACAAGCACAAAAACTTTGCTCATAAGTGTGACCCTGTGAGCAAATGCAGCTGCAATGTAGCTATCATTCATAAAGTCTATGAGAAAATCCTCAGCAGCTTCTTGAAGGCACATCACAGCTTGAGATTGCCACCTTATTGAGACAAAAGTTTTAATATTCATCATGCTTACAAGTCTATCTGATATCTCTTTGACAACTCTGATGAAAGAGAGCTTTGGAATCAGTAGACAAGTAGACTTTTGTGCTTTTCTTATTTCTCTTAGGGATTTCACCTGATAATTCAATCTTTTTCTAGCATTGGGCCTCTGACGAGGTAGTGGAGGGGGTGCTTTCTCTGCATCTTTCTCAACATCATCTATTTCTGGATCAGTTGGGTCTTGGTAGACCTTCCTTGCAGTTTGCTTAGTCCTGGCCATTTGAGTAAAAAAAAAAAAGCACCACGCAATAGACGTGTCACCCACAACTTGCAAGATGTTCCTATTAGGCCGTGTGTGAAGAGAGTGGTATTGGGGAGAGATAGAAGGGTGACATCAACACGACGCGATAGAAGGGTGACCCACCTCTGGAATATGTCCTTATCGTGTCATATGTGAGCACCGGAACCTCCAAAGAAAACTCACAAAACGTCCTGTACGACTGGATAGAGGGCACACCCACACCCTAGAACATCACCGTATCGCGTCGTATGCGAGCTCTGGAAATTTTTAGTAAGCCGAGAAAAAACACCTACACGACGCGATAAGAGGCTCACCCAGACTTTGCAACATGCCCGTATCGCGTCGTATGGGATGCTTAGACTTTTTCAAGAAATAAGACCTTCACGAAGCGATAGAAGGTGGACCCACATTCTTGGACACATCCGGGTCATGTCGTTTGAGAAGAAGCTTGGCTTAGTGGACAAACACACAGCTTAGCGTGGCTTAGTGGACGTTTACGCACAACGCAGAAGAGTCAAAAGTGCAGACGAGTCGAAGTACGGGTAGCTGAGGACGACACGACGCAAATGTGTGGAGTATGGGAGAAATCAAAGAATGAGCACGGGACAAGGCTTTATATACATACGACCATCCGTACGACGACCGTTGTACGCAGGCCACATGGCACGTATGCATGGCTGACACGTGTCAATAATGGTCATATTTCAGAGCCTATATAAAGCTTGGTCTCGAATGTTATTAATGTTGCACGTTTACTTGTCCCATACGACGCGAGTTAGTACTAGTTTTTGTGTACTAATCATGTCGTCCCGCACCACGCGCCTGTTTGCATTTGCACATCAGCGGTCCGTCCTCTATCGTGTTGTTCGGAGTTCTTGTTCGCTTTGGTGTGGCTTCGTCTTGCACGATGCACAGGTAGGCAGCTACACAGCCGGGGTCCAATGCATATCCCGTGGTTTGGGTTTGTCATTGGCACTGGTACTCATTTTCAAACGTTGGGGTCAGCCTCTCATTGGCACCGACACGACACGATACGAGCAAGTTTCTAGTCTTGGAACCCACCCCTATCGCTTCGTGCTAGTGAGGTTCTGAGACCCAATGTCGGGCGCTATGTTCTCAGTTTAGCCCTCCCCCTCCTCACTCTATTGCGCTTTGGGCATATTTCCCGACCTTGTACCTAGCTTCACCTGTCGACTTTTCCTCTACCATGAACGAAGGTGGGGAGGAGATTTTGGAGGAGAGTCCAAGTTAGAAACTATTGGTGGCTGTGATGGATGGTAGGGACATAGAGGTGTACACCAAAGCATATAAAATATTCAACCCTGTGTTTGATCTTGCAGCTTTGTTAGACCATTTGAAGGAATTCTTGGCAGAAGAATTCAAAGAGTTTGAAGAGGCAGTTGAAGACAAGTGTTTGGTTTTAGATGGCAAGACTTATTGTCATCTAACGGAATATACTACAAACTCAATTGAGAAGAGCAAAGTAACAAGGAGGTTTGGAAGATTTTCTAAGAAGACTTCCTTTGTTTGTCCACCTACCATTTCTTGTCAATTACATTTAAAGCCTTGTAACCTTGTTCCAAAAGAAGTTGCTTTTCTTTCCTTTTTGTTCCTTAAAGTTGACATGCAAGGCAGAGCTGATGATGTGAAAGATACAGATGAGGCAACAATTAAAAATTTTTCCACAGTTTTGCAGCTTGAGAAAAGTGAAATTCTAGAAGAGGAGGAAGTTGATGTTGCAGATGAGGAGCAGGAGAGTGCAAATTTTGATGTGGCTCAATTTAGAGCTAGTACTATCATTGATGAGCCAACAGATGAGGTAGAGGTATCTGAAGCTTCCCTTACTATTCCAAACCTTCCCTACTTCTTTATCAATGGGAAAGAGTATATCCCTCTCCATCATATCTAGTGTCTGCTTAATATGAGGGAGGACTACTGTATTGCAACCATTCATGAAGCTTCTGAGGTGGCCAAAGATTTTATTGACACAGAAGAAGAGTCAAAAGAGGAGTTTTTGGCACTTGATCTTCATACATCCGATAAAGATTTTTTGCCTGCTCCTGATGCACTTGCTCCATGCATGAGAAGAATGGAAGAGGAAAAACCTTCCCTCAAAGATGAGGTTTTTGAGAAGAGGCTTGTTGAGCTTGGCATCCAATCTTTTGGCAGAGAATTTAAGCTGAAAAAATTTGGAAAGGAAGTTGACATAAGAGAGATGACCGGATCATGCAATCTCCTTCAAGAAAAAGTCATTGCCGAAGATGAGTTGCAAAAGGTGATCTCCCTACTGAAATCTTTCTTTTTTTTCATGTTTGTTTTAATTAGTCATTGTCTTGTTTTGCAGATTGAACTCCTTGACAAAGACAATTTTCTTGGGAGAGCTAAAGGCTCGAGAGGGAAATCAATAGAGGGCTCTTCAAGAAGGGATGACTCCTTTCTCATGCACTACATGCCTACATTGGATAGTGCCACCTTCAGTGCTTTCCACATGCAGTATTCTGAAGATCCTGAGTTGCCAATGTTTGCATTGAAGATATTGTCATGGTTTTTAGGGTACACTCCCCTTCAAATCAATGCAAACAAGATCATGCTACTTGAGAGAGCAACAGCACTTTGAATGTTTGGATATGCTGCAGGATTCAATGCCTCAAGAGCAGGATACTTTCTTTGCTACTCTAGCTATGTAGCTGAGGAGATAAATGTCAACCTTCTTGGGGAGTAAAAAGAAGAAAGTTTTTGAGATATAGGGGTGACACTGATGTAAATTTGACAATTTTTTGCACCAAAATATCTTTTTTGAATTTGGATCTCTTTAGAAAGATTCAGTACAAAGTTTCAAAGTGAAGCATTAATCTCCATCTATGGTTGAGCAGCATGGTTGTTTGATTTCATTCGTTGTCATTGCCTCCTATAGAACCAATTCAATAATTCATTTAGTGCATTGCTCCTTCTTTGTCCACCTCCCTTTCTCGTACATTTGAAAAAAGAAGTCCTCGCTTGATAGTGAGATTTTTCCATTCCTTGAGTATTCCATGTTGTAAGGGGTCCTTGTTTTGCAAAATATGGTCCATGCAAGTACAGAATATGCTAAAAATAAAAAAAAAGTTAGTTGAACTCAATAGGATGCAAAGTAAAATACTATCCAGACTTTATAAAGTAATTGAATACTCACCAAGTAATATGTGACGTCTTTTGCTCCCCAAGCATCTGTAATAGCAGTTATTAAAAGCTTTATTGTCTTTTAAAGTCATCTACATAAGTAGCAGAGCTAACTTGTTGTCTCAAAACTTTCAAAAAAGTGTTGAGCTTCTTCCACACTCCATGCATTTGTTGGCTACATCTGGTCTACTTTTGACATAGGTTGTTATAACACAAAGATCCTTCCAGTAGTTCCACATAGCATCAACTTGTTTGTTTTCATGGTTACTCAAAAAACTTCTGGCTTTTGCTCCACCCATTGAAACATCTTGCAAAACATCACCGGTTTCTTTTGAAAGAGTGGGATCTTTTTCTAGATGCACTTGACCACCATGAAAACCCATTTGAGAGAGCAAAGCCTCGCATTTTTCTATGCACTCGTCTACAAATTTAGTTGGTTTAATAGAATATGCATAGTCAAGATGGAGTCGAAGCAATTGTACAAGATTCTAATCTCTGCATGCATTGTGCATATATGTACATTTTTTAAATCTATTGTAAGAATTGGATCCCAAATCATAGAAGACGATGGGTAGTCGATGACGTTAACACTATTCCTCGATGGTGCTTTTCCAACCTCGTGTTCTGCAAACCATCCTTTTGTTCCAGTGCTTGCCATGCAACATAGACATAGATACTTGGTATTGGCCCCTCCACATACACCAAACATGCACTTTAATGCTTTTAGGTCGGCACTCAAGTGCCATTCTACAAAAAAGTCACCCATGCCATCTACACAGAGTTTTTCACTTGCATTTTGGTCCTGTATAACAGAAGGGATATCGTTCTCCAAAAATAGTCATTTCAATGTATCGTGATTTTCTACTGGTATTTGAGCTGCTCCGATCCACCAAAGTTCCATTTTTGATTGAGTTTTGTGGTATGGGGAATCAAGCTTACCCTGGCTATAGTCCAATGCTCTATTCATAAGGGATATGGATACTCTTTCCATTTTTTGACATTTTTGTATTTGAGCTTCATCCAATTTCAGAACAAATATAAGTTTTCCTTCACAATCTACTTCTTGCATATTATAGTATCTCATTATAGCAGATTGAACATTTTTTATACTCATCCAAATGTTATTAAAAACATTATACCCAAAAGAAGTTTTTTTTTTCTGTTTTTCATATGGCATCGTTCCTTCTATATGATAGTACTCTCCAAAATGTTCGGGTATTTCTTCGTTTAATAGAGTCCTAACTTTCCCAACATTATGAGGCCTAGGCAACCCAAAAGCTTTAATCTTGTAATACTTTAAAACCTGAAACCAAGTTATAGACATGGCCCTGTAACCTCTTCTACTCATCCCCCACTGTGTCACAAACTTCTTGCATTTGAGAAGGTTGGACCAGTAAACCCATATCTTTCAGTAAACTTTGAAATATCAATTTTTTCTAAGTTTGATTTTCAGGAAGTTTCAAAAGTTTAAGAATATCACTTTTGTTCATTACCTCATTCAAAAATCTCACCCTTTCTTGAACATTGGACATATCAAATCCTAAAAGACCAGTAACATGTTCTCTAGTAATCTTTAATCTTTTTTTTCTTTGTACAGAACCTTCTGTTAAGTTTACTACATCCCTCATTCGTTTTACTCGTGCTCTTAATCCTATTGGAGTTTCTTTTAAAGTTCGAAGTTGGTGATTTTCTTGTTTTAGAGATGCTATTTGGTTTTCAAGTTCTAAAATTCTTGTTGCATTTGAAGACAAAACAGTTTTGAGATATTGAATGTAATGTGTATGATGAATGTGTAAATGAGATAACCCAGAACTATATCCTAGTAAGCCATCAACCCCATCACCAACAAATCTCATCAAATCATGAGGTGTGTGAAAAGATGGATACCTTCCAGTGCTAGGATCCGGTGGATACAAGCTCCCATCTGTCCATATATCAATGTGTTTCTTTCCCTGGTTGCAAAGTTGTTGTGCTTCATTTGCAGTTGTAACTGGTCTTTGATAGACACTCCGCGTAGTAGCATATTCCTGGCTTAGCTTAATGTTCAAGTGAAAATTGTGGTTATCACTAATGGAAGATGTATTAGTCATTGTAAGTAATGAAGGAGCAGAAAGTATAATGGAAATAACGTAGCAACAAAAAAAGGTGCATCAGAAGAAGAGATAAAGCTCGCGAAAGGTGAGAGAAAAAAGAGAGATTCAAATGTGGAAACAACTATTTGCCGCCAAATGAAGTAAATGAAAACAAATTTCGAGGTAAGCCACAAAGGAATGTGAAGAAAACGATATCTTTTTGAATATTTAGAGATATGTACCTAGATACGCTTTAGATTGTGTAGATATGCTTTAAATGACCAAAACGAAAAAATTTGGAGCAGTTTTGACCACAAACGGCTCTGCTAATTAGTAATTTAACCAATTCTGTACACAGCCCTTTTTGAGTCGTTTTTGGCCCTAATGTGTCATCCGTAGAGATTGAACTAGCATTTTGTTAAGTCCGGTGTCATTAACGGCCCGGTTAATCCTGTAAACGGGAGCTTAAACTCCTAGTTTGCAGCTGATCCAAGTGATCGTGCTGTTAACAGCCCGCCTTGGCTAAAGACCAAGTGTACTCAAGATAATATTCAATTAATTGATGATTGCGGTGATTGACAAGGTTATCAGTTGTTCTTGTTCTCTCTCTTTCACACCTCCCACAGCGAGAGGCCCGGCGCCTGCCCGACTCACATAGCGAACACATATCTCCCGACATCTTTGGTGAACCCGACGTGAAACGATCCGGGGTGGGGGGTAAATATGGATAACTTAGAGTAGATGATGAAGATGATTGAAGATGATCTCTGCTTGAAATAGATACCGTAAAGAAGAAAAATCAAATGGATGAAGCTTTGGATGCAGCTTTAGATGCAGTATATGACGAGAGACAAATCTTTGATCGATACGATCCACAGGGCTACCTAGAGTGCTATGAGCTGGAGACCAAGGTAAGAGGGATACCAGAAGAATTGATGATCAAATCTTTTGAGCAGTTAGTGAGTTCATATGGAAAGTAGCAGATTCAAGAGGTTACCAGAGCTTGCAACGATGGCTGGGAGTATTTCAAAGAATCTATTGTGCAAGTACATTATGAGCATTATGAATGCTATCAAGAACAAAGTTCAAGTCTACCAGACTACGCAGATATTCGAGGACAAGTACGATCAAAGTTAGAAGCTGTGATTGATGAGTTTATTGTACAGGATGCTACCTACTTACAGGCTAATGATGAAGACATAGTCAAAGCTGTGTATGAGAAGTTGGGGTTTGCAGATGCCTTGCATGAAGTAGAAGTCCGTGAGGGTGAGTCTTTATAGCCTCAAACTACGCAGGGTGACTATTTCAAAGAACATGTACCTGTAGTACAGGAAGAAAAGAAATCATGGGATCAAGACAATGAATTGGCGAAAGCTCAAGAAGAAATTTTGCAGGTAAATGAGTTCAACCAAATTCAAGTAGACATGCAGGAAGGTTTGGTTACAGCTAATACTTTTGCTATTGAGCCAGAATTAGAGAAAATTTTTTCTCGTGCAGATTCTACCATAGAGGTGATTGAAGATACTGGTACAGATTCTACCATAGAGGTGATTGAAAATATTGGTACAGGTTTTGCCAAAGAGTTGATTAATGATATAGATGTCATAGGTGAAAGCAGGGCTATTGTCGAGAGCAGCAAGACCATGGATTTTGATATACCAGATTTACCAAATTTGGATGTACCAGATTTTGAGGACTTGGCCGAGCAAGAGTATGTGCTTGATTCAGAGGGGGTGCAGACTCCTTCATTGACAAGATTTTGTGAAGCACAGCTACTAAATTGGAAAATTGATCTTGAACGTGATTATGAAGATTCAGAGGGGGTGCAGAATCCTTCATTGAAAAACTGTTGTGAAGCTGAGCTACCAAATTGGAAAATTGATCTTGAACATGATTATGATGATTCAGAGGGGGTGCTGACTCCTTTGACACGCTTCTGTGACCTAGAGCTACCGTTCTAGCTGAATGATCCTAAATTTGATGGTGGTGATTTAGAGAGGGAGCAAACTTATTCTCTATCATGAATTTGTGACACGGGCTCACAGTATGGCAGATTGATCATGAACTTGATGATGCTGATTCAGAGGGGGTGCATAGTGAAGTGCAATCTCTTGTTGATGAATATGATTGGTTTCATTGTGCCGATGATACAGACAAGGCAGTAGATGAAATTTTCAATGTGCATGTTGAACTTTGTACTACAGAAGCGCAAAGATATCTGGATGAGGGTGAAAGACTTAAAGAGAAGTTTACAACAGATGCATTTAGTATGCATGTCACATGTGGAAATCTTAGTTTACAACAACCTGAGATGTGCAAGTTGGAGGAACCTTCTAAAGCAGTGGACCTGGACCTTATATAAATACTGGACGAAGCTTTGGAAGGGTTCCCAAACAGAGATGCGAAGGATACCAATCAATCTATATTCATGCATGAGAAAGTTTGTTCAGATGCAGTCGATGATGATCTGATGCAGTTGTTAGATGATGCACAACTTGATTATGAGCCTCTACAAGATAGAGAATTGTTTTCAGATGCATCTTTTGAGCCTAATGAAGAGGATTTTACCAGAGACATGATGTATTCAGATATGCATGATTGGGATTCCAATATCAGTGAGAGTGAAGGTGCACTGCCAATGCTTTTACCTGTGATTGATGATCAACCATTGAATGAGTGAGTTGCACAGGGAATATGACAGTATCTGATGCTACCTGATGCTATATGGAATTTGATGTTACCCTATGATGTAGGGGATTTTGAGCTAGCTTTTGACCCAGGAAGTGACATATATATGCATTATCCTGGGCAATTGACTTATATGCCATATGATCCAAGCGGTTTGTATGAAGATTTGTGGGCTAATTTATGTTTATGCTGTAATGATTGGGAATTCTTGCATTTTCCCTATGATCCTGGAGGATGGTGCAAAATTTTGAAAGGAATGCTCACAATGGAACAAATGATTGAGTTCCCGTTTGATCCCGGGGGCTACTAAAGTGCCAGTTCCAGATTTGAAGAGTACCAGTTATCTGCTGCAGCAGGTTGCATGGTAAAAAGTTTTTTTTTCTAGATTATGCTAAGTTAGAAGAGTTTTTGGTTATGCGTGCAATAAGATTACATGGTTGGCTTTCAATTGACTTCTTTGGACAATTGATGAAGTATCTTCACATTTGTTTTGAGTTGGTTCTGCTACCAAAACTTGAGGTAAAGGACTTGACGGCCATTCCGTGTGCAGACAGAGTAAGGCATACTTGAGCTTGACAGGGTTCCTTAAAGAGAGCTTAATGGTCAAGCCGTGTGCATCATTAACTGGAGCACTTGAGTCAGGCGGGGTTCACTAAACATGTTTTTCATAATTGGATGCTTTGAAGATACGGCAAATACAGTTCAAAGATTTTTGATTGACAGCTACTTAATGATTAAGCTAAAACATTGATGATAGGGTATAAGCTTTATTTCATTTTTTATATGTTTACTAGTTAATTGAGTCTAATGATTGGGTAAGGAGCTTAAGGTACCTGTAGCAGATGCAAGTTGAAGTACTGTTGGCAGAGACCGGAGGCTGTGCAGGTGCAGAGGGGGTGGATGTCATGCAGCTCCGCTTCCATGATAAGAAAAAGAGCAGAGAAATGCAAGCTAAGCTTCTTTGAAGCCTAGACATTTAGTGAGTAGTGATCAGGGCTTGATAATTGGCCGAGCTTAATGACTAATGTATGCCAGATGCGGCTTAAAAGGGCAAACAGATGTCTTAATGATGCCAAAAATGATAATTTTTGAAGTGAGTACAGATGGAAGATTATGATCTAGAAGTGTAGTGCTTGAAGTGCTCTACCGGCCTGTCTTTACGGCTCGTCGATTGGAGCTACGATGAAGAAGTTATGACAGTTCACAGTTCAAGTGGATTGCAGATACGTACCGGACTCGACAACTGCAGCTGAAGTGAAAACGATGAAATGAATGCACGGGCCTGAAGTGATCACTTTGTGGAGCGCGTCGATCTTTTGAGATCAGTGATCGGAGTCCCGGTCGCCAAGATATTGGCCGATAAAGATTCATAGGGGGCCGGTTCCGTACCAGTGCAGTTCGCTCAGTCGGTGTGCCATCTGGGAATTTTACAGCATCAGCAGGGTTTGTATGCATTTTATGCAGTTTGAGAAGTCAAAAGGGATTTACGACTTGGCAGACAGAGTCCGTCGGTGTCAGTTGTCGGGGCGCTGCTGAGCTGGGTAATTTTGGCATTATTCGAGATGTCGGTATGGAGAATAAAATTCATGAAGATATTGTTAATCAAGGACTGATGGGGAAAGATGTACTGCCTAGGCCGTCCAATCGATATGTACGCCAAATCTGGTGCCTACTTCATTGCCTACTACATTGCCTTGACCGTCATGTGTACCAAATATGATGCCTTCTACTTGTTGCAAAGCATTGCATGGCCGGCATGTACGTCAAATATGGTGCCCTTATAAGGGCTATAACCGCCCTATGATAACCAATATCAAGGGCTGCCCAAAGGCAATCAAGCTAGTGGCCGCCCATTCATTAAAAGACAAATGGCCGCCCATGGGGTGGCCACCCAAAACAAAAAAAGGATTTTATTGAGTGTAAAAAACAGAAAGAAAAAGAGTTGGACATGGCGTTGCAACGAGCAGAGAACGCAAGATAAGGAAAAAGGCTTGCGCCGGCTAACTGAGGCCGAGGACGAGGACGCCTGTGAAGTGAAAAACGAAGGGAACGGCAAAGCGCTCCTGTTTGGGGCCATCCACAGCAGATTCTGAGCAGGTCACCGAAGCCAACTGCCATGTCATCGACGCCGTTCCCACAACGATGGCACCGTCGTTGCATAAATTTAAAGAGGGTTTTTTTTAGGGCATAAGGGGAAGAGGTAAAAAGGAGATTGGAAAGGAAGCAAACGAAGAAGAAGCAAAGGCGAGGAGAGCTGGAAAGAAGGCAAGGATTCGGGGTTCTCGTTCGAGCTCGAGCTCTCGTTCTGACTATTCTTCGATAAGCAAAGCAAGCAAAGAAGAAGAGGGAACGGGTGTGCAAGAACAGGAGGAGCACGCTGTTGTCGGGGGATATGTGTTCGCTACGTGAGCCGAGCAAGCGCCTGGCCTCTGACTGTGGGAGGTGTGTTAGAGAGAGAACTAGAACAACAGATGCAACCGAATCTGTAAATCACCATAATCATCAATTAGTGATTTGTTGAGCTTATATGTGAAGCTACTCAATATATGGCTTCTCTATATATGGCACCCAGGTCCTCTCTATATATACATCATCTCATGTGTGTATTCTACACACTTTGGGGTTCTATTTCTGTGCTCTCTCTCTCTCTCTCTCTCTCTCTCTCTCTCTCTCTCTCTCTCTCTCTCTCTCTCTCAACATGGTATCAGAGCATTACGTTTTTATTTTTGATTTTTCTCCTGATTGAAAACGATTTTGTAGAAGGAAGTTTTTTCAAATTCTGCACCTATTTTGAGTTATCATTCGCGAACAGCGTACATGCTTGAAAAGCAACTTTTGCTTTTTGTTTTTTATTTTTTTCCTGATTGAAAACGATTTTGCGGAAACTACCCGCTAGAGGGATTGGAATCAATGTGGTCTAGAACTTTGCAGAAGAAAGTTTTTCAAATTCTACACCGATTTTGAGTTATCATTCGCGGGTTGCGTACATGCTTGAAAAGTAACTTTTGCTTTTTGTTTTCGATTTTTTCTCTGATTGAAAATGATTTTGCACAAACTACTCACCAAATACACCGAAATCGATGTGGTCTACAACCGTGCAGAAGAAAGTTTTTTCAAATTCTGCACCGATTTTGAGTTATCGTTCGCGGACTGCGTACATGCCTGAAAAACAACTTCGCTTTTTGTTTTTGATTTTTCTACTGATTCAAAACGATTTTGTAGAAACTATTGATTAGATGAACCAGAATCGATGTGGTTTACAACTTTGCAAAAGAAAGTTTTTTCAAATTCTGCACCGATTTTGAGTTATCGTTCGTGGACTACGTACATGTCTGAAAAGTAACTTTGCTTTTTGTTTTTTTGTTTTTTCTCCTGATTCAAAATGAGTTTACAGAAACAGTTCATGAAAGAAAACAGAAATCGATGTGGTCTATAACTTTGCAAAAGAAAGTATTTTCAAATTCTCCACCGATTATGAGTTATCGTTAGCGGACTGCGTACATGTTTGAAAAGCAACTTTCATTCTTTGTTTTTTGAATTTTCTCCTAATTGAAAATTATTTTGCAGAAACTATTCTCAAGAGCCATCGGAATCGATATGGTTTACAACTTTGCAGAAGAAAGTTTCTCTAAATTCTGCATCGATTTTGGGTTATCATTCTCGAACTGTGAATATGTTTGAAAAGCAAAATTATACTTTTTGATGTTGATTTTTCTCATAATTGAAAACTTCTCAATTATATTTTTTTTCTTCATCAATCATATATTTGTTACCGACGTAACTTTGGTGCAGAAGCCTGTTACATATCGCTCCGATTCAGTCGAGCCATTGATGATCGTCCAAATTCTATAGAGCTACTGTTGGTACATGATCTTTTGTTATATGATATACTCGTTCATTGATTCTCATATAATTATTATTCTAGAGATATAATTTACATCATTTCATTGATAATTTCTCGCTGATACCATAGTGACTTTAATGATACCATGATGATGTTTTGTTAGTACTTTAGTCATGGTGATTTTCCTTGATACCATGATGATATTTCATTGATATCATGGTTATTCTCGGTGATGCCATGATGATATTTCGTTGATACCATAGTTATTCTCGTTGACGCCATGATGATATTTTGTTGATCCCATGGTGAGTTTTGTTGATACCATGATGATGTTTCTTTGATACTATGGTTATTCTCGGTGATACCATGATGTTGTTTCGTTGATACCATGGTTATTGTCGGTGATACTATGATGTTTTTTCGTTGATACCATGGTTATTCTCGGTGATATCATGATGTTGTTTCGTTGATACCATGATGATTTATTCATTTGATACATTAATGATGATATTTTGTTAATACTTTGATGATACTCATTGATATCACTACGCTGATAAAGGTCGTTTTATGTAGTATATACACATGTCATTTGCATCACGTAATCACGCATCTTATACTTTTACGTTCATACTTTATGTACCATTTGTTGTCGTGCGTATATATGTCGTCAGAAGAGTGGCGTCGCGAACCATCTCTTATAGCATTGTGCACGTAATTATTTCACTATGATCTATGTAGGATTGATCAAAGAATTGATTTCATGGAGATAAACTTGGTGACAATTAAAGATTTATAAAGACAACATGAAGACATGTTTGGTGATGCTACAAAGAAGATTCACGGAGACACTTCTGATTACGAGCTAATCGATAGCCTTTACACCTCTTTATTGACACTTTGTATTCATTATTGTATTTGATAGGATAGGAGTAATGTAACTCCTCATAAAAAAATTCATTGTAAAAGGAGTGATGTAGCTCCTCAAAAAAATATTCATTGTCAAAGGAGTGATGGAGCTCCTCATGAATATTTGTACATTCAATGATTTTTATAACATAATGGTGGTGTATATAGAGCTGTGGGTTTTTCCCTTGATCCCCCAAGGGTTTTTTCATCCACAGTTAGGGACCCTTGTTTGAGCGGGGTTGTTGAGATTATATGTGAAGCTACTCAATATATGGCACCCAGGTCCCCTCTATATATACATCATCTCATGTGTGTATTCTGCACACTTTGGGGTCCTATTTCTGTGCTCTCTCTCTCTCTCTCTCTCGATCTCAACATGATTAACGCTTGAGTACAACTTAATCCTTAGCCAAGGCGGGTTGTTAACAACGCCGTCACTTGGATCATCTCCTAACCAAGAGTTTAAGCTCCCGCTTTACAGGATTAACCGGACCGTTAACGACACCAGACTTAGCAGAATGTTAAATCAATTTCTAGTTGCATGATGACATTGATGGAAATTTTCTAATGCCACTTTATCTGCTTCGTTTGCCCTGTGGATTATGCAGTCTTCAATTTAGTTGATTGCCTCGATCATCAATGCTTTGGACCGGCTTAATTGCCAATCTCTAGTTTGAACTTCCTCCTACTTCTTTCCTTGCTTCATTTACCGTGCATGCCTTCTCCTGCTTGCTTCTCTTGCTTTGGTTCAAGACCAAGAGTGCTTCTCAAGCTTACTCGCTTTAATCCTTGACAAGCTTCTTCTCAAGCTTTGTTGCAATTTCCTCTCGTTGCTTTGACTTGAGAGAGAGAGCCCTTGTTTAAATCTGTAACCCTCCTTGCTCTCCTCTTGATTACCTTTCTTTGCTCTTTTCTATTGCTAACCAAGGACGACAAGAGAGAGTGGGCGAGCCATCAAGCCTTGCTTCCCCCTGCTCCCCTCGTTACTTCATGTGCCCTTGTTGTTGCCTATGGACGAGAGAGGGAGAGAATTGCTTGGTTTCTCCTTCTTGAGAGAGAGAGAGAGACCTTGTCCCTGCTTCTTTGCTTAGCTCCCCTCGATGCCGAGAGCAAGAGAGATGGCCAACCCCTCCTTGAGGTCGAGAGCAGCAAGCCCTCCCTGAACTCTTCTTACTTACCTTCTTCTTACCTCCTCTCTCCTTTGCTTTCAATCTCCCCTCTTCTCGTTTGCTTCCCTCTGACTTCGAGAACTAGCGAGAGAGAGAGAGAGAGAACATGAGCCTCTCTTGCTTACGAGAGGGAGAGACCGAGCCTCCTCCTTCTTTGCCATGCCGGAGTTTCGGCCTTTCTTTCGCAACCCTTTTCTTCTTGCTTTATTGCCCTCGTTGTTCTCCTTTTTCGCTTCCCTCTTCTCCCTTCCTCTTCGTTTCTTGCTTCGAATGCCGACATTTGACTGGGTGTCTGCTTAGAGGTTTTCGTTGGGTCAACATTTGACTTTAAGTTTTGAAAGCCTGACTTTCTTGAAGAAGCTAATACATGAGGGTTCTTTGATGTAGAGGCATAGGACATCACTTCGTTGTGCTAATCAGTGGAAGTTCCACTTTAGCTTTACCTTTGTCTGCAAGATTTGTCTTTGATTCTTGTGACTTTTGCAACTCTATATCTAGCATTAAAGGTATCTATAATTGTTGCTTGCTACCTCTTGGAAAAGAGAGTATTTGAATTTTATCTTCTTTGTAGGCTTTGTGTTGGTCTAACCACTAATGTCCAATGATGACATCTGCAAGCATATCCTTTGAAGGCTTCACCTAAAACTTCACCTACTCTTCATGATTTTGGATGCTAAGGATAGCAACCATTTCTTTTTGACTTTTAGCCTTACCCATGATTTTCTTATTATCAGGCTTGTCTTGAGTAATCTCTAGAATTCTCTGGATGTTGTCTGTAACCATATTGTACTTTGCTTTGTTATCCAGTAAAGAAGTATATCTGACACTTGCTCCAATTGTATTACTGAGGACTATATCTATTCTCATTGTTGGTTCTATTGAAGATCTATGTCCTGCATTTTCCATTGTCTCATCTTGATCTAAATGTGTCTCTATGGAGGGTGGCTTAAGACTATGATTTACAATCTAACTTTCATCAGTTGCTTTAGTTGGCGATGTTTGGATCTTTGGACTTCCTATTTCTTCCATGGTGTTTGAAATTTTGTTCTTCTTAAACTCCTGGGTTTGGTGGAATTCTCTGCTCTTTAGCTTTTATGGTTGTTCTTTATTCTGTTTGATCTACACTTACTATTGCCTGATATACTTTAAGCTCTTCTAAAGTTCTGATTGATGGAGATGAATCATCTTCAATAAGATCTGCTTTAATATCCGTATCCATTTTAACTGTGCTTGAGGACTTTGTGCTATCGTCTATGGGTGACCAATCTTGGTCTTCATTCTTTGTTGTCTCTAAAGACTCTGTCATGTTTGAATTTGTATCTCTGACATTTTCTGAGCCATTGTCATTCCCATAATGATGTTCTCTGGCATATCTTTTGCAATGATAACATGGAAATGAGCTATGATGATTTGTGAACTTACTTCAATGTTGGTGGAGATGATTCCCCAGTATTCTTCTCCTTTGTCTTCTGATATTGTCACAAATTCAAGAGCATCTTCCAGCTATTGGCCACATATTTTCCAAGTCCGAAAAGACATGAGGTTCTTGTCTAACTAAGAATCTAGCTTTACTTCTCTTGATAACTTCTCTTCGTTTTCACCAACAATGTTGCACTTGATCATCTAAAGATTTCTTTCTATATTTATTGCTTTTGTTGTGGTCCTGTCCTTTGGATGAGCTTTATCTTCATTTTCTTTTCTTTGATCACCCGCTTCAGTTGATGTTGACTCCATTGGCTGTAATATTGCACCTTTTGCAATTGTTGAGCATTGTCTGCCTGCATTTGGGTAGCCCTTGATCTTAATAGATCCATTGTAATTTCTGGTGGAATCTGTCTCTTTGGAGGAGATTTTGGTGGTGACCTTTGTGTATCCTTATGGACTTTAGCTTTCATTGACTTTGACGTTTTTGTTACATGTTCTAGAAGCTTGAGGCTTTGCATCATCTTCAGATAGTATTTGACTTCGATCGATCCATCCATAGAGGTTTCTACAAGGTCGTGATCTTGCTGATATTCGTTACTATGTGCATCTTGATATGCATACGTGAGCTTGGTCACATCCAGCTGTTTGAACACTATTGGATTTATCGGTTTTTTACTCTTACTTGTGGAGATTAGCTGAAACTTTTGTCCTTGATGATCTCATATAAGCATTTTTCTGTAGATTCTGAGGGAAACTTCCAACAACCATATGATCTTTTAATGGTTTCTACTTTGAAAGGGTCTATTGACTATAGACTCAGGGGCTTCTAACGGGTGTAGCATTTCTTGGTACATAAGCTGAGCTTGATGGATTTGCAGCTCCCCCCTTCCTAGGGTGATCACTATAGCCCGCTTCACCATTATAAGGGTTCAAAACTGTTTGGTTCTAGTTTAGTCTCACCTTTTGGGATTGTTAAGGTACACTTTGGGTAGCACTCTTGATGTTTGACGTATGTAAACTTTTTGCATAGTTTCCTATGTATCTCCAGGAAACATGACAAATTATTCCCCAAGTCAAGTTGTAGATAGCATTATCTTGCCCTGATACTCTATATCCCATGGGTCTCCTATGATATGAGCTTCTATGGTTTCAGGACCCAAGGCATCATAGATGCTAGACTCTCGTCTATATATACAATTGTTTTGGTCAAAGTATATTCTTGTTTGGTTACAACGTCTTGATTTTTGATGGAGGAGAGTTTGGCTTTGAACAAATTTCTTGGTGCACCCGGGTAATATTATTCAACTTTAGAGAGGATGGGCTATAATGGATTCTTTCCTCTGAAATGAACTATCCTTTTTTATCTATCGCTCGACGCACTTCTATGAGCTGGTACGTGGGCTATTCAAACACTGGTTGATCCTTTTTGTACAGTTTCCCTTTTCGGTCTACATAGTGTGCATATGAATTATGGGTGCCATACAATGCTAACATCATTATGTTTGATGTGTCCCTTACATTTGTGAATGATTGCACACTGGTGGTAGTAGATGTAAATCATTTGCAAACCTAACAGTCTTTTCAACATTCCGTGATATCTGGACACCTTGACCAAGTTCATTTAGAAATTTGTTGTTCAAAGAATCAATTTTAAGCTTTTCAGGTGCCTATGCATATGTATGCTGATTTTGAACTTGCAGTGTTGTTATTGGTGCTTCTAATGGTAATGAAGAATCATTTGATTGCGTTAAAAGGATGAGTTAGATGCACTTACATCGAGATTCGCATTTCCAATTTTCTATGTCCTTTTCTTGGTAGTTGATGTATCCCTGTTGACTGGATTTCTTGGACAATCTTCAGAAAAATGTTTCACCTTTTTGTCCACAATTTGAGCAATACGCCATGACTGGTGGTATTTCATTTGGTTTTTTCATGTCAAACTGTAGCTGAGAAGATTTTGTTTCAAGCTTGCCAAGTTGTCGGCATGTTCTTTTAAAACCCTGAGCATCAAGATGTAGATTGCTTGGTCTTGACCTTTGTATTGTCTTTGGCTTGGTTATTCAATTAGGCTGGCTTTTATTGGTTGATCTGTGGGATCTTCCAATTTTGGTTCTCGACCATAGATCTGACCACTGTAATCCATGTGCAATGATCCTGATTGCATATGCACTAAATGGATGCCTTGTGAGCTTCTGCAGGTTTCTGGATAAACACTTGGGTTCACTTTTTGAACTTCTATCCGCACCTTATCTTTGAGCTTGCAATACCTGGCTCCACTGAAATCTGTGAACATTTAGGAGTTCTCTGAATCATCTGGCTTTACTCTAATCAATAGGATCTTGGCTCCTGTGTTCCTTTTGCTGCTCATCAAGTATCTATGGCCTTCTGAATCTGCATATAAGACTTTATCTCCATTGTAGCCATATAGCTGTAAAATCCGCTCTGTTCCAGTTGTGCATGTGTTGCCATTGCTTCTAGCTTGCTCTGTTGTCCTTCAATTCTCGTCTCGATTTTAGTCCATGTTGGCTTATTTTGTAAAAACTGTCTCTTAGAGACCCTGGTGCTGATTAGAAAAATTTTTGCTGCTCGTACTAGCCTAATCTACAATTAGATGTGAGTTGTGCCACTGTCTGTCCGATTAGAAGCTCAATTTCCATGCTTCATTTTGACAACTTTAAAATTTTTTTGCCGCTCACGGTTTTGAGTTGGTCCTTTTGCTCGGTTTTTTGGGCTATACTAGCTTTCTCATGGTTTGCTTGGTATGCAGTGTGTGAACTTTTTTGGCGGTGTGTTTTTTGCTTTTTTGCCTCTTTCATGATTTTCTTTTTATTTCTAATATTTTGAATTTTTAAATTCATTGTTATTTTAATAAATTTTTTACATTTTTTTGAGAAATTTATGATTTTTTTGTAATTTTCATGAAAATTAATTTTATATCTATTGTGATTTTTCGATCAAACTATGATTTTTAAAGAATTTTCTTTGATCTTTTATGAATTTTGTATAAACTTTTTAATTTTCTTGTAATTTTTAAATTCTTTTAATGAATTTTCTATGAAGTTTTTTGGTGAGTTTTCTATTTTATTGTATTTTCTAAACCTTTTTTTGTTTTTTATTGAATTTTGGATTTTTTATCTTTTCTTATTGTTTTTATGATTTTTTAAAATGTTTCGTATTTTGTTTTTTTAATTGTTTTTTCTAAACCTTTTTTCGTTTTATTTTGTGTTTTTTGGCTTTTTTATTGTTTTTTTAAAATTTTTTGATGTTTTTTCTAAAAAATAAAACAAACCCTTTTTTCAAAATTCTAATGAGTTTTTGGTTCTTTTTATTAAAAAAAATATTTATTTAAATTGACAAAAAAGAAGACCTCACCTTTGACTTACCTGCATTTGCATGCCGCGTGGATGGGGTTGACCAGCGATGACGGAGGCGTGAACACGAGGCTGCAAGGAGCTGAATTTTGAGGCCTCGGGCCTGGTGCGCAGTACACAACAGAGGGAGAAGAGAGCTGCACGACACTGGACAATGAGAGAGAGAGACATGGGTACAAGAGAGAAAGAGTGTGTGTGGGTGGGTTGACGGTTGATGATCGGCGGGGGGTGCAGCGCGCAGTATGCGGATAGTGAGTAGCGACAGAGCGTGGCCTGGCGCGCAGCAAAGAGAGAAGAAAGAAAGTGAGTGTGTGTGTGTGTGTGTGTGGTGGGGATAGGACAAAGAGAAAGCAAGAGGGTGGGGTCACTAGGGGTGTGTGTGCACGCGTGCTACGAGCGAAGCGTGCCAGCGAGCCAGTGGAGAGAGAGAAGAGAGAGAGAGTGGGGTAACGCTCGAGAGAGAAAGAGAGAGAGTGAAAGAAGAGAGAGAGAGAGAGAGAGAGAGTTAATTATTGTGAGTGGGGAGGAGAGAGAGCATAAATAATCGTGAGTGGGGTTGGGGAGGAGAGAGAAAATAATCGTTAAGAAGTGGGGGGAGAGAGAGTGAGAGTGGGAGTGTGTGTGTCTGTGATGGGGGGGGTTCACACGCCACGAAGCAAGAAAGAGCGGACGGTAGAAGATGAAGAAGGAAGAAGAAGATTATTTTAACTTCGTAGGAAACTATCCCAAGAGACCATAAAGATCTATCCGACAAGGAGAGTTCATGCGCCGAAAGGCAAGCTTGGGAATCGAAAGAAGCCAAGTTTAGTCCGAAAGTTAGCCGAACCGCTAAAAACCACCCCAAAATCCAAAAAATCCAAAAATTCTAGAAATCTTAGAAAATCATCGACAATCACAATCGAACATTTTCGACATGCATAAGCACACCAAAAATGCCAAATTTGACAAAATCATCAACCTGGCTCTCGGAAATAGCAAAATGCTCAAAACTTGACCAAGCAGGATACAAATGCGCTCAAAATGATGCCATAAATACGCACACAGAACAGCTCATAAAGATCATATGATGTCAAATTTTTACAGAATTAAGTGAAAATTAATGCAAAGATTAGCAAAAAATTGCCAAAAATTGCAAAACTTATCCAAAAAGTACCCCTTAAAAAAAAAAAACTCCATTAGTGCAGCCAAATAAAAATAATTTTATCAATAAAATTAAATGAATAAAATTAGGTCAAAATTTGACGCATTTGAAATGTGTTAATCCCTGTTTTGAGCTCAAAAACGCATCAATTAACCATTACACGCATCATATATGCAATCAAAAATTGAATTAGTCATGCACATTAAGCAGTTTTTAGAGGCACACACACACACACACACTAATAATTGATAGTTTTTTACCAATCGTTAGGTGCGCACACAAAAGAGTAAATCTTGTCGAAATTGCAATGTGATTTCACAAATCTCTAGTTGGGTGTGACCACAACACAAATTAATCATCACAATTGAAAATTAATCATTTTTAGGTGCACAAACAAGGGCAAAATAGTGCACACACACCTAAAATTAGGCATACACACTCAATAAGAATGCACACACGCTTGGTTTTAGTGCACACACACTTGCAATTGACCATTCAAGCATGCAATTATATCAATTAGGCACACAATTAGCAACGCACATTCACCAATTAGCAACTGAACTTGTCAATTGCATACGCCACCAAATCTGAAAAATTTCAGCATTACAACGGCATGAAAACGAACAATTCAAAAAATTTCAAAGCATAACATAGCATCAACATTGAATTGCAATTAACATTGCATCATCATGGAATCTCTACAAAATTCTACACATGTTTAGATTCTAGGGAGGTTGAGAATACCACCTTGATTACCTTCCCAATGAAGATCGATTGAACAGTTGAAAGTTCCAATCCTTAGTAGCAAATTAGTGTGTAAGTTAGAAAAAATTAGTGAAACTAGCAAGGGATTAGTGTGAAATTAGAGTGTTTAAACACACAATTGGCAAGATACGGTGACAAATTAGGAAAAAATGAACACACTGCTTCATACACACACTTCCAAAATCCACAAAAACATAAACACACAAGTGAAATTAGTGAGGGAACACATCCGGTTATGCCACAATTACACTAGCGTACGCTATCATCCCCGACAATGACGCCAAATGTTGGGGGTTCTATTGTTACATAGCTCCAATGACCAAAAAAATTATCAATCCGGAGGGATGAGCTACCTGGCTAGGCCATGTAAACACTCACACAATTAGTGAGCTAATCATGGCAGCATGAATGGTAACTCTATGAGGTGAGCTTCTCGACCTATGAAGGAGCTAAGCCACAATGATGGGCAATCTCCACATCCACTTCCCTTCACCTCCAATCAACCCAATCACACACACTAACGATTGCAAGACACACACAACACTAATCCTATCATGCAACATACTAATCGCAAGCACACACACATAGATCTATTGAGCACCACACTCCAATCAAACCTACGTGCACACACAAGCAAGAGAGGGCAATCACACAAGATTAGAGAGGGATTAACCACTAATTAGTCAAGATCTAGCTAATCAAAGCATCATAAGCAGTCACAAGAAGCATGAGAGAGGCATAGTGAAAGAGAATTAAGCATTGATAAGTGATAATCAAGTCACATGAGCAAGGACAAGCTCAAGGACTCCATAGCCACACACCTCAAGAGATCTCACCAAAGAGTGATCTCAACAAATGAGCTTGAGAACCCTCATTTCTTTTACACACTGCCTTATATACCTAGGATAAAAATATGCAATGTCCGGAAGTCCAAGGCCTTTAGGGCTCCACTTACTGAATCTTCTACCTATGCACACTAACTGACTTGTTTTTTACAGCTTCAAACTCCCATTGAGCCTGTAGCACATTAAAATTATTACAATGGTTTGAAATAAATTGGGAATTTACAATACATGACCATTTTGAGAAAATGTGAAAAATATGTAACTCCAATCTTTATTGCTTCTTCATGTTGATCTTCGATGTGCATCCATAAGGCTTGGCCTTTAGTAGCCTTTGTTAACTGACGTTGACTCAGTTACCACGACTCCAGATCTTCAAGCCCCAAAGTGTATAGACTCTACACACTGAGTGTACATATATAGTGGAGAGTCCTAGCTATATATAGCATAGGGTTTGGTAAATATATAGCTCCAACACCCCCACTCAAATAGGAGTCTCTAATTGTGGAGTACAAGGAAAAAATCCATAGCACCATACACATGCACTGTTATATTAATAATTATCAAAGTTTACAAAGTTCATTTTTCAGGAGCTACATCACTCCCTAATTTACGATGTGTTCTTTCAAGAATATTTGGAAGTTTAATAACCCTATATACGCAATTAAATTGATGCAAATTCTTCAATATCTTTGAGTAGATTCAATATCCTTGAGCCCTTGTACATGCTTCTTGACCTGACTTTTATCATGTAAACAACATCAACTCAAGAAACATATCGAGACGTGAAGGTTACAGATAACCACATCAGGTTTTGCTTTGAGACGGTTCGTGACGCCCCACTAGAGACAACATAGAAACAAACATAATGCCGATGCAATCACATATGTAGATGACATAGAAACAAATTTTATATCAATGTAATCACATGTGCACGCATATATACAAAGCTGGCATGTAATAAAGACATTGGTCTCCCAAGATCTCAAGTAGAAGTGACCCCGTCTCGTTTCGCGTCGGGTTCACCAAAGATGTCGGGGGATATGTGTTCGCTACATGAGCCGGGTAGGCGCCGGGCCTCTGGCTGTGGGAGGTGTGAAAGAGAGAGAACAAGAACAACAGATCTAACTAAATCTAGAAATCACCGTAATCATCAATTAATTGAATAATGCTTGAGTAGAACTTAATCCTTAGCCAAGGCAAGCTGTTAAGAGCACCGTCACTTGGATCATATGCTAACTAGGAGTTTAGGCTCCCGCTTTACAGAATTAACCGAGTCGTTAACGACACCGGGGCTTAACAATTATTTAATCAATCTCTAGTCGATGACGGTGATGGTAATTATCTCTTGTCGCTTCATCTGTGTTGAGTTTCCTTAGATTCCACAAGCTTCAATTTTGTCAATTATTCCGCAACTTCCTGCTCCTTATGCTTTGCACTGGCTTAAACTCCACTCACTGCTTTTAACTTCTTCCTGCTCTTCAATTGCTAGCCGAAACTTTATCCCTTGCTTGGTTATCTCGACAAACTTGCCACCTTGCTTCCTTGACCAAGCTCGTCCTCTTCGTTATATCCCTCTTCGTTATCTTTTCCTCTTCTCCTTGCTATCCTCCTTGCTCGATGCCCTTCATCATCTCCCTTTTCTTCTCAAGGGCCGAGAAAGGTATCGTTCTTGCTTAAGCCGAGAGAGAGACAGCTTCCCTCTTCCATGTCAAGGACGAGCCAAATACGAGCCCGATGAATAGATTACTTCCTCTCCTTTTCTTTGTTTTGCTTCGAATGCCCTTTTTCTTCCCTTCCAATCTCTGGCCAAGCTCAAGAGCAAGAGAGCTTGGAGCTCAATTGCCCTCCTTTGATCAATTTAGCACGAAAGAGTGAGGCTCCTTGCACAACCCCGAGAGAGAGAGCACTGTTCTCGTGCAAGCTCGAGAGAGAGCTTTTTTTTACCCCAAGCTTGCCGCCTCTCCTCCTCTCCTTGTTACCTTCCTTTCCAAGCTTTTCCTCGCTCCTACTTGCTTCGCTTGTTACCCTATATATAAAGTGCCCCCTCCCTTAGCAACGACGGCCCCGTCATTGCTAGGGAGGCATAAAATGCCCCCTCTGCTGACGTGGCACTGCCAAAGTCCGGCCTTCACAGAAACTGACGCGATTGGTGTCGAGATTTTGCCCAAGGAGGTTCTAGTCAAATCTCGTTTCTGCAGCGAGGTCATCTGAGGCCCGCCTCTGCAACCGCGAGCTCTTCTTCCTGCTTGCACCCTCCCTACTCGCTTCTTGCCCGCCATGCTTTTCTGCTTTCCCAGTAGAGCTCCAATAAATTTCCCCTATTGGGTGGCCGACCATATTATAAACAGCGTTTTAATTCATGCTATGGGCCGGTGGCCTTTGGGCGGCCGGTTTCCCTCGTAAGGGCACCACATTTGGCATACATGTCGGCCGAAGCATCGCCAATCATAACCATTGGGTGCCCATAATCATTGTAAGGGCATCACATTAGGCATACACATTGGCCAAGGCAATGCCTTGCATGACACCCTTTTTCTAGTAGCCATTGACTAGCAATATCATTGTGAATTTGATGCCCATTTCATCTTGCATGGTGCCGCTTGCCTTCAGGATACAAGCGTACGCAATTGAATTTGGAGAGTTGTTCTGTCTTGCATTTGTCCAGCTTCCTGGCCCTGCCTCTGCTGGGTTTATCCTGCAATCATTGCATTCCAAGAGACGACATTCCGAACACAATGCTTCTCGAGCACTTATTGATCTTTTAATTGCACTGTATTCTAGAGCAGCCTGTTGAACCCCAAAATCTCGCAGATGGTACTCTGATCGAGCGGACGAGACTGGTACGGAACCAGCCCCTGGTGAATCTTTAACAGCTAATATCTTGGCGATCGAGACTCCAATCACTGATCTAAAAAGACTGACACGCTCCACAAAGTGAGCACTTTAGGCCCATGCATTCATTTCATCTCTGTCAGCTCAACTGCAGTTGCCCAATCCGGTACGGATCTGCATTAGCTCAAACTTCAAACTGCCATAACTTCTTCACCGTAGCTCCAATCGACAAGGCATAACAACAGGCCGGTAGAGCACTTCAAGCACTGCAGTTCAAGATCATAAACTCCCATTTGTGCTCACTTCAAGCATACTCATTTTTGGCATCATTAAGGCATCTGTTGGCCCTTTTAATCCGCATCTGGCATACATTAATCATTAAACTTGGCCTGTTAACAATCCCTCATCATTGACCACTAAATGTGTAGGCTTCAAAGAAGCTTAGCTTGCATTTCGCTACTCTTTTTCTTTCCATGAAAGCGGAGCTACACAACATCCACCCCCTCTAAACCTGCACAGCCTCCGGTCTATGCCAACTGCACTTCAATCTGCATCTGCTATAGGTATCTTAAGCTCCTTACCCATCATCAGACTCACGTAACCGGTAAACATATGAAAAAAAATGAAAGAAGGCTTATACCCTATCATCAATGTTCTAGCTTAATCATTAGATAGCTGCCCATCAAAAATCTTTGAACTGTATCTGATGTATCTTGAAAGCATTCAATCATGGATAACTTGTTTAGTGAACCCCACCAGACTCAAGTGCTCCAGTTAATGATGCACACGGCTTGACCATTAAGCTCTCTTTAAGGAACCTTGTCAAGCTCAAGTATGCCTTACTCTGTGTGCACACGGAATGGCCGTCAAGTCCTTCACCTCAAGTTCTGGTAGCAGAACCAACTCAAAAGATGTGAAGATACTTTATCAATTATTCAAAGAAAGTCAACTGGAAGCTAGCCATGTAAGCTTATTGACCGCATAACAAAAAACTCTTCTGACTTAGCATAGATCTAGGAAACAAAACCGTGTACCATGCAACCTGCTACAACAGATAATTGATACTCTTCAAATTTGCAACTTTGCACCTTAATAGCCCCGGGATCAAACGGGAAACTAATCATCTGTCCCACTCTGAGCATTCCTTGAAAAACTTTGGACCATCCTCCAGGATCATAGGGAAAATACAATAATCTCCAATCATTACATCATAAACATAAGTTAGCCCACAAATCTTCATGCAAACCGCCACGATCATATGGAATATAAGTCAATTGCCCAGGACCATGCATATACCTATCACCTCCTGGGTCAAAAGCTAGCTCAAAATCCCCTACATCATAGGGTAGTATCAGATTCCATATAGCATCAGGTAGCATCAGATACTGCCATATCCCTTGTGCAACTGGCTCATGCAATTGTCATTCATCAATCATAGGTAAAAGTATTGGCAGTGCACATTCACTCTCACTAGTATTGGAATCCCAATCATGCATACCTGAATACATCATGTCTCTAGTAAAATTCTCTTCATTAGGCTCAAAAGATGCATCTGAAAACAATTCTCTATCTCGTAGAGGCTCAAAATCAAGTAGTGCATCATCTAACAACTGCATTAGATCATCATCGATTGCATCTGAAAAATTATTCTGTAACTTCTTGATCCTTATGCTTTGCACTCGCTTAATTGCCGCTCACAGCTTTTAACTTCTTCCTGCTGTTCAATTGCTAGCCGAAACTTTATCCCTTGCTTGGTTGCCTCGACAAACTTTCCGCCTTCCTTCCTCGACCAAGCTCGTCCTCTTCGTTATATCCCACCTCATTATCTTTTCCTCTTCTCCTTGCTATCCTCCTTTCTCGATGCCCTTCATCATCTCCCTTTTCTTCTCAAGGGCCGAGAGAGGTATCGATCTTGCTTAAGCCGAGAGAGAGACAACTTCCCTCTTCCACGTCAAGGACGAGCCCGAGGGATACATTGCTTCCTCTCCTTTTCTTTGTTTTGCTTCGAATGCCCTTTTTCTTCCCTTCCAATCTCTGGCCAAGCTCGAGAGCAAGAGAGCTGGGAGCTCAATTGCCCTCCTTTGATGGATTTACCACGAAAGAGAGAGGCTCCCTGAGAGAGAGATCACTGTTCTCGTGCAAGCTCGAGAGAGAGCTTTTTTTTACCCCAAGCTTGCCGCCTCTCCTCCTCTCCTTGTTACCCTTCTTGCCAAGCTTTTCTTCGCTCCTTCTTGCTTCGCTTGTTACCCTATATATAAAGTGCCCCCTCACTTAGCAACGACGGCGCCGTCGTTGCTAGGGAGACATAAAATTCCCCCTTGCTGACGTGGCACTGCCAAAGTCCGGCCTTCACAGAAACTGACGCGATTGGTGCTGAGATTTTGCCCAAGGAGGTTCTAGTCAAATCTCATTTCTGCGGTGAGGGCATCTGAGGCCCGCGTCTGCAACTGTGAGCTCTTCTTCCTCCTTGTGCCCTCCCTGGTCCCTTCTTGCCCGCCATGCTATTCTGCTTTCCCACTAAATCTCCAATAAATTTCCCCTATTGGGTAGCCGACCATATTATAAGCGGCCTTTTAATTCATGCTATGGGCAGGTGGCCTTTGGGCAGCCGGCTTCCATCGTAAGGGCACCACATTTGGCATACATGTCGGCCGAAGCATGGCCAATCATAACCATTGGGTGTCCATAATCATTGTAAGGGCATCACATTAGGCATACACATCGCCCAAGGCAATGCCTTGCATGACACCCTTTCTCTAGTAGCCATTGACTAGCAATATCATTGTGAATTTGATGCCCATATCATCTTGCATGGTGCCGCTTGCCTTCAAGATACAAGCGTACATAATTGAATTTGGAGAGTTGTCCCTTCTTGCATTTGTCCAGCTTCCTGGCCCTGCCTCTGTTGGGTTTATCATGCAATCATTGCATTCCAAGAGACGACATTCCGAACACAATGCTCCTCGAGCACTTATTGATCTTTTAATTGCACTGTATTCTAGAGCAGCCTGTTGAACCCCAAAAACTCCCAGATGGCACTCCGATCGAGCGGACTGGACTGGCACGGAACTGGCCCCTGACGGCTAATATCTTGGCGACCGAGACTCCGATCACTGATCTGAAAAGACCGACACGTTCCACAAAGTGAGCACTTCAGGCCCGTGCATTCATTTCATCTCTGTCACCTCAACTGCAGTTGCCCAATCCGGTATGGATCTGCATTAACTCAAACTTCAAACTGCCATAACTTCTTCACCATAGCTCCAATCAACGAGCCGTAAAGACAGACTGGTAGAGCACTTCAAGCACTACAGCTCAAGATCATAAACTCCCATTTGTGCTCACTTAAAGCATACTCATTTTTGGCATCATTAAGGCATCTGTTGGCTCTTTTAAGCTGCATCTCGCATACATTAATCATTAAACTTGGGTTATTAACAAGCCCTCATCACTGACCACTAAATGTGTAGGCTTCAAAGAAGCTTAGCTTGCATTTCGCTGCTCTTTTTCTTTCCATGAAAGCGGAGCTGCACGACAACGTTACAAGTAAGATCATGGGAGAGTACCTTACCACCCTTGCAACTTGATGAAGTGCATAGGGTGGCGAAAAGATATTGGTCAAAATGCACAATGACACAACCCTTATAATATTTGTAAACTAACCAAATTCTATATGTATGTACAAAAATGGCTACTACGCTAGAGTCATCCACTCCTACCTTGAGTGAGAGGTACCCTCTTTACTTTTCTCAAGTGTTTCACATGGTCTAACCTTTGCTTATGTAAGGTTTCCAGTTTTTGAAACCTTAGAAATTGTATAAAGCCTAATCAAATTGATATGTTTTTAAGAAAGAAATGTAGAATTGTCCAACCGTGGAAAATATTGGTATTTTTGGAACTGTAATCATGACTTTACTATGGTTAGAATTTTTCAGAACTAAATTCCGATGAAAACTAGCAAAGTTATGTCCCCTGGAGGTTTACACTGTGGATTAAATTAATTAAATAAATTGTAAGGTTTTGGTAATCAACACTGCAAAAGACTTTTATCATAAATCCCTAGATATTTATAGATAATTGTAGATATTTTCAAAATTAATCATAAAAAGGGTAAGATAATAGCAAAAAATAAATTTTGTGTATCTGGGGGGCTATGTGGGGCAGTAATGAGCTTGCTCAGGCGCTAGGGCCGGAAGCCTGGGGGCTGCCTTGATGTGCAAGTACCTACCAGAAGCAGCCTATGAACCTTGAAAACCTATAAATAGGCCTCCTTCAGACTCGGAGTCTTGGTCATTTCTCTCTCACATAGGGAGACAAATCTACACAAAAATCACTAGAAAGCAAACCTCTAGCTGATTACCCACGGTAATTAGCCTAATCTCTTTTTAATCAGCAAAATTATGCTAATTTATTTTTATTTCCTTAATTGATCTAAATAATTAAGAAGATTAAATTTATTTACACTCTAAATTACTCTCTTAGTTCTTAATATTTTGTTGATTACTTAGATTAAGATTAGGGATATTAATCTAATTAATTATTAAGCCATACTAGGACTGAATTTAATCTTTTTGGTCATAAATTCAGGGTAATTATATTAATTAAACTTGGATTAAGATAAGATATTTATCAATGCTTGATTAGACTATCAAGATGCTAGAAAAATTATCTCTTAATTTTTTAATTAGTTTTTATAATTAATTAGGCAAGGATTAGCTATTTTTAATCAAAAAACAGATGGAAAATCTACTTAATTAACTAAAAAATTATTAAGTTAATTATCCCAATTAGGAAATAATATTAGGAAGCTGACATAATTAGGACATATATAGAAAATTAGCTTACTAATTAATTAGACCAAAATTTTCTATTTTTTAGCATAAATTAAAGAGAAAATAAGTTAAATTACTTAGATAATTATTCAATAACTACCAAAGATACAAATCAATGTAGAAAGACGGGATAACTAGGATACACACAAAAAAATATTTTATCTAATTAATTAGACCAAGATTGTTTATTTTTTAGCATAATTTAAAGAGGGAAATTAGTCAATTTACTTAGATAGTTATACTCTAATTATCAAAGATAGAAATCAATGTTAAGAAGCCAAGATAGTTAGAGCATGTGCGAGAAATTAGTTTATCTAGTTAATTAGGCCAAAATTATCTATTTTTAAGCATAAAATAAAGATGGAAATTAGTTAAATTACCTAGATAATTATATAGTAATTATCATAGATAAAAATCACTATTACAAACCTCAGATAAATAAGTCATGCATAGACAATTAGTTTAGCTAATTATCTTAGCTAATATTGTCTCATTTTGATTGTATTTAAAAGGTAAATTAGTAAATAAATTTATATAATTACATAGTAATTAGTAGAGATGGAAAATCAAATTAAGAAATTAAGATAATTATCCTAAGTACAAATAGTTAGTTTAACTAATTACCTTAGATAATATTTCTTGATTTTGTATATAAATTGAGAAAAAAATTAGTAAATTAATTTATATAATTACACAATAATTACCAAAGATATGAAATAGTGTTACGAAGGCGAGATAGTTACCTTAAGCTCAAATAATTTTTAGCTAATATTGTATAATTTTGACTATAACTTGAGAAGGGAAATTAGTAAATCAATTTATAAGTTAGCAAGAGAATTACCAGGGTTATAATACATCAAAATCCGCCTAGGGTAAATATCCCACAAGAAGATAAGTAATTTATAAATTACTGCATCCAAATTACGGTATTTTTGAACAAAAATTAAATAAGGAAACTATTAAAATAGTCGATAATTATGGGAGAACAATAACACTACTAGGAAGCTAAGGAAAAAATACATCATCTAGGTATTTACTTTGTTAAAAAATCCCTATTTTTGGATAAAAGGAATAAGAGAGATTATTCATTTAATTCTCTAATCGATTAAGTATCATTTTATAAGGCTACCATTATGGCTCTGAAGAGGACCCGGGAAATCCTCAATCCGATAAGGACGATACAACTCACGAGAGGACTAGGGCGTCCCATGACCATGAGGCTAGGCCTAGTAGTAGGCTTGCGGAGGAGAATCTTCAGGTGCCAGCCCAGCAACAGATGGCTAATCAGTCCTAGGTGGGTTTTCATTTATTCGATTAAGTCTTTAAATAGTTTAAGCTCTTTTACAAGTTAACAATGCGTACGTAAAGAGTAAGTAAGAATTGAAAAAGGAATAACTGACTGAAAACGGAAGGTAACTTCCAAGAAACCAACGAGCAATGTTTGTAATTAGGAAAGAATTGTTTGGGTTAAGACTGGTTGACCTAGGAAAGAGAGGAGTAGATCTTCGTCTAGGGCTATAGACCCAAGCCATTCTCAATGATGAAATACTACATACATGTTTTCTTAGTTCCCTTTGGGCCTTTGGATCCAAAAGGAGCCATGGAACGTGTCAAAATAATAATGGATCTCTAACTAAGTGGCACCTTGGGGACAATGATGAAGTTGTAAATATAGCAAACATGACCAAAGTGGGTTTAGCATTATGACCTCTAGAATCCCATAGAAACTACTCAATATCTAGCCAAATTTATATTTTATGATTAGATATGGTTACTACCTACAAAATACACACAATTGGCCTAAGAAACTAGTAATATTGAGAAAGCTACATGTGCTACACTAAAATGTCTCGTATTCTTCAGCAATCAAACAACTCACCCATCCTTATATACTATGTTGTATAGCATATGAGGTCCCCCAAAACTCAAGGAAAATTAGATTTATGTTATACACGATACTTAAATAATCAAAATTGCATGTGTGTATCAAGAAAGTGTCAAAACATGTTGAGAACTACGAAGGCTTATTCCCTAGCAATATAAACCTCACAAACATGAAGTTTAGAGTAGTATAGTTGCAAAATTTTGAAAACAAAGACAAAAATAGGACCCATTTTTGCACAATTTATGTTAAAAAAGGTTATGCAAGAGTAAGGTTAATGGTGAGATCGATATTGCAAAAAAAATGTCAAGTTTATTTCACCTCAAAAGGCAAGTTTGTGGATATATAGCACCTATAAATTCATTTTCATACTCTTCAAATAATTCAAGTAAAATGGTCACTTAAAAGGACAAAAAAGTGTCCAAGGACTTGCATGAAAAATATAACTTGCTAAAGACATCCGTAGAATCCTGGTGGACTGCAACTCTTGCTAGCAAATAATCGTGCCAACGACTCTGTAGAGCTTTTCAAAATTATTGGTATGCTTATTACATCATCAAAAACTGAGCCTTGTTGGAGAGATGGTGATACTCGCTTTAATGTCAGTAAGTATTTCCAAAGAAAGCTTCAAAATCAATGTGGCCATGCCTAAAAAAATTGCAAAATCTGTGAGGTCATGCTCGCTCATGCGATCGGATTTGGAAATGCTCATACGCATGCCACAACTTGAGGTTTAAGGGTGTGCATGCACTTCTAATCTATTTGGTAATATTACTCCTGGCCACCTCTTGTGAGTATGGACATCCCAATGTGAAATTCCAACCACTCAAATGGGCCATGGCATTCTGTAGTCAGCATCGATGGCGTGGTGGGAGAGAGCTGATGATGTGTAGCTCGGCTATGTAGCTACAAAGTCCAAAATCCTTCCTCACGCTAGCATGCACATAACAAAATCAATTGCAGACCATATGGTGCAAGTCAAAGTTTCCCTCCCGCACACGGCCAACCACACCTTCTTTTCCACTGCTTGCGAGAGCATGCAATCCCATGCAAGGAGACTTGAGATTCACGACCTTCCATCTTTTCCAAGGCTCAAATCCACTCTAATCCTAGCATAAGAACCCAAGAACTTCCTAAAGATATTCATCGCTCTATCACCCATTATATAGGCCCTTGGCCATCTTCTCTAGTATCCTTTGTCCACACCTAGAAACCAACTCTTGGACTGAGTTCGTGACCCCCTTGGGTTTTCTCTTGGCATTACAATCGTCCAGAGTCATTTGCCCATCAGGCTGAAATTGTATGTAATGGTCTGCAACATCCTGTAATTGAATTGCTTTTGGTCCACAATCAATTGAAAATATTAGTGGCTAAGTAAGATTTGGATAATAAACAATTATTGATTAATTAATGTGTATTTAATAAATAATTTGTGATTATATGATTAGCATAGGATTAAAGAATGCTTCAATTTATTAAATAAATAAATGAATGGGTGGACACGTATGGAGAGATTGCAGAGCCATTAGGGAGAGATTAATAAAAAAATTAAAGATAAATTAGTGATGTTGAAGCACGAGAGAGAGAGAGAGAGAGAGAGAGAGAGAGAGAGAGAGAGAGAGAGAGAGAGAGAGAGAGAGAGAGAGAGAGAGAGAGAGAGAGAGAGAGATGCACACACACACACACACACACACAAAGTTTGAGATTAAGGAATAATTATGAGAGATTAAGAAGTGAGCACAAAAAAGAGGGTTGATTACGCATAGAGCACACACAAAAACACATGACCAAAAGAGGGAGAGATATGCGTAGAGCAAAAAACAATGAAGCGGGACAGATTGCATAGAGAGCACACACACATACACACTCTAACAAAAGAGGAAGAGGGTGGAAGATATACAAAGAGAAAGCAACATTCACCCAATAACTTAAAGCTTGAAATTTGGATTACATTGGGTAAGATACCACAATTGATTTCTCTTGCTGATTTTTCCTCCTGAATGCTTCACCAAGATCTTGCTAACAAGGACATGGGGAGAGAGAGAGGGGGGGGGGGGGGGGGGGGGGGGGGGGGTAAGAGGAGAGATAAATACCATGTTGGGATTCCTCCGATGACATGTGCTACAAGGGCAGCATGAGGGGGAGGGGGGGGCATTTTCCTCAAGGAAGGGGTGAGAGAGAGAGAAAGAAAGAGAGAGAGAGAGAGAGAGAGAGAGAGAGAGAGAGAGAGTTTTTGATTGATATAAATATTGATCCGCAATTGATGCACACCAATCCGTAACTTGAAGCTCATAGTAGAGTTTGAGCGTCGCGCTCATTTTAACAGTATTGAGTTGGGAAACGAACTAAAGTTTGAGCCTCAAGTACTTTTGATGAACAAGAAACCGTTTCATCTTGCTAAATAACCAATCTACAATGATCCACAACTAGTTTATATCATTAAGAATCAATTTCCAACCGGTCCGCAACAGTATTGAACGGTCTGTAGTGCTCCAAACTATTAAAAAAAATTTGCAATGGTCCACAATCAATTTGTAACCAATCTTCTAGATTTGATGAAGGTCCACAACTACTCACACTGATTTAAAATCACTTCACAATGGTTTTGGATAATTAAAATTAGTTCAACCAAACCACAATAGTCTTGAATGTTAGAAATGGATCCACAATTAGTCTAGGTTGTTTAAAACTTGTCCAAAGTTAGATCATGCAGGGTCCACTAGAGGTCCAAAATGGTTTACAAATATCCACAACAGCAATCAGTCATTGGGTCTATTGGAGAGCCGCAATTGATTTGCAATGATCCAAGACCAATGAACAACTGTTTGTAATGTTAAAAATTGGACCATAAAAGGTTAGAAACAATCCACAATTCATAAGAAAATATTTGGGATGCTTGAAATTCATTTACCAAACAGTCTACCATAGTTTGCAACTTGTCCGGATTGTTAAAGATTGGTTCGTAAAGGTCCCTCTTGTTTAAAACTAGTCTACAACGAATTGAATGTTTAAAAATAATACCACATTCAATTTGCAACAATTCACAACCATAAGAAACCTATCTGTGTTTGCTCCACTAGAGATCTCCCACAGTTTTCAACAGTTCATAAATTGTCCACAATGGTTTGCAATCGTCTAAAATGTTAGAATATGGTCCACATCAGTTTGCAAAATCATCCACAAATCAGTCCATGTTGGGTCATTAGGAGGTCCACATTGATTTCCAAACCAATCTCTGCAATAGCTTAGAATCATTTTTCAATATCCGGATTGTTAAATATATGTACAACAATTTGCAATGGTTTGAAATGTTAGAAATTGGTCTGCAAGTGGTCCGCTTAACAATTGATCTGTAAAAATTGGTCCAGATTGTTAAAAACCGGTCCGCAATCCATTTGTAACATTTAAAATTGTTAAAAAAATTGATGTGCAATGGTCCACAAACAATTTTCAAATAGTATAGATTGTGTGCAATAACCAATCCACAATAGTTCATAATCGATATGCAACCGTCCAAAATAAACCATAAATTGAGGCTCCAAATTGATTTTGAGCCTCACCATCATTGAAGCACTATTGGGTTGGACCTCAAGTGCTTATGACAAACAAGCATATAGTTGATTGTTATGGAGATAAAAATTGTTGAAGCTAGTTTGCAACCCGTCACCATTGGTCCAAACTGGTACATGATTAGTCCGCAAAAACTGGTCCACAATTAGTTCATATTTTTAATGATGAGTCAAGATTTTAACAGATCGGTGAGAAATGATTAGGCTTGAACTTGAGTTTGAGCCTCAATCTTGGTAGTAGTTTTGGGCCTCAATCATTGATTGAATGATGGAAATATGGTAACATAATGCATGTCATAGTAGGGAGATCAACAAGTTAGAGACTCAAAACAAAAATTTTCAGGTGATGCAAAAAATACAAATCATGGGAAACTCGAGAATATTTAGGAGGCAAATGATCCATGTGAAAATGGAAAAATCCCTCATACAAAATTCAATGACAATAATGTAGATCCAATGCAACACAAGTCACAAACATTTGTATATAGTACCCTCGTGAAACTTAATGGAAGTTTGCCACCCTTTGAGTATGTTAAAGACTTTGAAAAACTTGTGAAGGGTCTAAAAACATTTGTGAAGTGGTGGAAAGAACACTTACCAAAGAAAGGAGAAGAATTTGATTGATCATCCACTTTTGCGAGAATCTTATTCTTGCCTTACATACCCTTAACGTAAGCAAACATAGAGTTCTATTTCACAATTTCTAGCCAACGAGTGCATGCAAACATGCTATGGTTCCCAACAATGAAGAAGAAGTACATGCAAACATTGGACTTGTTAAAAATAAAGCACATTATTTGCAGATCGATGTGTAATATGTAATGGAAATGGCCATTGAACTTTGAGAGTAGCAGAATTAGGAAAATTAGGGAAAGCACTTTCGTGAGATTACTTTGAAAGCATAGAGGGTGAACTTAATTGATGGTAGCAACAATAACATAGTACTTAGTTAACTTCGCATGAAAAATACTTTTGCAAGAGAGAGAGTTTAGAGAACATGACAACAATTGAGGACCGGATTTATGTCGAGCCGGTCCCCCCTCCAATAGGCATTTGTATAATAGATTTGACCATCAAGAAAGACTTGGTGCACAAGGTGATACAATGAAGATATGGATTTTCATGCATTATGAGCATAATATACACTTTGTAAAAAACATTAACTATCCCAAGCCTCAGTCCTAAGGCCTCAAACACCTTCGAATGTGAAGAGAGCTGGGGGGGAATGAGGGTAGGGAAGAGGAAGAAGAAACATTCCATAGGAGAAAGAAGTAGTTCCTCACTTATCATCACTCTTCTTGCTAGCATAGATAATAGCATAGTAATGAATATGGAGAAGATGACAAGCTTAAGCATTGAGGCATGGCTCTTGGTTGGATTTGGATTCCATGGCCAAGAGTGTTGGTGTAGACTCTCAACTTCTCTACTAGCTTGGAGAAGGAGATGGAGCTCTTGCACTTTGCACTTCACATAATGACGGTGTGTGTGGGAGAGTATACCCCCCAAGTATCCCCCCTTCTTGCTTTGGGCGACCCCCCCTGGAGCTCATGTTGAAGCTCATTGGACCCCTGCAAGCTTGGCCAATCGCATGCAGGATGCATAACAAGCAACAAGGGTAGTCTTGGGACAAGTGTCCCCCCTTGCCCTTTGAGAGAGAGGACTTGATAAATGCAAAAAAAATTAATTAGATTAACTAATTTATCATTGGACCCCTTGGGAGGGAGTGCAATTTTTTTAAAAGCTTTTCATTTAGAGTTTTCTCATATAGTTTAGGTCTTTTCAGGTTGCATGCTCAAAATAGAGTATTGAATAAGGAAATAGCTAAAACATGATATATATTCTCCAATCGTTTCACTACAATAGCGTTGAAGTATCAAAACAAAAGTAAACTACAACCTAATATTCCATGCATATCACTTTTGCAGAGTCATACATAAGGCCTCCATAAAAAATGTATTGAAATGTATTCTTTGAACCTGCCATAGTTACATACTCAAACCACACTTGTACAGCCTACAAACAATACAAGTGTTTCAAAGAAAAATCCACTACAAGCCTTAAAATTAAGGTTTTTTATTGTCACATTAGACAAGGTAACAAGCATGTGATTGAGGATCGAGCTATTACAAGTGCAAAAAAATACATCCCTCACAAAGTGTACACATCACATATCAAAATATAAAAACACTTGCACAAGCTTCTATTATACATGAAAATTATGCAAGCTATTGGAAGCTCCTTCTTCTCCTCCTTGAAAATCTGGGTGTGTGCAATAGGGCTCCATAGCCACAAGCACATCATATACATCTTGAGTTGAGATCTTAAATAGGGCATGATGATAAGGTGCCAAATTTATCTCTTGTAGGAAACAAGCATCCATATGTGATGCTATGACAAAGATTCTACATGCCTCCTTAGAGACAACGGTATCCATTTTTTTGTACGTTTTCCAATATGCTTTATGAACACCAAGAGAGCAACATAAGGAGGATCTTGACAAGTGTCCTATTTTCTTTCTTTGTACCAAGCTTGCTTTGTGTGATGGTGTGTGTGTTCTCTCTCATCCCCCTAACTTTAGGACTCGCCCCCTCTCTTGTAGGGATGGGATTTGACTTTTTGAACACCTTACCCTCAAGCGCCTTAGTCAGCAAGCATGACAAAGCACCTCAAGCTTGGGTAGTATTCCCAGAAGCACCTCAAGATCCCTAGTTGGCAAGCACGACAAGCACCTCAAGCACCTTAGTCATCAAGCACCTCAAGAACCTTAGTCATCAAGCACGACCACCACCTCAAGCTTGGGACGGGTCCCCACCTCAATCTCAGCCCTAGCTTACCTAAGGTCAAAGGACTTTTATCACTAACCTTTGGAGGTCTTTAATGAATCTAACCCTAAGGTCTTTTAAGCTCCATTGGCTAGCCTTGCTCTTTGATAGACCATCTCTCATTTGTACCCCTTTACCATTGGCCCCGTGTCAAGATAGACCCAAAGCACATGTCTATATTCTAACCCTTGTTTCCATCTATTCTATGTGGAAAGAACATCTATCATTTTTATGAAAAGTGCAGATTGTATTGCGTCTCATTAAATCCTTTCAAATGCCAATTTTGGGTTAGACATAGAGTCATTTTAGGACATATAGTGTCCAAGAATAGGATCTCCATAGATGAGAGAAAAATTTAAACCATTTCCAATTTTCCATCACCTACAAACTATAAAGGAGTTCAAAGGTTCACGAGCCATGTTGGTTATTATCAATGGTTTATTTTTAACTTTGTAGAGACATCTCGCTCATTGTACAAGCTTCTTATCGACTTTCAATGGACCATGGAGTGTGACCATGCTTATGAGTTATTAAAAAGTTCGTTGACAAGTGCTCCAATCCTACAAGTACCCGATTGGAATGTAATCTACTGTTCATATTGATACATAGAACTTTGTTATTGGGTGTGTTTTAGATCAACCAGGAGAAAATAAATTGGACTACCCCATTAACTTTGCAAGTTTCCAACTAAATGATGCTAAGAGGAGCTACATCACTACATAGCAAGAAGTTTTAGCGATGATTTATGCACACAAAAAATTTGCTATTATCTTCTTGCCAACAAGTTTTTTTTTATGTGCATCATCAAGCATTGTTGTATATAGTAGACAAACCATGTTTCACAAGAAGAATCACATGATGGTTATTAATTCTTACTAAGTTTGATTTTATCGTTTTGGTGAGACCCGATAAAGGCATGTCATGGTGATTGATCATTTGTCTTGCATACCAAATGGTGAATCCCCTACTGGAATTGATGATGAGTTGCCCGATACTTCCCTATTTCCTAGTTGAAAATCTCAAAAGCTACTAAGGAATGTGAACTATTTTCCAATTTCAAGTACTCTCTACAATCTAGGAAAGGATGATATTCTTAGACGATGTGCTCATGAGGATGACTAATTGTACATACTCCAAGAAGCACACATGAACATAGCTCGAGGATATTTTTATGGAGAACTAACTGCTAGAAAGGTGTTGCAATCAGTCTATTGGTGGCCCACCTTATTCAAGAATGCATCACTTTTTGCAAAAGGATGTGATGAATTGCAACATTACAAGACCACACAATGGAAGGATCGTATTCCCTTACGTCCTATTAAAGTGACCACTCATCAAAAAACGGTGGCCAAGGCACAAGCAAAATTGGAAAAGATACAAGCTCAAGCCGAGGCTCAGGAAAGACAACAATGTGTTACGTGCCAATGAGAGGCCAAACTTTGAGTTACAGATGCATTTCAAGTTGAATCAGAGGATGATTTGGTAGATTCCAACCCACCTCTAGGATACCCCATCGAGTTAAATAGCACATATGGGAAAGTTCTATATAACACTTTATTGGACACAAGAGCTAAACATAATATGTTATCCTATGGAGTGTGGCCTCAAAGAGGAAATTCGTCTTCATCCGAGAGTGCCATCCAAGCTAAGGGTATTAACAAAAATAAAAATATTGTCTTTGGAATCTTGCACACTCTTGTCAGTTATGACAGTGGGGTCGTGGCTCAAAGCTTCTTGGTCATGCTCGTGGGTGCTATGGAGGGCAACATAAACCTGGTATGTAAGTTGATGTCTGCAACCAAGTGTACTATTGATTGGGAAACTGGGAGTATCACAACACAGAAACAAACTCTCAGTCCTACCACTCAAGCAATAGTCCTTGAGTTATTGCCTCTTGAGGGAGCACAGAATAGAACATTGCATATCCAAGAGGTTGAAACATACATCCCTATAGCACAACCCACTAGAGCTTCAACTTCCATGGCTAAAACAAAGAATGAGGCACCCAAAACTCAGCATGATTTTTATAGGGTAACATACAAGTGGGTCCCTAAAGCTTTGTTAACAACCACTTTCGATTCTCAATCTGGTTCAAAATAGAATCTTTATAAGAGATGCCCCACACGCCCCAAGAAATGTAAGAAAACGTTATGTTGGATTCATAAGCAACTACTAGAAACCCAAGGCTACTATGAGAGGAATGGTCAAATGTGGGTGCCTAAATGTAAATTGTGTCTTACTCTATCACCTATAGACCCATGTGAGTCAAATCGTGTAACTATGGAGCCGATTACCAGATCGAGGAAAGGGAAGATCACGGAATATGACACACCTATTCTAGATTTAGTTTGGGTACCGAAGTAAGAATGATTTGTATCACTTAGCTCTGGAATAGGAAAGTCAAATGAAGCTGCATGTAGTTCATCCACAGAGATACAAGCTTCTACACAACCTCTACTTACCACCACTGTGAATATCCAGAAAAACAAGAAAGAAATAGCACCTCCCATTGTAAGTTCACTACCTAAAGCAATGTTACAAGTAAGATTGTGGGAGAGTACCTTACCACCCTTGCAACTTGATGAAGCACATAGGGTGGCAAAAAGCTATTGGTCAAAGTCTTCACCCATTACAACTTGAATTAACTGGTTATTAAGGGTGATGAAAACTTTCTAAAAGGTATGATCTACCCAAGGAGGGGTGGGGAGAAAGTGACATCCATCATTTGCTTGCTGCTCTCTTAACCTTCCTCCCTGATCTCTTAATCTCCTAATCTATATATAGCCCTATACTAAAACCAAAAAAGAAAGAGTAAAAGAGCAAGATCTACCAAACAAAGTTCTGGGAACCAACAAAATCTAGTCCATAATTGAAAACTCTTAATTACACTTCATGCACAATGACACAACCCTTATGATATTTGAAAACTAACCAAAATCTATTTGTATGAACAAAAATGGCTAGTACACTAGAGTCACCCACTCCTACCTTGGGTGAGAGGTACCCTCTTTACTTTTCTCAAGTGTTTCACATGGTCTAACATGTGCTTACCTCTGAATGGGATTTGGTAGATACACTAGCGGGTGAGAAAAATTTTGCAAAATTAGAATGGTTAATACGTGTCTTGATCACAACTAATCCCTACTCAGTAAAGGAGGTCGCCCTGATTGGACAAGCTTATCCTTTTGAGCAAGATGAATATCCAAGCCTAGTGATCTTCTTAGTGAACCTTTGTGCATTTAATAATGAGGAAGTTTTACATGATCTCATGGATAGAACACATGGTTTCACTGAGGATGACTTTTTGAGTTGCATTTATACGTACGTATAATAAAAATGGTACGTATATTTTGGTTATACACACTATGTACCCGTATTATACGCGTGTTTTTGAATAAACATTATTTGAATCGAACTATATTTAGATCAAAATATAGTTTGATTGAAATATATTTTGATTGAAATATTGTTTGCCTTAAAAAAAAGCACCACGATAGTTCGAACAAGCTATCGCACTAAAGAGAGAGAGTAGTGAGAGAGAGAGAGAGAGAGCCGAGTCGAGCTGAACCGAGCCGAGAAAAGCAGAGCAGGTAATTTTTCTTCTAATTCTTTATATGTTTTTTTGTGGATTTTATTTGCTAACATTGTTGTTGTGGAGCTTTCTCACACCTTAGTGTTAGTTTGCATCTTGTTTTTTCTAACGTTGTTATTGTGGATCTTTGCTCACAACTCAGTGTTAGTCTGTAAGTTTAGACACCCCCCATCCTTGACTGTGTTGATCCTTCTGACACAATGCAAGTGGGATTATACTTTAGACACTTTGTCCTTGACTACTGCTGGCCTCCATGTCGCACTGCAAGGAGTATCTTAGGTTGTAAAATTAGATTTTTTGTCCCTGGTTGTTGCTGACCACCGATTCGCACTACACGGAGGAGTTAGCTATCTTACATCTTTTCTTCCTAGTTGCTGCTAACCATTGTGTCGCACTGCTAGAAGATTGGATTTAAAATAATAGATTCTTCATCTTTTTTTGTTGCTGACCATTGTGTCGCACTACAAAGAGGAGTTTAGGGTTGCCAAATCCTTTGTTCTTGACTATTACTGACCATCACATCGCACCGCAAGAAGATTTGATTTAATAGATTCTTCATCTCTGCTTCTTGTTGATCACCATGTCACACTGCAGGGATGGGTTTAGGGTTGTCAAATCCTTCATTCTTAACTATTGTTGACCATTGTGTCACACCGCAAGAAGATTGGATTTAATAGATTCCTCGTCTCTGATTGTTGATGACCACCATGTTGCACTGCAGGGAGGGGTTTAGGGTTTTAAAATCCATTTTTCTTGGTTGTTGTTGACCATCATGTCGCATTGCAAGGAGATTGGATTTAATGGATTCTTCATCTTTGGTTGTTGCTGACCACCATGTCGCATTGTAGGGAGGGAATAGATATTTTACATCCTTCAATCGTGAATGATTTGACCATCGCGTCGCAATACAAGTTGATTGGATTTAATAAATTTCTCGTCTCTAGTTGTTGTTGACAATCGTGGCGCACTGTAGAGAGAGGTTTTGTAGTATTAATCCTTCGTCCTTGACATCTTCTAGCTTCCAAGTCGCACTGCAAGGAGATTGTTATTATACGTTGTCAGGAGTTTTTTGGAGCAAGGGACTGAGCATATGTACATACACATGCATGGTGCATCAAATAAAGGATTGCCCATTTTCCATAGCCAGGTGGTTATGTGGGTCCCACATGTGTACAAGTAGGACAACATGTACATAGTGCATCGATTTTCACTATTACCAGTACTAGTGTGTTTTTTCTATAATAATGAGGAGTTTGTAGCACGTAAAAATTCTCGAGGAAGCTATCCAAGGGCCGACGACATGAGGTAAGCAGGTGCGTCAGATGGCATCTAGTGGCGTCAAGAGGCCAAACGGGGTCAATACTTGCACGTACAGCAGTACAGACACAACGTGGGTGTTTTCTTGTGATAATTATGCAGAAAGGTCATCATGAGGACCATATTTTGGGGCCACTTCATGTGGTGGCGGTATGCATTATTGAAAAAAACTGAGTGCCAGGTGTGCGGATGATGCAAAAAGGTGACAACTATGCACTGCGAGGTCAGTTTTTGGCATGTTCGGGGTCCGTTTGAGGTCATCTAAAAGGCCAAGGGTGCCCAAATAATAAAACTAAGTGTGGGAACTTAAAAAACAGAGAGAAGACCAGAAAAAACGTGGAGAAGAGAGGAGGAACAGTCGCAGGTGTGTTTTTGCTCATTTTGGAGCCTGTTTGGGCCGTAAACTGCTAATCCGAGGTCGGATTTGAGCACTTTGACATCTTAGATTGGGATTTTGGGCCATTCCGGACACGATGGCGCTGTCCATTTTGCCAAATTATTCACTCTTTTTCTGCTGTTTTTGCTGTGTAAGTTTCTCCTGTGAGCAAAGTTTCTGCTCCAATTTGTGATTGTATCTGGTATCTTTTACCCATATTGTGTGAGCTATTTGCGCCATTGGTGTTGGCCCAAGATCAATTGTATCTATCACAAATTCTCCTCTTTTGAGCTAATTTGTGTGTGTGTGTGTGTGTGTGTGTGTGTGTGTGTGTGTGTGTGTGTCTGTGTGGAGTGGGAAAGTGGATAGTCTCTCTCCTCTCACTCCATCGGTGTGTTCCCTGTCTCGGCCACATGGGTTGTGTAAGCCGAGTGGTGCCCCATAGTGTGTGTGTGTATCATTCCAAGAGTGTGTGTCGGGTCTTTATAGACGCGTTGTGTGTGTTTTCATCCCACTTACATTCTTTTGGTGCCGCCACGGAGGATTTTATTCGAGTACCTTTTGCTTCGAGATTCGGGATTACTGGTTACAGGTTACTGGGACAGGTATAGGTACAGGTGATTCACATAGGTACAGGTAGCTGGAGTACAGTGATATACTAGCAGTGGTGTCACTTGCAGTGGTTGTGGGTATGCATCACTTGGTGCCTGTTTGAGCGCATTGTCTGTTGGATTGTACGTTACTTGTGGAAACTACCATGGTACGCCTTTGTGGAGCCATATATGGTTTTATTTGGCAGTCCCAACCATTTTTGAGACTTGGTCTGGAAGATAGTCATTTCTGAGACTTGACTATACGTGATTTGCATGAGCCTTCGTGTGAGGGTCAATAGCATGAGGTTTTATTGAGCTAGGGGATTCTCAAATGTGGAGATCCTTTCGGTGATACAAGTAGCTGGAGCACCCTTTTCGTGACCTCGCCATAGGCTATGTACTAGTGAGTCCTATTTGATGCTCGGGTTCTATTGTTGGTAGTTTATGCATACATATACAGTCTATGTTTTGGGTTCTCATTCCTCTACTTCTGGGGAAACTCTGTCGAATTTTTTCCAAGTTATGATGGCTGGTCTTTTGGTCTTTTAAGGCATTTATGTTGTTATGCTGCTGAAATTTTGGCAAAATTAGAGGATAAGTCAGGTGTGCCTTCTTGGGACTACATGGTTGGCTTTAATGGATGATCAAAATGGACCTCAGTTCACTCCTTTTCATTTAACATAGAGAATCCAGATAAATGTTCATGTGTCTAGGAAGATTTTTTTCCAGCAGCACATAGTCTTTATGTTCGGGCCAAGAAGATTAAGGGAGATACTGGAATGTCCTTTACCTATTGTAATTCCAGTGATCAACTATGAAAACTCATTTGATGTGCATGTGTTTGTCCTTATCTAAAGCTGAGCTCCATTGACGTTTCTGGGGATTGGGTAGTCAAAAGTATTGGGTTTTTGCACGTGTGTTCGAAGGGGTTCTCAAAGCATTAAACTTGGGTAGCTATGGCTTTCTCTTATCCTGAATTTCATGGAAGAAGTGGTGAAGATGCGGAAGACTTTCTAGAGCAAGCCGAGGTGGCATGCATAATCAACAATATGTGTGATGAGGAGAAGATTTTGAGCCTATTTGGATTGATTTTGAAAGATGAGGCCTGTGTTTGGTTCATGGATTTGGAAGCTAAAGAAGCAGTGGCTTCTTCTTATGGTTTGAGTCTTGACAAGTTTATAGAAGCTTTTTTAGAGCGTTTCCAAGTTTTTGAAGATGCAAATGCAGTATGGAATGAGCTCAATGCTCTTAAGTAAGGTTCTTGTCAAGGTGTTGATGCCTATGTACAAGGTTTTACAGATTTATGGACTCGTTGGTGTGTTGCTCTTAAGGATGAGACCCCCCTTGTTCATTGAAGAAAAGTTCTTTTGTTGATGGCTTGTCACCGTGGTTGTGGTTCGAGGTTGAGTTGAAGATGCCCGAGTCTTTTGAAGATGCGGTATGCATTGCAAAGCACAAGGAATGGAAGTTTAAGCGTCTTGAGGAACATGGTATCAGTACAAATATGCATTTGCAAGATGGATTTGGCATGGAAGATGAAGTTAATCCTAAGCAGATGAAAAGTAGCCTATCCTATGATGTTTCTCGTTTCTTCCCAAGGTCTATTGTGAAGCGTAAAGAGGTCTTGCAGGTTGACAGGTTTATGGAAGAGCCTAAAGAGGTGAGTAATTCTTTGGATATAGGATTGAAAAGTCTTGAAGAGGATGCATTAGCTACTTGTGTACCTTGTGATTCTGGGTGTGAGTGTGAGGTCGAGGTTATTGATGATGAGCACGTATCTTTGGATACTAGTTCCTTGGAAATTAGGGAAGAGGGCAAGGTTGAGAGCCATTTTGTGGATTTGTTGGATGTGGAGCCTGTTTTGAAGCCATATTTTGATGTATGTGCAGTGATTGAACCGATTTGTGAGCATGGTTGTGGTTTAGAGCAAGGATCTCTATCCTTGGAGACTAATGAACCTATGCTAGAAGCTATGGATAGTGGTGATAGCCACGATTATGATGTGGATAAAGTGATGTCTGATGATGAGTGTGCTTATGATGATGAGAAGGGGTTTGGCATATATGAGTCCAATCTCAGCTATGTGGATGCCTATGCTAGAGATATGTGTGTTGCGGGGATACTTTTGTGATTTAGATATCAACAACTTTACCTTCACACAATGCTTTTAGCTACTTGGGTGCATGATTTGCAGGTTATTTCTATGGCTGGTGAAGCCAAGATTCCAGGTGATGAGTCACTTGAGTTGTCTCTATCGGTTGGGTTGAATGTGGCTTGCAATATTTATGCTTTTGGAACTCCATACAGAGCGGATGTGTTAGTTGGATATGCCTATGGTGCATTTTGGCTGATTGTTGACAAATGTAGGTGTGGTGTTATGATGCTTCTTGTGAATCAGGCAATATTCCTTTGGCCTTTTGATCCAGGTGCAATGAGCATCCACTAGTGTTGCTGCTGAGCATGAATGCTCTAGCAGGCTAGGGGGTGGGCAAATTATGTCAGGAGTTTTTTCGAGCAAGGAATTGCGCATATGTACATACACATGCATGGTGCATCAAATAAAGGATTGCCCATTTTCCGGAGCCAGGTGGTTATGTGGATCCCACATGTGTACAAGTAGGACAGCATGTACATAGTGCATCGATTTTCACTATTACCAGTACTAGTGTGTTTTTTCTATAATAATGAGGAGTTGGTAGTGCGTAAAAATTCTCGAGGAAGCTATCCATGGGCTGACGACATGAGGTAAGAAGGTGCTTCAGATGGCATCTAGTGGCGTCAGGAGGCCGAACGGGGTCAATACTTGCACGTGGAGAAGTACAGACACAACGTGGGTGTTTTCTTGTGATAATTATGTAGAAAGCTCATCATGAGGAAAATATTTTGGGGCCACTTCACGTGGTGGCGGGATGCATTATTGAAAAAAACTGAGTGCCAGGTTTGCGGATGATGCAAAAAGGTGACAACTATGCACTGCGAGGTCAGCTTTTGGCCTGTTCGGGGTCCGTTTGAGGTCATCTAAAAGGCCAAGGGTGCCCAACTAATAAAGCTAAGTGTGGGAACTGAAAAAATAGAGAGAAGACCAGAAAAAACGTGGAGAAGAGAGGAGGAACAGCCGCAGGTGTGTTTTTGCTCATTTTGGAGCCTGTTTTGGCCGTAAACTGCTCATTCGAGGTCGGATTTGAGCACTTTGACATTGTAGACTGGGGTTTTGGGCCGTTCCGGACGCAATGGCGCTGTCCATTTTTCCAAATTCCTCACTCTTTTTTTGCTGTTTTTTCTGTGTAAGTTTCTCCTATGAGCGAAGTTTTTGCTCCAATTTGTGATTGTATCTGGTATCTTTTACCCATATTGTGTGAGCTATTTGCGCCATTGGTGTTGGCCCAAGCTCAATTGTATCTAAACATCAGAAATTATCCTCTTTTGAGCTGAGTTTTGTGTGTGTGTGTGTGTGTCTTTGTGTGGAGTGGGAAAGTGGATAGTCTCTCTCCTCTCACTCCATCGGTGTGTTCCCTGTCTCGGCCAGGTGGGTTGTGTAAGCCGAGTGGTGCCCCATAATGTGTGTGTGTATCATTCCAAGAGTGTATGTCGGGTCATTATAGAGGCGCTGTGTGTGTTTTCATCCCGCTCACAACGTTTTTCGTCTTTGGCTATTGCTGACCACTGCGTCGCACTGTAGGGAGGCATTATATATGTTTTAAGGTTTTTTGTTACTGGTTGTTATTATTGTCCATGAAATGTTTAGATCTTTTGTTACTGGTTGTTATTATTATCCATGAAATGTTTTTGTTTAGAACTATTTACAATCATATATGTCAAATTTATATATATTCTAAAATTACCTTACTTATATTTGCTTCATGTATTTTTAGGCTTTAGTCATGGTAGAGACAAAGTTAACGCATCAGCATCACAAAATCATTTGTGATGCTCTAGTTTTGTCTCTCTATGGAGCTTCAAATGATCATTTGCAACGGGCATTTGATCCACTGTAGGCAAAGTTTGATGATTTTGTGATTGAACTTGTGAAACAGTGCTGGCTGAAGCTAAGCAGTGCATTTCCTCTTTCATTTGACCTAGCTCTGTGCACTAATGGTGTGATGCATAACACAGTAAAGAAATTATTAGGCAAAGTCACTAGAAGAGTTGAGAGTATGGTTCATCCAAAAATCCAAACCAAACCTGGAATCAAAGAGCGAATACAGCTTGTGGCACAACTACATTCAAAATTGAAGAGGAGGGATAAGATTGAAGGCTCTTCAAAATGTCCTAGGACAGAAGAGGATGTACCTCCTCCTTCAAGTGCTAAGCCCTTAGCTGTACATCTGGATGATACGACATGTCCTCCTGTCCTACACTTACTTGGGGAGCATTCTATCTTTCACTTGCAAGAACCCCAATTAGGTGAGGGACGTTTTGCAAATGTGAAACAAGTTTTCGTGGTCCATCTTCTCTTCAAAGATACTTTCTATGCGGCAAAGATCTACAAGGACTGGGTAGGAAGCAAGCCGAAATTACAAATTGTGCTAGAGGAGGCAACTGCTACAATTTTTTAGCATTGCGGCATGATATTGCCCCGTGCTCTTGTTCGTTAAAGAAAGGCCTATGTTGATCTTCAAGCTTTTGAATGGAGGTCACCTTGAGCAGTGGATTCAGGCATGTCATCATGATGGAAGCAAGCCTGCAATCATAGAGTTTCAGCTCACATCTGGTAATGTATAGCAGTAGATAACATTTTGCCAATCTGCAACGCTCTTCTACAGACAATGAAATTTGTGCATAGTCACGACTTCATTCACAATTATCTACACACTATAAACATTCTACTATATTTTGGCAAGCGAGGAGTGTATGCTGGCATTGCGAACTGGGGATAAAGTACACCATCAAACACTTTGGCAACATTTCCCAAGCTGCCAAATCTCACCCCTCAAACTAGAGCTCAATTTGAGCAAGATTACCATGGATTTCCCCTTAAAATATCAGCATCAATCCTTCTCTTTCACCAAAGCATCTGATATATATAGTCTCTCCAATATTCCTAGATGCTTGGTTGTGTATTTCAAAGCCCTCCGAGGAGGTTCTGAAGCGTGAATTTTTGGGAAATGTAAACAAACATCTTGCCATTGGAAAATTCTCCAAACCCATAGATAGACCTAAAATATGGGATTTAAGCCTTTGTTTAAATGGATCCCATAATGTTGGCTATCATATTGTAACCAAATTTGGCTTGAGGTCTGTTGATGATTCGACCAATAAGAAACTTTTTTGTCATTAATGGTGTGCGATGTGTGGTGATATTTCAAACTACATCTTTAATTGCATTTTTAGTTACATCTTTAAAGTTCTTCAAGTTAAGGTTTTAAAGTATTTCAAGTTGGATCATTGAAATCCTCTAAATCATCTCTCTTTTCTAAGTGCTAAGACGTGTCTTATTAAAGTTTATTATTTTGCATTTCAGGTATGAAAGATATTGCTCCCAACCAAAATGCACCGCAGCCTAATGATCCTTAGCTTAATCATGCATTGGCTCAACAAATTTACAAAGAGGAAGAGGTTTGGGTGGCTCAAGGAGACCTCAGCGCTTTGGCTATGTCCCAAGAAAATGAACCAAAACTTCAAGGGGAGCCACTAAATTATAGGAAATGCAGACAGCTATGCCCGAATCACTTTGTGTGGAATACATATTTCAAGTCAGTGGAAATGCTAAGGCTTCCGGCTCCCTTGAAGGTTTCATATTTGCAACACATAATTGTCCTCGCAAGAAATATCCTTTTAAGATTTATCCAAGTGTACAAATCACCACCAAATAATAATCAAGTGGCAATTTACTTTGTGCAACAATGCTATTGTTAGTATGTACCGCGGCTCAAAGTAGATTGGAACGATCATCCCACTACAGGTACACATATTTGCCCAAAGAAACCGCAGACATTGATCAGCTTGCAAGCCAAGGTGTGGATTTGGAAATTCAAGGAGAGATCCCAGCCATGATGTGTGCTCATATTGCAGAGCTAGAAAGAAAGTTGGCATGGTGTATGAGGCAAGGTATTGGCCTATTAACGAAGAAGAGATAGGCAATGCGGGTCCAAGTGATTTGGTTGGCAATTCATGATTTCATGTATCTGATCTCTTTGGAGAATAAGCCCATGGTTTAAATTAAATCTCCCAAACAATACTAAGCTCTTTTTGTATGTTAAATCTCAAGATTTGTAACTAAAACCACCTTTTGTTATGTAGATCTCTATTTATTGGAACAAATGGACGTGACGGATTTTGTTGCAATTGTGTAAGTTATGTTCTCTCTTCCTCCCTCTTTTTGACAATGATAGAGAGCAGATGGAGAGAAAGAGAGACAATGAGAGAGGAAGAGAGTGTGTGTGAGAGAGAGATGTAGAGAGAGACTTTGAAGCTAAACTCCACATAACTTTTGCATTGCAAAATTATTTGAGGATATAGTACAAAATTTATATCTCATCTTTCCCATCAATTACAGGAACCATGTCATCAATTTCTTCAACATCTAAACATTTCGGATCAATATCTTCTGGGTTCCATTCCATTTTATCATCATAGTTGAGCTCATCTACAATTGCTTCGTGTGTTTGAAAGCGGCCAAAGCTTTCTTCTATGACACGTGTGGCTGACATTGCTGGCTTATGCATAAGTCGCATGTTACAAAATATATACACCAAGTTCGTAGCTCATTTAGGACTTAAATCGAATTTTGTTTTTAGTATACACGAAAGCAAACAAAGACCAATTTCTTTCACAGCTACCACTTGAGGCGACAATAGAAAATACTCTCACACCCATATGTTAAAGTTACATTTTTTCTACATCGTACTCTTTCCACCAAACTTGTGTGCTCATCGTCTTAATAGCATCTATATCCCAAGGATCTCCAAAAATGCCTTCTCTGGTCTGTCTTTTGTGTGTATGTCACCTGTCCATCTACATTGCCTAACACCAATAATGATGTTGCAAGCTTGTTGGGTGAATTTCAATATGTGGAGGATGCCATGCCATTAGAAGAGAACAATCCTTCCGTTACAACGAGCTCAATAATGTCTATGCTGACTTTGTTGAAGCTCCAGGAGTCAATGATCATATTTTATGGGTTCACACAAGAAGAGTGTGTTGGCAAAGTTATATATGTGATGAAGCTTGATGAGTGCCAAATTTTCAAAGGTCAATGGCTCAAAAGGATAAGCATTACGCTTATGAACAGAGCCTTGGTGGGCGTCAATGTTGAGCTAAATGCCAACGACAAGGGAAACACCTGTTTAGGTGTTCAATCCAGGAAGAATATTTGGTGGCTGGCAGCTATTTGTCTCTCACACGATACACATGAGTCCCTCAAATGGTATTTTAATCACTCCCTAATTGTTGATGTCATTTGGCAACAGCAAGACGGACAACGATTGCAGGTTTAAAGTATGGGTACATTCCAAGTGGAGTGGCATTTAGCAGGAGACTTGAAAACTCTCAAGTTTATGTTAGGGTGCAAGCAAGGTTCAATGACCCTCTTTCCATGCATTTATTGCTGCCATAGTAGTAAAGTCTTATAAGGAACTAAGGGCAAGGGTTCAAAGGGCAGCAAGTCAAAGGGAGATAAGGGTAAGAAAGGAAAAGTTGTAGTCAACTCTGTGAAAGGTGTGACCACCACACAATAGTAGGTAAAGCACTACAACAATTGTGTGGTGTGACCACCACACAATAGTAGATAAAGCACTATTAGGCGGTGTGACCACCACATAATAGTAGGTAAAGCACTACAACAATGGTTTCAAGGTATCCTCAGTTGTAACCAGAGTATACCCCCTAATCAAGACATGGATGATCCAAATTGGGATCCTATTCTACTAATTCCTCTGATAAATGTGCATGTGTGCACTCTTCATGCCGGTCGACAAATTCTTCCCAAGTTGCTTATACTCCATATTTATTATGCTTGGAGCCTGTAAAAACAAGGGATGAATGTATTAGAGAACGCGAATCTATTCTATCAAGTGTTGGCCTACGTGGGGGTGCAGTAAAGTTATCAAAGGACAAGAAGGAATCTGCAAGTACAGAGGATCATCCTAATAAAATATGTATGGGTGGTAGTATAGCTAGGCATATGCTTTCAGACTATTCTGACTCCCAAAGTCCCAATCAGATTCAAATGTGGAAAAAGGTGTGTTACATTACCACCTACAGAGGTAACAAAGTAGCCCTAGGAATTAACCGTGCTCATGTGTGGTAGTCTGTAGATGATATATTTTGTTTGCTTGAAAATGAAAAGCTAACCTCTGTTGAGATATCCATCTTAAAGTTTGTAATCAATATTTTCTCAGCATATATGGTGGTGGATGCCTGGGGGGAGATGCACATAACACATTACATGGTGGGTTGAGCACTTTGTCTTTGTAGTAAAAAAACATCAGTGTTTGAATTAAAGTTTTATTATTTTTGCAGCACATTCTTTTTGCTCATAGCTCATCTTCTCTCGACACATTCGGTTCACTGGGAATCTGGAGTAGCCAAGGAATGGAGCACTCACACTATCAAGAAAAAGCAATGTATTTCAAAAATACACGGTGTTAGTGTGCAAATGGAAAGAAAAACGAGTGCCTCTATAGCCTTGCACGAATCACACCCTCGAAAGGAAGAACTATTAAACCACCGAAAACACCTATAGTAAACACCTGTGGAGATTTATGAAAAACACCTCCAAGCATGGAACACACTCAAACTCAGGAAAAAAAAGGACATCATGACAAAGATCGTCTCGTGGAGATGTCTATAGAGTATCCATAGGCCAAAAAATAAATAAAATGAAGAAGTTATGGCCACTTGAACATGCAAGTGTCCTTTCTCTTGCTCATAAATGAGCTCTCTGGAAGTTGTGCAGGTGTTGCAACTATTAAAATGGGGTCTCTCTTATCTTTTATTCCCCACAAATCTTCTTTCTCTTCTCAGGCAACAAGGCTTCATTTGTAGGCACCTTTTAATTGGTTCAATTTTTGGTATTTTTTGGGTGAAAAATGAGCTTTCGGTGACCCTTTGACCAAGCAATGGGGTGGGGCAAGTGGTCGGGGACCAAAACATTGTGCCGGGCACTTGTCCAACTGAGTGTGGACTCCCAAAATGCTCCCCCTCTTCCCCATGAGCCCACGAGCCCCTCTGTAGAAAGCCTTGAGAGCCTCTCACCAAGTGATACACCCATAATGGGCTCCCCCTCTAGGCTATATACCCCTTACCTTCCACTTTTTCCTTCCCATGTGGGATAATCCCCCCGCCACATGGCACTTCCTCCTCAAGCTCCCCAACTCACTTATGCCCAAAAATTTTCAGATTTTCCCAAAGTAGGAGTATTTCTCGAGCAACTTTCCCAAAGCATAACTTGCGGCTCCAGTCACCGAATGACACACTGTAACACACGGCTCGAAGACCATTATTTTGGCTACATCTACAATTCTTAAACCTCAGAATTTCTAATTCCCATTGTCAATTTGGCCCATTTTACCTTCTAAATTGAGACCGTCCACTTTGGATGCCCATAAATCATGATGTATAAGTCCGATTCATGAGCTATAAAGCACGGCTGAAAATACTCATTAAAAATTATGTATTGGAGACTCAAACAACTCAAAAAATCAACACCAAATCCTGGTAAAATCACACCTTTGTACATTAATTTCTACAGGGCCACTTCCAAAACTTGCAGGGCTATGTACACGTATATACATGAGGCTAGTGGGCAAGCTTTTTGGCATGACTTAGTGAATTTATGCTCATCCAAAAAATGTCTTACATAGCTTTCCAACACCCCCTAGCCTGCTTGATCATTCATGAGAAGTAGAGGTTGCTAGGGTGAAGAACTGTTGCAGCTCATTCCACCAGAAACCTCATTTACATTTTCGAATGTCTCCACACTATCTTCCTCTATCAATAGCATCTCATATGTCACAATGTTCATCAAACTTATCAAGTATGTTTTCAATCTATAACCATTAACATGATATTTATGTTGTGCACCTCAAATCAGTGAACTAATATGTGCCATTATCAAATTTGTTCACAACAGTAAAAGGACCTTCCCACTTGCTTTGAAACTTTTTTTGAAAGGTATTGTCCAACTTACTATTGTATCGCCACACCAGATTATCCTTTTCAATTCCCTTATCATGTATGCATTCATTAGTCTTTAGCTAAGCCTTCTTTGTCACTTGTTCATAGTAGCTCAAAAGCTAAAACTCTGTCCAGTTGCAAACAATGTAAATCCAACAAATTTTTTTGCCAAGCATTTGTTTGCTCTTCATCTCCCAATGCCAACAATTTGAGTGCAAGAATTTCCACTTCAATTGGCAATACATCTTCCTTGCCATAAACCAAGATGATAAGGAGAAAATCATGTGCTCATTTTGATAGCAGTTCTGTAGGCCCATAATGCACAGGGAAACACTGAATCCCAAGTCTTCCCATGTGTCTAGGTCATCTTCGCCAAGATCTTTACTAACTCTCCATCGACCCTCTCATTGAGACCATTGCATTGTGGATAATAAGGAGAATTGTACCTATGCTGTATATTGAGCTTTTTGCATAAGAAATCAAACAGCTCCCCTCTCAATCCTGGTCCTCTATTAGAAAGTAGCTCTAGGGGCACACCAAACTTGCAACATATATGCTCATGAACAAATTGCTCCATTTCTTTACTGGTAATCTATTTTGACAGCATTAGCTTCTTCCCATCGTAACAAGTAATCCACTACTGTCAAAATGTAAGATTTCTTTTGGGTTCAATAGCATCAAGAGCCCGTTTTTCAAACACATCAAATGCTAGAATTGTTGTCACAATTCAGGCTTCAAAATTCTCTTTCCCATTTTCTGATAAGGAAAGCACAACTTGCACCAATGGTTAACATCCCACTGAATGCTTGGCTATATATAGCCTTCTTGCAAGATTTTATGCAACATGGTCTTCATGGAAAAATGGCCTCCACAAGATCCCGCATGATTTTCTTCCAAGATCTTGTAGATCTCCTCTTTCCAAGGCACATGACACAAAACCAAATCACTTCCTTTCATGTACAGCACATCATCAAGCAATTTGTATTTCCTGGCTTTTCTTATAAACGCATATTTTTTGGAGGATGGTGTTAAGAGATAGATCGAACGGGCGGACACGTAGTTGGACACCACATTTGTAGTCAATTATTTTGCCGAGCTAGTGTAGTGGTACTTCCTGTAAATCCTGATTCCAGAGTAGCAGTCGATTCCCTCAATTGTAATGATGTCATGATAATTGTAAAGGTTCGTCTTAGCGAGCCATTGTCCATTTAGAATGTCCTAGGTATAAAGGTCAATAACTTTAATGTGAAAGGAGTCTTATCTTTAGAGAAGAAAGAGATTTGTTGTATGTACGCTCAAGCTATGAAGCTTCTCCAACTTGTAATCATTGCAACTAATGATTGGGTAATTCATTTTCAATCTAAAACTTGCATTGTGTTCCTCTCTCTTTGCTCTTACATTTAAGTGTAAGCATTGTCAGTTTTGATGTGATTCACGACTACGTGTCTGTGAGCCTTAATTGCAAATTTGAGTGCTTAAATCACTATTTTTATTCGTTTTGACCATAGAAGAGTGTTCTTAGACCATAGGGCAACCTTTTCGGATAGTTTTTTTGCAGTTTTTATGACCTTTTTCATGATGAATTGTGATTCTGATACCCTGTTGGATTGCAACCAGACTTGCTAGGATAGTGCCCCTAGGTGTCCTAGACCTCCTCCTAAAGTTGCATTGCATTTCGAGTCCGTTCGAGTGCCAAAATGGCGTGATGACCTAGAGCTGTGAAGAAGGACATAGGCAAATTTTCATGATCGTTGAGTGATTGATTTGCTTTCTGAGTTGTTGTGTTGGCTTGTTAGGTTCACTTCTTGAGATTGATGATCTCAAAGAGTATCCGAGTCACTTCCTTGAGTATTGACATTATGTTAGTACCAAAAAGCTATGTTTCAGACATTGGTGCGACCAAAGTTGATCCGTGCTTGGAAGTGTGTAAAGTATAGCAGAGTATGTTGAGAGATGCATGGCAAAGTTCTAAGATAGTTGTGAAGGCCATGTGCAGGCAAATGGTAGCAAAAATGTATGCTTAAAGCAGTTTTTTAGGCCAGGAAGGCCTCAAAAGTGGGCTCATTGGGATAGTAGTAAAAGTGCTCAAGATACCAAGTAGGTGCTCTAGAATGTGGTCCCCAAGATTCTCTAGAAGCACGTCCAGATGGCTCGTCAAACAGAGCCACGGTGTGGAAGTTACACCAGTCCAAAGTTGGAAGGTTTTACAGATCCCCGACGGACAGGGCAGATGGGGACAGATGGCTAGAGGTACTATAAGTGGATAGGTGCACACAACTCAAATTATGGAGCATGCTGGTCTTTTTGGACTGTCGATTAAAGTCCAGATGGGAAAGTTATGGTCATTTGAAAGTTTGGCAGAGGCCGGATGTGTACCAAGTTGTCCGGATTTAAAGACGTGCCGCCAAGTGTTTTTTTTATCTCAACCAAGTTTGGCAAGGGAGCATGCACTATGTGGAGTCAGTAGAAATTGGCGGCTTGCAAATCAGAATCGTGGGCTGTCAAATACACCAAGGAGAATCTGGACGATCTCAAATATTTTCCTCAATTTTTGACGATCTCACTTGATGAGCTCGAGCAGGTTGGTGTGTGGTAAATTGCTCATGGTTTCGGGTTAGCAAGACGGGATTCCGATGCGTTCACAAAGTGGGTGTTTGGCAAATTTGGTACGGGGAAGCCCGACGGCATGGAGCTTGTGCTTAGAAAATCCATTGGTTGGTGGGTGTTAAAATGCAAAAGCAAGTGGTGGTTGGGGTTTGGAAAAGGAAAGGGGTACTAATGCTTAAAGAGAGTGCAAATGAAAAAAAGAGACTAGCTTGAGCAAGTCGTCCAGGCGTGTTGTTGATAAAAGCTATCTTTTTCTTAGGAAACGAGGGAAAGGGTGAAAAAAAGGAGCATTATTGAGAGCGAAAAAACAAGAAGAAGCAAGGGAGCAAAAGACAGCGCCATCGTTGCCCCTTCAAAGCCTAAGAAGGAAAAAACTTTCTTTTTTAGGGAGGGGAAAAGAGGAGGCCTTGGGGATCATTCATTTTCGGTAGCTTTCGGGAGAGAGTTAAGCGAGAACGAGAAGGAGGGCTTTCCCTTTGGAGTGAGGAGCGGAAGAGAAGGTTTCTTGGCCACCACGGAGGTGTGTGTCCATGCACGAGGAAGCCATAGGGGAGGCTATTGAGTCAAAGGTCTTGGCTTGTCGAGACTCGGCTATGGTGATGGAACAGAGCCGGAGGGCTACCAAATGGTCGCTTTGAGCTCACCGAGGGTGTCTCGGCTTGGAGCTAGATTGTAAATGGTGCTTTTTAAGATTAAGCCATCATTGTGGTGCAGTTTTGGATTGATTTCCTCCTTTCCCCTTCTTCTCTACTCTGTTGCAAGTGGGTGTGGGTTGTGTTATGATCTGTGTGGGCTCGAGTGAGTCTGTGTGAGCGCGTGTGCGCATGTGATCTTGGCGATTTTCTCGTTTGGAGGTGGTTTTCAAGTGGGCAGGGGTGTTGTATATGCCCTAAGCTATAGGAGGCATTTTTGTGTGTGTTCTAAGCGTGTTCCCCGTTCCCCCTCTTCAACGTCCGTCGCGACGACCCGCTAACATTGACGACAATGCTTACACTCAAATGAAAGAGCAAAGAAAGAGGAACACAATGAAGTTTTGGAATTGAAAATGGATTACCCAAATGATTACAAGTTGGAGCACCTTCGTAGCTTGAATGTACTTACAATAGAGCTCTTTCTTCTCTAAAGGTAAGCTTCCTTTAACATTAAAGTTATTGACCTTTATACCTAGAGAATTCTAAATGGCCAGTGGCTGGCTCACATGAACCTTTACAATTATCATGACATCATTACAACTCAAGGAATCGACTACTACTCTGGAATCATGATTTATAGAGAGTATCACTACATTAGCTTGGCAAAATAATTGACTACAAATGTGGTGTCTGGCTATGTGTCCCTCCAAGTGGATTCCCATTCGATCTATCTCTTATCAGATGGTAAACCCTCAGGTAGAACACCTATCAACAAAAAATCCATTTCCTTTGAAAACACTTCCCTTACATGATATAAAGGGGCATTTGCCTTCAGCACAATTACACAAGTAATCATATCTTGGGCAACGTCATGAGCTTCTTCAGTTTGAGATCTCTCAATATGCTACAAACTCTATGCTTCAAAATTTTTGAGCAATGGTTTCACCTTGAAGCATAAATTATTCAGTTTAGGATTCTTATTTTTCCATACTCCCAATAATTGCTTCCCGACCAACAAGGCATCTCTTTTGATCTACAAGCGTTTATTTCCCAATTGTAAGAAAATGTGCAAACCACCTTCAAGAGCCATGTACTCTGCTTCATTGTTAATGTTTGCATCAAGTTTCAACCCTTGTTTCCTTACAAGCTTTCCTTGTGCATCATAAATGACAATGCCTCTTGAAGCACCATCCTGACTTCTTCGATAACAACTATCAAAGTATAACCATGAAACATCAGAGATGGCAAGAGTCTCGACTTTCTTCTTTCGCACCACCTCTTCTTTAACCAGAACAGGAGTGTCTTTATAAGTGAGTAAATCTGCCAGGGTAGCCCTAGTACTCTCTTCCACCAGAAAGGTGAATTGGAACTCTTGAATTTCAATAACCCATTTCATCAGTGTTTTTGATATATTGAATTATTGAACAGATGGGGAAGAAATGAATAACTGGTGAGAAAAGTGAATGATTTTTGCAACAAGTAGTGTCTGAATCGTCTGCGAGCATAATCCATACTGGTCATCACCAATTCAATTTCAAAGAAATCTCTTTCATGAGGATTTTTCACTCTGCTAGCATAATGAATATGCTTCATATACTGATATTCCTTCCCCTTTTGCGGTACAATGGCATCATCTCCCACTGATGGGTTAACATAAAACTCCTTTTCCAAGTCAAGAGCTTGCATAATGGGTAGTGTACTCAAAACCTCTTTAACTCTGTCAAAATCATTGTCACAATCACAAGACCACTCTAAGGGATCATTCTTAAATGTTTGTTGCAATGGATACAATAGTTGTGATGCCAAAGGTATGAAACGAGACATATATTTAACCTTTTGTATGAAAGTGGCCAACTGTCTAGTATCTTTTGGAAATGACAGCAACAACAAAGCCTCCACTTTCTTTGGATTTGCTTCAATCCCGTTTTTTGAAATCACATGTCCAAGAAGCTTCACCCGTGGCTGTGCCAAATGACATTTTTTAGAGTTCAATTGACCCCTGCATTCATCATACCTTGCAAAAGTCATTTCAAGCTTTTGAACAAGCTATTTCCTTGAGCTATATACACATAAATCATTTATAAATCCTTGGACAATCTTCCCAAGGAAAGGGGTAAGGACCCAATCCACTTTTCTTTCAAAAGCTCCAGGCCCATTTGTCAACCCAAAGGGAAGGCAACAAAAGCAAACCCCATGTGGTGATAAAAGTAGTCTTTTTCTGGTCTTCAGAATCAAGGATAAGCTGAAAATATCCTAAATAACCATCACACACACTATATCTTTCAAAGCCAGCTACTGCATCTAAAAAGGCAAAGGGTGAGGATCTTTCTTGGTCACCGCATTTAATGGTTTTTAATCGACACAAACTCTCCAATGCCCATCTTTCTTTAGAGTGGCCAATACAGGGCTGACCCATTCAGCATTATCAATTGGCACAATGAACCCTGCATCCAAGAGTTTGTCCACTTCTTCCTTTAAAGCATTCATTTTCTCCTTACCCATCCTTCTTAATTTCTCTCGTTTTGGCTTTGCCTCTTCAATTAGCTCAATCTTCATAAGATCCCCAACAAAACCCCTTATTTCCTAGTCTTAAGTGATGAAAAGATCTGGAAACATGTCAACATTGTTAAGTACTCCCTTCTTTCACCTTGCTTCAAATTAATACTCATCATATTTTGAATTAACTCTTTCTTCACTAGCAATTCTTATTTAGGCTGCATCAATTCCTCAAGTTTCTCTAAACAGATTGAAGCATTTATATTCTCTAATACTTGCAACATTTCAGTCACTTCCCTTTTCTCCTTGTCCAACAACAATAATGACACTTCACCCTCATCGTTGAAATTGGAAGCAGAGATACTTTCTCAATCTTCAGAATTGTGTTCGCTGGTAACTTTGGATTCATCATTCTCACTCACACCTTCTAGTACCATAGGGTGCCTAGTAGTCATATCAAACATCCTCTTTTCACCCTTCCTGCCATACACACACATTGTCCCCTTGACCCAATCTTGCACCACACCAACAGCTCTCAACTAGGGTTGTTGGAAAATGAGAGGAAAAACTCCCAGGCCAGATGGCATAACATGAAAGTTTACTATAATCTTCATGTTGTTGGGTGCATTTCTGACATCCCGTTTTTTGTAAATTTGTACATACAGACATGACGCCCAATTTCAAAAGGGTGTGTGGGCTTTCTTTTTGTGGGTTTTTTAGCTTGCTTTAGCAAGCACATGTACATGCACTGCAAGTCGCTAGTCTAGCAACAACTGTCGGCAAGCTACTATAAGTGCCCGTGAGTAAGTTTTTTGAAGCGAGACTTGTATGTAACTTAAACTCATGTACAAGCTTAAAAGAGTTCAGCCAAAGTTCAGAAATTGTAGGTTTGAGCTCATTGTGCCTCTTTGATGGTTTCTGTTGCATTTTTTGCCCCCGCCTTGCCTACTATACGTAGTCATGTTGGGACAGCTCCCTGTTTGCATCAATTTTGCATGCAATGGCATGTAGATTCAAATTTGGTCATCTTCAGCTTTCTCACCATTCATTTTTCAATCTTTCTCTCGAGCTTTAAAGTTCCCCAATCGGAGTTGTGCTCTTCAGGTTATGACTAGTTCTCTGCAGGGTTATGGCTATGGCAGCTTAGTGGCAAATTGTGTGCAGGCAGATTGGGAGGGCATGTATCTAGGAATTGTGGAATTAATGTTGAAGTTGTGGGTTTTTGGTGTTCAATGGTGAAAGGGGAGGCCCTTGTCTTCATATGCATTGGTCGGTGTGTACTGTAAATCCATGCTTTGGTAGGGTTTTGCTCCTATGTGACATAGTCTCTTGGGTGGGTGACGGCCAGTAAATTCACAAGGGGACTACTCTTGTTGGACTTGTGGTGTTTCAAAGGGATTTTCCAAAGCTTTTGGTGTTCTTCTAGTCTCCTTTTCAACCCTCTTAGGTGACATCACTATAGAGGTGTTTCAGTTTGCTTGTTTTCCAACAGTGTTTTGGTGCCCGCCACCGAGGAATCGCTTCAAGTTACCTTCAGTTTACAGGTTTTGGAAGACATGGTGTTTAATTTTTTGGAGTTTAGTGGGAAATAAAATGAAAGTTCCAAAGGTTTCATTGAGAAATGGAGTTTGCTTGCCTTCTTGTTGACAAGCAAGCCCAGGGGGTTCACTATATTTAAGACCACTATATCACGTGCGTTCAGGCTCTTTTTCTAAAATCCCTATTCTGTGAATTTTCTAGGAAATATAATGAACCCTTTTCTTTTAAAGTCTGTAAAAAAAAATTAGATTTGTAAAAAACATATCCTTACGTAGATTTATTTCTGTAAGTTCTAAGGGATTTAAATACCCTTCTGTTGAACTCACGTGATAGGTCACATACTATGTAAGGTGAATCCCCCAGGCAAGCGAGACGAAGCATTGGTGCTACGAATCTTCTACTTCTGTTTGCAGGGAGATGCTAGGGAATGGTTGGAAGGCTATGAACAGGAGCTACAATCAGCCCAACCTCCTCAAGTTATGACTTATGAAATGGTAAGGCATGATTTTCTTACATACTTTCAACAGGTAGAAGACCCACAAAAGGTATGGTAGTCTATTCAAGACTTGGTACAGGGTGAAGGTCAAACCATAGAAGACTTTGTGAAGGCATTCAATGCATTATGGAAAAACTGGTGTACATCTTTGGGGGTTGAAATTCCTCCAGCCATGTTGAAGAAGGACAGGTTTCTTGCAAGTTTGAAGAGTAACCTACACTTGAAGGTAGAGCTTAAGCAGCCAAGGACCTTTGAGAAGGTAGTCAAAATTGCAAAGAATAAAGAGTGGAAAGAAGAGCGTCTTCATCAACTTGGAATCAATGTCAAGCCAAAGGTTGAAGTGAAAGCGGTAGAGAAACCAAGGGTCCTCATCAGGGATCCAAGTTATGATCAACAAGCTTCTCATGATGTGAATGCTTTTTGCAAGGAGATGCGAGAGGTGTAGGTCTTATGAATAATCTTAGTGTGCATATGATAGGAGGTGGAAGAGGTCAAAGCTATGGATATGGACGTGGTTATAGAAGCAATGAGGGTTTTACAGGTGGTAGAGGAAGAGGCATGGCTGGAAGAGGAGATATGTTTCAATGTTACAATTGTGGTGAATGGGGTCATAAAAGCCCTCAATCTGACAAGCCAAATAGAATGGGTGGTGACATGTTTCCTCTTCCTCCACAAATTACTTCTCGAGCTCAAGATTATGGTATTGAGATTAAAAGGGAAGCAGGGCCAAGCGGTTTGACAACTGAAGAGAAGGGAAAAAAAAAAGTGGTAAGCATAATCCGTTTGGAGAAGAAAGAGGATGATTTGGGAGCTATTGTCATGCTTGTAGGTAAGACGGTTACAAGAGATCATGACATGATTGATGCAAGTCCTAGCCATAAAAGAGGGAAACAGATTGAAACAAGTACACGTAAAGAGAAGAAGAAGAGAAAACACATGCAACATTACAATGCATCCGACTTTCCTTTAGGAGAAGGGCAATCAAATTATAGTTTAAGGGATGGTTTGTGGATAGAAAGGCTGATGTTACCTTTGGGAAACTCATGGAGATGTGTCCCAAGTTAAAGAGGCAATGGAAGCATGTAGTCAACCCCATGAAGAAGGAGACTGCAAGGGGGTCATTGAGAGTCCTATCTTTGAATGAGTTACCTGATATATGTCCTACTATGGATGCATGGCATAAGAAGAAGTGCATTGGAGAGCCTTATATTGATGGAGGTTCATAGGTATGTGTTATTACTCAAGCTTGTGTATCAAAGTTGGAACTCAAGACGGTGAAGAATTCAGGTTTTGCATAAATCTTGCCAACCAATAAGGGTAAGCTGCTTGGGAGTTATAAAGGAATTGGAGGTGTATGTATTTGATGTTAAAGTGCTAATCAATTGACATGTTATGCCCGCAGGTATTGGTGCTTTCCTTGTCATCCTTGGAAGACCATGGTTATAGGCAACCAAAGCTATACAGGATTGGGGACATGGTACCATCACTCTCTACAATAGAAGGGGTGATAAGAAGAGGTTTGACATGGCTAGAAAGAAATCTTTGGATGCTAATTTTGATGATAAAAGTTATGAAGAAGAGTAATCAAGTGAAGAAGAAGACAATGGGGATGATGGCAGTGAAGTGGAAGATAGCAGCGATAGTGATCTGGATGTTTCCTCCTTGTTTCTTGAAGAACAGAATGATGAGAAACAAAGATTTATTGGCCTTATGGAGAATGAGGATATATTTGGTACTTATGAGAAAATTGAAGAGCTGATGCAACCCAAAGTTCAACCTAATGTCAAATAGGAGCTGATACAAGGTATGTTGTCTCCCAACTTGACTAGTCATGAGAAGGGTGAGTACCTACATATGATACAGCAATTTTCCCATTTATTCATCAATTCTTATGAGGAAATTAGAGGCTTGAATCGAGATAAAATTCAAATCCCAATCAAGGAAGAAGCTCAGCCCGTACGCCAAAAGCTAAGGAGAATGGGATAGGTACAATTTAATGCTTTAAAGGAAGAGGTAGACAAGCTTCTTGAAGCTGGTTTCATATGTCCTGTGAGTACTACTGAACGGGTGAGTCCTATTGTCACACCCAAGAAGGATGGAAAGTGGAGGATATGTGTTGATTTTAAGCCTCTAAACGTAGCCATGAAGAGGGATCCATACCCTCTTCCTTTCATAGATGACATACTTGATTCTCTTGCAGGGTATGAGAGGTATAGTGTATGTGATGGATTCTCTGGATATTTTCAGGTCACCTTGGCTTTAGAAGATCAAAATAAGACCACATTTATCACACCATGGGGATGCTTTTGTTATTATGTGATTCCTCTTGGTCTTATGAATGGTTGTGTGTGGTATCAAAAGAGCGTCAATAAGGTGTTCTCTCCCTTTCTTGGCAAGTTAATGAAGGATCTTATTGATTCCTTTTGTGTTTATAGCTCTAGAAATGATCATTGTATAAATCTTGGGATGACATTGAAGCAATATGAAGAACGTGGAGGTGAACTCAACCCAAAGAAGTGTCATCTTGCTCAACCAAGAGTGGAGTTTTTGGGGCATATGATCTCAGAGAATGGGATTGAAGAAGATCTTGACAAAGTGAAGGCTTTGGTGCTCCTCCCATTGCCTAAAGATACAAAGCAACTTTCTACTTTCATTCAAAAGGTGAAGTATATGGCAAGGTTCATTCCTTTGTCCTCTCAACTTCTTTATCCTCTACAACAAGTAGCAAGGTTGGATCCTCCACAATGGACAAATGAATGTGAAGAGGTTTTTCAAGGTATCAAAGAGGTTCTTGGTTCTCTTCTTTCTATGCAATCTCCTAATTGGGATAAGGAGCTTTATGTGAATCCATCAGTAGGTGAGGATGCTATTGGAGCTATGCTTCTTTAACAAGGTAACAATTCCCACTACATGAAGCCTATCTATTGTGCTAGCAAGGTGAAGCTAGAGGTGGAAAGAGTCTATACCAAGGTGGAGCTCATCATGGTGAGTGTGATTTATGCATGTAGAAGGTTTACACACTACCTTCTCCCTAAACCATTCACCTTCCTCATTAACTACACTCTTCTACCTCAAATGGTTAATAGTCCTACTTTGTCAAAGAGGCTCATGAAGTGGATTGTGGAGCTATAGGAATTCCAATTCTTTTTTCTTGTTGAGGAGAGTACAAGGGCTACATTCGCTGATTTTCTTAATTATAAGGAAATCCCTCTTCTTCTTAAGGAGGACGCAGTGAAGAAGCAACACATCGAAGCTCCTAACATAGACAATGCCTATCTTTTTTTTTTTTATGGATCTTACAGGGAAGTGGATGGTGAAGCTTTGGGAGGTGTTGTAATTTATGATCCTCAAGGTGCATTGGTAACTATAAGGAGTTTGAATCTTACAGTACAAAGCAACAATGTAGCTGAGTATGCTACTTTGGAGAAAGGTCTCAACCTTTGCCTTGAGCTTGGCATCCATCGTGTGAGGGTAAGAGGTGATGGTTTTTTGATGGTTAAGCAAGTACTTGGAGTGTGGCAAAGTAAGAATCCAAGGCTGAAAAATATGTGTTTTCAAGTGAAGAATCTGCTTAATCATTTTGAAGCTTGGAGTTTAAGGCATGTGGACAGGTCTCAAAATGAAGAAGCACATGGTGCAGTGCAAGCTTCAATTGGTCAATTGTATGTGATAAGGGGTGATTCTCCTCTTTATTTGGAAAGGGAAGCTTTAGAGAGGGAGAAAGAGTTTCTACAAACAGGTATGCTTCCATCAGAGTTGGAGAAGTCAAAAAAGTATGTGCTACTTGGTGATGCCTTGTATATGAAGGGGGTTGATCTTGTGATGAGAAAAGTGCCTTGGAAAGAGAAAATTTACAAAATTTTAGAGGAGAATCATGAGGGTTCTTGTTGTGGTCACTTTGCTTCAAACGTCACTTTGCATAAAGTCTTGCAGGAGGGTTATGTGTGGCCAAGCATTCAACGTGATGTTCATCTTTGGTGCAAGTCTTGTAAAGAGTGTCAAAGCATGGCAACTATAGGGTTATCAAATAAAAAATTAGAGGAACCATTGTGGCTTATGATGTGTTTGAGAAGTGGGGTATTGATGCAATAGGTCCTCTACCTATGAAAGCTAGAGGCAAATGTTACATACTTACTGATGTTGACTATCTATCCAGGTGGGCCAAAGCCAACAAAGTTGTTAAGCACATCACGAGTAAGGATGTTTCCTTATTTATATATGAAGATATTTGTTGCAACTTTGGCATGCCATTGGAGTTGCTTCATTACAAGGGTTCAGGTTTCAGGGGAGAGTTGGTGGATTATCTATGTGAGAAGCTTCATGTGCATTGCAGGTTTACTACTCCATATTATCCCCAATGCAATGGCATGAATGAAAGGTTTAATGTAGAGCTCATAAGGATGCTTACAAAGATGACAAGAAACAATGTGAAGACTTGGGATTTAGAGCTACCTTGTGCTCTATGGGCTTAGATGACTGCCATCAAATCAGGTATTGGTTTCTCTCCCTTCCATCTAGTTTTTGGCAAAGAGGCTTTACTTCCTATTGCGATGGAGATACCAGCTTTGAAGATGATGCTAAATCTTGAAGAAGGGCCCAATGATGCATTCAAGAAAAGGCTTCTATATTTGCAATGTGTACACTTGGATAGGTTGTTGGCTTTTGAGCATTATGAGCAGGTCTTGAAGAAGAATCAAGCAAAGGCAAATGAGAAGGTGTAGGACAAGGACATCAGGAAGGGTGACATGGTGCTTCATTACAATAGTAATCTTGATAGCACTTTTCAAAAGAAATTTTAAATCAAGTGGCAATGTCCTTTCTTGTTCTTAAACAAGTTTCCAAATGGCACATATTAGCGTGCTAACTTGGATGGTACCCCACATAAAGCACGTGTGAATGGCTACAGGTTGAAGAAGTATATTGCAAGGTTGATGACTGTGATTGAGGATGAGCCTTCTTTTGAAGAACTTTCTAATCATGTGGCTAATGATGAATATGAAGTGAAGACTCCCTCATGTGGTTTACATGATCTCTTTTGTGCTACTGATCATCACTGATCTAGCAGGCTGGGGTGTGACAAACTATGTCGGGTGCATTTCTGACACCCCGTTTGTACATACATACATAACGCCTGATGTCAAAAGTGTGTGTGGTATTTCTTTTTGTGGGATTTTGAGCTTGCTTTAGCAAGCACATGTACATGCACGACAACTTGCTAGTCTAGCGGCAGCTGTCGGGCTACTATAAGTGCCCATAAGTGAGTTTTTTGAAGCGAGACTTGTATATAACTTAAACTCATGTACAAACTGAAAAAAGTTCATCCAAAGTTCAAAAAATTGTAGGTTTGAGCTCGTTGTGCCTCCTTGATGGTTTCTGTTGCAGTTTTTGCCCCCGCCTTGCCTACTCTACATGGAGTCATGTTGGGACAGCTCCCTGTTCGCATCAATTTTGCATGCAGCGGCATGTAGATTCAAATTTTTTCATCTTTAGCTTTCTTGCCAGTCATTTTTCAAGCTTTAAAGTGCCCCAATTGGAGTTGTGCTCTTCAAGTTACAACTAGTTCTCTTCAGGGTTATGGCTATGGCAGCCTAGTGGCAAAAATTGTGTGTAGGTAGATTGGGAGGGCATGTTTCTGCAAAATGTGGAATTGATGTTGAATTTGTGGGTTTGTGGTGTTCAATGGTGAAAGGGGAGGCCCTTATCTTCATATGCATTGGTCGGCATGTGCTATAAATCCATGCTTTGGCAAGGTTTTGCTCCTATGTGATATAGTCTCTTGGGTGGGTGACGGCCAGTAAATTCCGAAGGGGACTACTCTTGTTGGACTTGTGGTGTTTCAAAGGGATTTTCCAAAGCTTTTGGTGTTCTTGTAGTTCTCTTTCAACGCTCTTGGGTGATATCACTATAGAGGTGTTTCAGTTTGCTTGTTTCCCAACAACGTTAAAGACTTCAACTTCCAACTTCTTAATCATTCCCAAATAATTTACTTTGGCATGGTTTGCTAGTCGAATCCAAAACCTAGAGCTTTCGCATGTAATGAGACCGAGTCTCTCAATACATAAATGTATGATCACACAAACTTGAGCACCTCCATCAATGTAGGACTCTCCCATGCCCACACCTTTGTGCCAAGCGTTCACCACAGGACAAATGTCAAGTAACTCTCCCACAGCCAACACTCAAACTTTTCCATGCTTTGTCTCTTTCTCTGGATTCACTAATGACGTCCAGTGCCTCTTGAGTTTTGAAACTATATTCATCAAATGTCCAAAAGTACAATCTACTTCCCTCCCAATCAAGTCTTCCTTTAAACTGTAAGTTGTTTGGCCTTCTCCCAAAGGTAAATTTGCCACTTCAAACCGTCTACAAGGTCTTCTCTTCCTCTTGGATTTTGCATCTTCACCCTCTTTCTCTTTCCATTTCTTTTTGCTAGGACCTGGAGCAGCATAGCCTCCCCTCTCTCTTTTGCCTATAGACATCATATCTGCTTCTTTCTTCTCAACCCACACAATACCCACATGACCACCAAAGTTTGAGGCCGGATTTTCTTGTTCAGTACCTTGATCTCCCCATATATCCAATGCATAATCATTATCCCTGATAGGAATCTGATGGGGGAGTGCAAACATATCACCTAGTGCTAATGTGGCCAAGTTCACCACAATTATAACAAGTGGGAATAAACCTCCTCTGTGGATCAAAGACACCTTGTCCCCGATCCGTATTAGCATTAGGCTGAGCTTCACATGCCTGAGCCATCCCTCTACCATGACCGCGACCACGACCACCTCCACCTCCAAGAACACTGAGTCACAATTCTTGCATCATGGTCATCATATCTTGCATATTTTGTTGTAACTGTTCAGTATTAGCAACCCTTTGAGAAGGTTGGGCTCCAACCTCTACCCTGTTTTCCTCCTTTTGGCCACTATTATTTTGCATAAGGACCGCTTTCCCATACTCATTAAGTCTTTGAGCCTTCCATTCTTTCTCCGTGGCGATTTCATTTCCCAAAGCTCGGATGGATGGAGGGATTTCATTTCCCAAAACTCGGGCCTATTTATCCCATAAACGGGTGAACTACATGACAAAATCATCAACACTCTGATTAGCCATTTGAATGTACCCCAAAATTTCATGCCAAACTTCATCAGGTACTTCAATGGATCTGTATTGTGCCAAAAAATCTTGCTTTACACGATTGTAGTCCAAAACTACCCCTGGAGTTTGTGCCTGCACCAACTCTTCATGATGTGTAACCAAACTTTTGCCTCATCCTGTACACTGTATTGTAGCAACCGCAACAATAGCTTGGTCTAGTATATTTTGCAATAAGCAATTGACTTTCAATTTTTCAATAAAATTCTATGCATTCTCATTAGACAATCCATGAAACTGTAGGAACTCGTCCGCTCTGTTTGATTTTCACAAAAACACTTACATGTGACGTCGAAAGCTCAAGGGATGTCGACGGTTCACTGTAGTACCCAATCCACCTCACTGTAGTACCTAATCCACCTCACACTGGGTAACCAAGACCCCAGTGCTTGGCTTCACAAAACCTCACGACATCATGACAAATCTCGTCTTTTGGAGATGTTTGTAGAGTATCCATAGACAAAAAACAGATGAGAAATGAAGAAGTAATGGCCAATCGAACATGGAGGTGTCCTTTCTCTTGCTCAAAAATGAGCCCTCTAGAAGTTGTGCAGGTGTTGCATCTATTAAAATGGGCGCTCTCTTATCTTTTATTCCCCACAAATCTTCTCTCTCTTCTCTTCCGACAAGGCTTCATTTGTAAGCACCCTTTAATTGGTTCAATTTTGGCCTTTTTTGGGTTAAAAATGAGATGTCGGTGACCCTTTGACCAAGCAATGGGGTGGGGGCAAGTGTTCGAGGATCAAAAAATTATGGCGGGCACCTATCCAACTAAGTGTGGACTCCCAAAATGCACCCCCTCTTTCCCATGAGCCCACGAGCCCCTCCATGGCAAGCCTTGAGAGCCTCTCACTAAGTGATACACCCATAATGGGCTCCCCCTCCGCGGGGGCTTCACCCTATATACAAAATGGGATGCCACATGTGAGCGGACAACTTTAATAAAACCCCTATATACGACTCATATAAGGGAATATGACCCCCCTTTCTACACTTATACAACAATCAATGAAGAAAACTATCATACCCCTATCTTACATCTCATATGATCTAAATGAGTAAAACTTGTCAAAGAGTGTGTAGCATAGTGACTGGCAACGTACTAAGGAACCACTTCTGTTGATAACTAGATGTACAATGTGTCTTAGTTTGACTTTCAAACGATGTGCCTAATCAGCTTGCACTCTGGCTACTTGTCCAATTTTGACCCATCCAATGTTGGTGTAAGTCAACCCTTGACCTGCTCCAAATCAGCCCTTATGTAGGACCAGCTTGATGCAAAATTTGATGTGTGACCTGATAAAAACTACCCTAAATGGATCCAAGTTCTAGTGCAAATTGGTGACTAATCGTTACAAGTAATCAGCTCAAGTCTAGTCCCCCCCCCCCCCCCCCCCCCCCCCTTTAATATGATACCCCCGCCCTTATTTTTAATCTTGGGATATAAATTATTGGGGGCATGCCCCTAACTTATACGCTTATGTAACCTATATAAAAAAACCCTCCCTTGCACTTACGTGGTGCGATAAGTTCTCCATGGTGAATCCCCCGGGTCCCCTCTAGGTTATATACCCCCTACCTTTCACTTTTTCCTTCCCATGTGGGATAATCCCCCCGCCACATGGCACTTCCTCCTCAAGGTACCCAACTCCCTCATGCCCAAAAATTTCCATATTTTTCCAAAGTAGGAGCATTTCTTGAGCAACTTTCCCGAAACATAACTTGCGGCTCCAGTCACCGAATGACACATTGTAACACATAGCTCGAAGCCCATTATTTCGGCTACATCTAGAATTCTTAAACCTCATAATTTCTAATTCCAATTATCAAGTTGTCCCATTTGCCCTTGTCACATGCACCCGCAATCACCTTCTAAGTTGAGATTGTCAACTTTGGATGTCCATACCTCATGATGTATAAGTTCGATTCATGAGCTATAAAGCACAGCTGAAAATAATCATTAAAAACCATGTTGTAGAGACTTAAAAAACTCAAAATATCAGCACCCAAGCCCGGGAAAATCACGCCTTTGTACATGAATTTCTACAGGGCCACTTCCAAAACTTGCAAGGCTATGTACACATATATGAATGAGGCTAGTGGGCAAAATTTTTGGCATGACTTAGTGACTTTATGCTCATCCAAAAAATGCCTAACAACGGCATGGAGGTGGGAGGAAAAAGAGCAATGTCCTACATGAAATGTTCAATTGGTTCTACAGAGTTTTAGCGGGGAGAGAAAGGATGAAGACTAGAGTGCAAAGAAGTTTGAAATGCAAAATAGAGAAAGTGGTTAGCTTGAGGCAATCACAATCATATCATGCTTTTAGTGCAAAAGATCAATTCCGATGATGATTGGAGATAAGGTGACGAAATGGCAGAAGTTGGATGGAAAACCAATAAATTTTTGACGCTAACCACTTCTATAGTAAATATAGATTGTAGTGCCACGTGATTTGTTGACGTCCCAATCAGCGGTTCCATGGGTCAAATTTTGACAATTTTGGAGTTTTTATTTATTTTTATTAGTATATTGAGTTTTAAAGTTTTTTAAAAAAAATAAAGTACTATATAAGGCAAAATTCACAACTTGAAGTTCATTTCTTGTTTGCACATTCTAGAAGATCCTCTCGAGCACAAATGCACACGTACTCATATCTTGCACCACATGGACAATTCACACGAGCAAATTGGCACTACGCACAACAATATCACCACAGCCACTCACACCATAGAAAATCCGTAGCGAGAAGCCCATGCAAAATCTATGGCTTCAAATCCACATCCTTAACCACAAGTGGATTACCCAGTGCCCCAACCCACTCCAGACACACAAGATCCTCCCCAACCATCGAATCCATATGATTTAACCACCATGACATATTTTTGGAGATCTCGGAGAATTAAACCATACCAACCACATACCTCTGCCAGATCCCCCACCAATTTCAACTCTACGTAGAGCCATACAAGAAACAAGAGAAATAGAAGAAGATAGAGGTCCGCTTAAAAATCTGGTGCCCTCTCACCTGCTGTCATAGCAACTGGTGCTCAGGCCACCACGAAAACCACGCTGTAAAAGTATCCACCGTGAGTCAAACAATGTAATACGAGGCGACCCAATTTCTAAAGCAAGACCAAGAGGAGGAAAAGAATGAGGGAGATGGAAAAGAAAGAGACAGCTGAGAAGGAAGCATAGAGAGTACAAGAAGAGCAAAGAAGACAGAGAGAGCAAGAGGAATGGCAGAGAGCCAGGCCTAGAGAGCTCATTTAGCAGACTTACAAGCACGAGCAAAGGCAGAGAGAAAGGAAATAGAGGATAGAGCTCCAGCCACCCAACAAGCAAAGGCTGGGAGCTCAAGGCCTTCAAAAATACCTCAAAGAGACAAGCAATGTGCAAAGAGAAAAAAGGACAAGGTGACACCTGAAGAGCAACAAGCCCAAGAGGAGAGGAGGAAAAACTATAAAGATGATCCTCCTCAATGGGCCAAGCAGGCGGCTCCTCCACCACCACCAATAGCACAAAAAAAAGCAAAGATGGAAGCCATGCACAATTGCTCTGCATGAGACCAAAAAATATCAAAAGAGCACAGAGCCGATCATACCCAAAGCGGCCTTCTCTCGGGTGGTAAGAGAGATGATGGACGAATATAGTGATTCTGTTACACGTATACAACATGCAGCTTTTTCAGGATTTCGTCTCCTTTATGGTGCATGCTAAGCGTGTAACATTGAAAAATACAGATTTAGCTTTAGCCAATCAATTTACAAAATGAAGGATGCCTTCATCAAAAATAGTTTATCACATGTACTCTCTCTTAATGAGACTTGTAATCTTTTCCTATAATATCAAATGTTGAATTTCTAACATTCTGTGCAATGGTTCAATTTTATTTTGTACATTGTTTTTTATAAGTTTTTGAATTGTTGGGTATGTTAAATTTAAGCTGACCACCGTGGCACATGGCTCATCTGGCGGTGTGGACATGCACATGACCTCAAACATGCAGCCACTAAGTGATTGGGGGGCATTTCTCTATGATTCTTTTGCAAAACCGAGCGACGGGGGGGGGGGGGGGGGGGCGTAGGGGGTCAACCGAACCACAAATGACCACGGCGACACCCGACGGGGTCGGACAGGGCAAAAAAAGCCCCTATGTGCCACGGCGTGCAGAGAGCAGATATGAAACACAGGGGATTTGTTTTCCTTGTTCGACACTGCCGGGCGTTGCCATGGTCATTTGTGATCCAGTTGACCAACCCCCCCCCTCACGTTGCCTCGTTTCACAAAAGAATCACCAAGACGTTGGTGCAGCCAAAGCATGTCGACGCTATAAGATGGCATGGACAGGTGTGTGCAGGCATGCAAGAGCATGGCAAAGGAATGGTGCAGCTAGGAAGTTCATGGGATAGCAGGTAGCAGCGGAGGTGTATGCACGATGCGGCTTATAGGCCAAGAAAGGCTACATAAGGTGCTAATTGGGGTAGCAGGTGAAAGAGATGCAAAGTGCAGTTTTGAAGTCCTGGAATGAAGAGCTTGGAGTGTTGAAGGAGCAAGTCCAAATGTCTCATCAAACCGAGCTACGGAGCCCAAGTTGTTGAAGGTTAAAGTTTTGGTGGTTTGCAGATTCTTGTCGGACAGGGCAGCTGGAGACAGGTGGTCCAATTGTAACTTGAGGTATAGATGTGTAGATCTCAATTCGTGGAGCCTACCCATCTTTTCGAATTGTGGATCGGAGCTCTGGATAGCAAGTGATGAACGGTTGAGAGGATGCTTGCAAAAGATCTTACCCCTGAGGAGAAGCGGTCCTACATCGATATGCTCAAGAGGTATCCCAATTTGTTTATCACTGATTACTCACAAATTAGAGGTGTGGATGTTATAGATTATGGCATAGAATTAAAACTAGGTACTAAACCTGTGGCTCAAAAGCTAAGGCACCTAGGAAAAATACTCAGTTAAAAACCACTTTCATCACACCTTGGGGTTGCTTCGCCTATAGAGTGATGCCATTTGGGCTCACAAATGCTCCTAGTACCTTTATAAGGTTTACAACTCTTTTCTTTCAGCCCTTCTTTGGAAAGTCAATTAGGGTTTTTATGGATGACTTCTGTATCTATAGTAGCCAAAGACTTCATTGCCAAAAAGTTGAGGAGGGGCTTAGGAGGCTTCATCAATTTGGGGGACAGCTTAATCCTGAGAAGTGTCACATTGTAGAGTCACAAGTGGTATTGCTAGGTCATGTGGTTTCTTTGCAAGGAATTCAAGTGGATCCATCAAAAGTAAATGCTCTCTTGTCACTACAACCACCAACGACAACCAAGGAGCTCATGACTTTCAACCACAAAGTAAGGTACATGTCTCGTTTCATTCACCTTCTAGCGGAAGCTATTGCACCTTTGCACAAGCTAGCAAACAAACCCACATTTGAATGGAGAGAGGAACACGAGTTATGCTTTACTGAAGTAAAGGGTATTCTCAACTCTCTTCCAACAATAATGCCACCAAATCCAAAGGATACATATTACATCACGCCAAGTGTAGGAATGGAGGCCATCGGTGTAGTTCTCATGCAAAAAGACCCAAAAACATGCTACATGAGGCGAGTATACTTTGCAAGCAAAGTCATGACCGCTGCAGAGAAGGGCTACACCGATATGGAGAAGGTGGTATTCACAATTATGTTTGCGGTAAGAAAGTTACGATCATATCTCTTACCTGCACCATTTGTCATTCTCACCATGGAAAACAATTTACCATATGTTGTGCAACACATGAGCCTCTCATCTAGGATAGCCAAATGGGTTCTAGAACTTCAAGAGTTCGAATACACTTTTCTTGCGGAAGATAGCACAAGGGCAGGTCTTGCAGACATTCTCACATACAAAGTGAGAGAAAGGAAAGAGTCACCAAAGGCAGGAGACAAAGCTACACCACAAAATAATGAGGAGGAGATGCACAATGCACACATTTTGTGCTTTGATGGAGCTTACCGACGACAACACGATCAGGCGGCAAGGGGGGTTCTTATTCTAAGTCCACAAAGGGAAGTTCTTGTTAAGAAAGGTATCACCTTGGAAAATGTTCATTCTAATAATGAGGCTGAGTATGTCACCTTAAAGTTGGGGCTTGAAGAATGCAGAAAACTTGGCATCGAAAGACTTATAATAAGAGGTGATTCCTTACTAGTTATTAGACAAATCCAAGGGATATGGAAGTGCAAGAACCCTACTCTAGTGGAGTGGCTTAGACAGGTGAAATCTTTGATAAAGAACTTTGAAGCTACACAGGTACAACATGTTGTGAGAACCCTCAACAAGGAAGCAGATTATCTCACCAATGAGAAACTTTAGATCATGGTGGGAGGTGTGAAGCTCTACGAACCAAAGTACCAAGGCCAAGAGGAATTGAAGGACATCATATTTTTCCTCCAAACTGGTGAGTGCCCTAAACACTTGGATAAAGTGCAAAGGCATATGTTGGTAAAAAAGGCAACTCCTTACCAACTCATAGGAGATGATCTGTATCATAAAGGGAAAGATTTGGTGCTAAGAAGGGTGCCCTCTGTTCAAGAAATAGAGAGAATCCTCTTTACATGCCATGATGATGTCTCTGGGGGTCATTTTTGTCATGATATTACAAACACGAAGATTTTGCAAGCAGGGTTTGTTTGGCCAAGTCTACACCATGATGTCCAGCATTGGTGTAAGTCATGCAAAGGTTGTCAGATTGCTGGAGATCGACGACTCACTTACGAACCTCGAGTTCCAATAATTTCGTATGGTCCTTTTGAGAAGTCTACACCGTGATGTCCAGCATTGGTGTAAGTCATGCAAAGGTTGTCAGATTGCTGGAGATCGACGACTCACTTACGAACCTTGACTTCCAATAATTTTGTATGGTCCTTTTGAGAAGTGGGGTGTGGATGCAATAGGCCCCTTACCTCGCACATCTACCGGGAAGGTCTTCATCATTGTGGGAGTAGATTACATGACACGATGGGCAGAGGCAGCAAGTACAACACGAATTACAGCCGAGGAGGTATCAAAATTTATCTTTGATCACATATGCAGTAGATTCGGCACACCATTAGAGATTTTGTCAGATCGTGGTCCAAGGTTTAGAGCAGATCTCCTAGGTAATCTTTTGACAAAGTTAAAAGTCAAACATTTACATTCTACACCTTACTACCCTCAGTGCAATGGGTTGGTTGAAAAGGTGAATGGAATGATATGTAAGATCATTTCTAAGCAGGTTGCAGATCGACCAAACGACTGGGATCGTCATTTGACCGCAGCTCTAAGGGCATACAGAACATCTTTCAAGGTATCCACTCAATTCACTCCTTTTCATTTGGTATATGGACAGGAGGCACTCCTTCCTATTGAGGTGGAGATTGCAAGCCTACACATTCTCTCACGGGGAGCAAAGAGGCCAAAAGAAGCTTTGCAGGAAAGAATTTTAGATCTTCAACGACTTGAGCTTGATAGAGAAGAGTCCATCGACTATTACATTGCCCAAGCCACAAGCCAAAGGGACATAATCAACAAGAAGCTCAAGGGGAAAGGATTGAAGGAAGGTATGTTGGTTCTTCGCTATGATAACAGACTTGATATTCGACTTGACAAAAAGTTTTTGCAAAGATGGGAGGGACCTTTCATGATAAAAACAAAGTTTGGGAATGGTAGTTACAGATTAGCAGATTTATCAGGAAAACTCCACAAGACCAGAGTCAATGGATGGAGATTAAAGCCCTACTTTCAACGTATCAATCCATTGATAGGAAGTCATCTACCTACATCGTCTAAGCTCCAAATTGGCATGGCTCCCTTTGGCTTGGCAAATGCTCCACCTATTTTTAAAGCTTTGATGTGCAAAGAAGAACCAGCCTTGGAATCTCAACATACCCAAGGCAACCCTCCCATCTCCGATTTATGGGATTGAGGTAATGAAAAGCAGGTCTAATGGAGTAAAAGAGTGTATATCACTCCTCCTTTTTTTAGAAAAAAAAAGAAAAAAAAGAAAAAAAAGAAAAAGAAAAAAAGAAAAAAAGAAAAAAAAAGGAAAAAACTCTTTTGTTTCATCTAGGAGCACGAATGATCCTAGATGAAGGGGGAGGGCTAATATGAGTAGCGTTAAATGGTAACCTTGCATTTGAACTACATTTCTACTCAAATGTATATATTTTTTATCAAATTTTTAACCTATTGTTCATTCTCTCTTTCCGTAATAGCCTTTTTCCATACAAACACGTCCTTACCCTTCTTAGATCTTTATGCATTTACATCATATTTCTCTCTTCATGCTAAATGTAAATAGTAAACTTAATTCTACTCTCCTAGTTTTTTTACTACATATTCTTTTAACTAATTACCTTTACTAATTTAAATAGCTATCTACATCCCATAATTTGTAAATAAATAATTTATGGGCACTTATCTTACCCATCTTCTCTCAAGGGTAGGGTTAACCTTGTAGGCCTTCCCTTCCCCACCACTATGTGACCCAACTCTTGGATCATTTACTTGTGTTGGTCAACAAATCTTAAATATAATGTATATCCCCAATAAATCAAACTTTATTGGAGCCTACCTCATTTGTTTAAGGTGGATTCTCTTTTGAAAAAGCATGCTACACCTTGGATGCATGCTAAAGGGACCCCCTACAAGGAGACTTGGTTCAAAAGGTGTTTTGGATGCATCTTGAACGCCTTAGCTCGTGGGTATACTTGAGGAACACTACAAAATCACCTTAAACACTTTGAAAAGGTCAACTTTGCCTTTTACAGCACCCAATTCTGAGTTACAAGCTGAAAGTTATGGTGAAAACAAGGTGCTGCGGACACTGTTACTGCAGGTCAAAGTTACAATCAGGTAAACCACAAAGGTGAAAATTTTTCTTGACTTCTTCAACATTCTAAAATACCAATGGGGAGTTAAAAACCACTTGCATGTGGAGGGGTCGGCTCAAGATGCTTCCAGAGACACAACAAACAAGATGGGGACACTCTGCAGGAGCCACTAGAGGGACATCATGGTGGGGCCCACATACATTATCAACCCTTATGGAGTCTCCACGACCTAAAAGGATATTTTTAATGAAAAAATAAGTCCCTTATTTTCATAATTGAAGGAATGGTCAAAAGGGAACCTAACTATGGTTAATCACCTACCCTAGTCAAGTTTAACCTAACCCAAGGTCTTGTACAGCTATAAAAAGGCCCTTTGGCAAGCACAAAAACACACACACCTACTCCATTGCTTCAAATAAGCTCCTCTAAGGTTAGGGAAGCCCTAATCTCTCTCTCCTCTTGTCTCCCTATCCATTTCCTAAGCTCGCTATCATAAGCGGCACCATAGAGAGAGCATCAATATGCTATTGCTACCATTCTCTTGCAAACATTTCTCTTACCATACTCATCCCTAAATAAGGATTGTAGATTCTATATGAGAGCAAGGATATCAAGTTCAATGATCTATCTCATGGTTTGATCAACAAATTGTTGCAATTGGGGTGTCGTCGTCACACTTTTGCTCTAAACGCATGTAAAATTGGTAAGTATATTCTTGGCAGCTTCTCATATTTTGTGCTCATTGGGTTGCTTGTTTGTTGAGAAAGTTTTTGTGCACCATGGTGTCTATTTGCTTGGCTTCTCTCCTTATGTTGTGTGTAATTAAGTCTTGGGGCTGCATAGATGGAGAAGAGCTCTCTATGCATGCCGCCTTATGTGTGTAAGTAGTCTCTTCTTTTGGGAAAGGAAAGGAGTTGTCAAGTATTTGTGCATTATGGTGTTTTGAGTTTTGAGATTTTGTGCTTTCTTTTCTTAGAAGTATATAAGCACTAATATGGTGAAGGTCAATCTTTGCATGTGAGTTTGTGCAGTGTTCAAAGGGATTGCTTAAGGAGTGTGTGTTGAATGGTTGAAGGGCATTTTGTGTTGAAGCACATAAGGAAGGTGTGAGTGTGTATGTGTGTTGTATATGGTTTGTTTCGGTTTCCTTCTTTCTCCATAAAAGAGGGTGGTGCCCCTAAGAAATATGCGTGTGTAGGGTCTCATAGAGTGGTTGTCTGGTGGGAGCCTTGAGTTGAGCCTTATCTCAAAAAATCTGCTCTCATAAAAGTGGTGCCCCCACTGAGGAACTTTCCTAATTGCCTTCTATTCTCCTCATGAACAATAGAGTTGCACCATATGCTTTTCATTTTTCACAACGCATCAGAATTAACATTTGTGTAGATCGCAATTTTTTTTACCAACAACGCATTGTTTTTATGTTTGGAGTAGAAAGACTTGGTGAAATCTTGGCATCTCCAAATCCCATCATTCTTCCATTCATTAATTATGATGATTCATTTGATGTCAATGTTTTTATTTTGTTTTGAGGCAGGGACAAGAGCCGCTAAGATAGCGATCCACTCAAAGGAAACTTTCTTCAAGAGAAAGAAAAAGGAGAACACATTGTCACATGAACCGACCTGTAGCTGCTTCTCCTTTTACACCCATAGCTCGTCAATCTGTGCACATCATAATTGCTACAAAATTTAGATTTCAAGCAACCATTAGGAGAATTTTTGGACCCACTCGCCTTAATAAAATTAATGCGTCAATCAACCCTTTTATTTTGCCTATGATAAATTATGAACTAACACTTGATGTATATATTTTCATTTTGATGTGATCACTCATCGTAGTCAAAACTTTGTGGTACACAAACCTCCTTGTATTGTAAAAATGTCAAGCACTTTTCCTACCTTTCATTCTAAAAATGGTGAGGATGCACAAGAATTTCTGGATAATTTGGAGATGGCACACCTCATCTCTGGGAGAGATCAAGAAGAGGTAAAGCTGCGTGCTTTTCCACTCATTCTCAAAGGGGAGGCTAAGGCATGGTACGAGGCCTTGCAACCTCAAAACAAAACCAATTGGGAGAGGCTACGTGCAATTTTTATTGCCAAATTTGGGCAAGGAGATACTCCAGAGGGTCTTTGGAATTGTCTACTTCAACATAAACAGGTATTCCTTGAAGACTACCCATCTTATGAGGCCGTTTTCCTTAACCTATGGGATAGATGGGAGGCTACCTTACAAAACCAAGGTGGTGCACCAAACTTTCTAAAGAAAGATAGGTTCATGGCTGGCTTGTATCCAATTTTGAAGACCAAGGTAGAGTTAAAATTCCCATCAACATTTGAGGAAGCACGTGAGGTGGCCATGGTCAAATTCAAGAAGTTAAATTTTCAAGCACATAGAACAAGGGACCTAAATGAAGTCATTGAGAGGGATTCTTCACCAAGCATGGGAGCACAAGTTAGGGGCTCTCTTGCCCAAACTTCACAAATAGGGGAAGGATCACAACAAGAGATCTTGCAAAGATTAACTCAACAACTAGAGAGTCTCACCTTGAATCTAGTGCAGGGCCTACCACAACAACGACAACCAAGAGAAGGGAATCGCAATCAACGACGTCAAGCACAAGAGTTGAGATGCTTAGATGGAGAAGAGCTCTCTATGCATGCCGCCTTATGTGTGTAAGTAGTCTCTTCTTTTGGGAAAGGAAAGGAGTTGTCAAGTATTTGTGCATTATGGTGTTTTGAGTTTTGAGGTTTTGTGCTTGCTTTTCTTAGAAGTATATGAGCACTAATATGGTGAAGGTTAATCTTTGCATGTGAGTTTGTGCAGTGTTCAAAGGGATTGCTTAAGGAATGTGTGTTGAATGGTTGAAGGGCATTTTGTGTTGAAGCACATAAGGAAGGTGTGAGTGTGTGTGTGTGTGTGTTGTATATGGTTTTTTTTGGTTCCCTTATTTCTCCATAAAAGAGGGTGGTGCCCCTAAGAAATATGCGTGTGTAGGGTCTCATAGAGTGGTTGTCTGGTGGGAGCCTTGAGTTGAGCCCCATCTCAAAAAATCCACTCTCACTGGCAATGCATAAAACTTCTAAATAGAACTCCAAAGGGAGTGCACGACATGGAAGCACACCACTTTTTTATTTTTTAAGATTTCTAGGCACACCCCTATAAAAGGGTGATTATGTTCATTTGTAAGGGCTGGCCAAGGGGTCTTTGGGCCAAGGAGGAGGTTTTTGCCAGGGCTTTTGGAGCTCTTCTTTTGATTGCCGAGGTTCATGCCGGAGGTGTGTTGGATGTACATGCTATTGCCTATGCTAGTAGACTATTTCCCTAATGTTTCAAGGTGTCATTCCCCCTTCCCCCTTCTCTTCTTCCTTTGTTTCTCCAATGCACTCACCTTGCATGAAGACAAGTACTTCAAGTCCAAATGCTCAGCTCCAATAAGAGCATATACCAAAGGCCCTTTTTTCCCATCGGGTTTTCCCCTTTGGTTATCTGGGTTTAGACCCTAATCTAGAATCACATCATCTTCTTGTATATATTCCTTCTACATCAGCAATAAGGAAATGGCTACCCAATTCAATCGACGACAACTTGGAGGAAAAACTGCAGATCTCAATGTTTATTAAGAGAAAATTTAATCTCCAAGGTTGACAGCAATGCTCCATTTAACAAGGAAAAGTTAAAGACTGACCTACTATGACAAAAAACGACAACATTAGGAAGAGATCTCTCAACAACCAAACATAAGGAGATCAACAGTCTTGAAGCTAGTGAAGTATTTCAAGTCAACAACAAAGGTAGATACTTCAAGGGAAATCTTCACGGCCAAAAGTGACACCAACAAGAAGAATGAGCGACAAATGCCAAATTTCATTAAAAATTGAAGTCCAACACAGAAAAGATATGAAGAACTCAAGGAAGGGGGGAGCGTCATCGATGAAAACGCACTTCCCAAGCTGAAGACTAACCTTGATGACAAAAGTGAAGACAACCCTATGACAAGATTGTACAAGGTTGTGTCAATGGACGACACGATATAGGAAGGGGGGAATATTAAGAGACAAATCAAATGGGTGCCCAACTGGTTGGACACGTAGCTGGACACCACATTTGTACTCTATTAGTTTCTTGAGCTAGTGTAGTAATACTCTGTGTAAATCTTGATTCCAGAGTAGTGGATCAATTCCCTAAGTTGTAATGCTATCATGATATTTGTAAAGGTCCATGTGAATTGGCCACTAGCCATTTAGAAAGCCCTAGGTATAAAGGTCAATAACTTTGACGTGAAAAAAAACTTTATCTTTAGAGAAGAAAGAGTTGTGATGTGCGTACGCTCAAGCTACAAATAATCTCAAACTTGTAATCATCGCAACTAATAATCGGGTAATCTATTGTTAATTCCAAAACATGCATTGTGTTCCTCTCTCTTTGCTCTTTCATTCAAGTGTAAGCATTGTCAGGTTTGTTGAGGTTTGCGACTATCCGTTAGTGAGCCTAATCATCATATTTGAGTTCTTAAATCATTGTTGTTGATCATTTTTACCATAGGAGAGTGTTCCTAGACCATAGGGCGACCTTTTTGGACTAATCTATTGCAATTTTTAAGACCTTTTTCATGATGGATCGTGATTTTGGTACCTTGTCGGATTGCAATCAGACCTGACAGGATAGGCCCTAGGTGTCCTAGACCTCCTCCTAAAGTTTTGTTGTATTTTGAGTCCGTTCGAGTGTCAAAATAGCTTGATGATCGAGAGTTGTGAGAAAGGACATAGGCAGATTTCCTTGATCAATAAAATGTTGGTTTTCTTGTAGAGTTGTTGTGTTTTCTTGTTAAGGTTCACTTCTTGAGATTGAGGATCTCAAAGAGTTGTCGTGTCCCATCCCGAGTGACTTCCCTAAGTATTGACATTATGTTAGTGCTCGATCATTATTCTACAGACATCCGTCACGGTGACCCACTAACAGTTGCCACCCCTTGATCCTGCTCAAGGAGTTTCCCCAAACCCCACACGGGCTACCGCCCCTTGACCCTGATCGGAGTGCAGTCCCAAACCCCGCGGGTTTGCTGCCCCTCAATCTTGCTCAGGGCGTTTCCTCAAACCCCACAGGGGCTGTCGCCCCTTCATCCCACTTGGGGCACTACCACAAACCCCACTCTTACCTGTTTTTGCACCACTCTATTTCACTTTCTCAATTATGGGCTAGTTTAGATAATCTATGTATCTAAAACCCAGTCTCTTTCCTTGCTTCACAACTCACCAAGGACAATCAACGTAAATAAGTGGTGGAAAATGACTCTATTTTGGAGCTCAAAACTCAAAATTTCCCTTGGACATTGACCATATCTGCAACATGCCCAATCTATGCTCAAAGCTATTCTCATCATAGACAGCTTGGGGGGTTTTGTTTCAAAATTCACCACTTGTCAAATCTTGATTATCAAGAGAAGCAAGGACTAGGTCGTGCAATAATTCACCTTGGACCTTGTCCCAAATCTTGAGTCGACCACACTTCCACGACATGCTCTAATATAGCAAGGTGTCTTCTATTTAAAAATCCACCACTACTCCAACCCTATTTTCATTTAACTTTGACATTAAAAAGAAATGTTGCTTTCTTGTAGTACACCTTTGTCATTTCCCATCAAAGCTAGGTCCACCACTTGTCAAAGCTAGACTTTTACATAGGGAGAGGGTTTTGGTTTTGATATTCAACATTTGTCCTTGTTAAAGCAAGTGCTTAATTGACATTAGGAAGCTACTAGCTCATCTACTAGTTCACCTTGATTATTGGCCATGAAAACTACATCCACCACTTCTCCAAACTATGCCCTGATATAGCATGGAGGTCTTGGTTTCAAGATTGACAACTTCATCCAGCACTTCTCCAAGGTTCCATTAAAGAAAGCAAGGGCTGCTCAAACATTGAGAAGAAAGGCCCTACTATCAACCTTGCTTCCATTGAAACAAGAAAAGGCTACTTGGACATTGGAAAGTAAGGCCTTGAAATTGTCCTATGTTTTCCATTAGCACTAATAGGTCCACCACTTGTACAAGCTATAGTCTATTATAGTTGGTCCAATATTCCCCACTTATCCAACCATTGGATATATCTGCTTGTAGTTCACCTTGAATATAGGCCATTAAAACTATGTCCACCACTTGTCCAAGCTACCCTCAAATAAAGCGGGGGGTTTTCGTTTCAAGATCCACCATTTCTCCAATTTTGTTTCCATTAAAATAAGCAAGGGCTTCTTGGACATTGAGAAGCAAGGCCCTACAATAGTTCACCTTGGACATTGTTCATTAAAACTAGGTTCACCACTTGTCCAACCTTTATTCTCATTTAAAAGAGATTTTTGGTTTCAAGATCTATCATTTGTCCAGCCTTACTTGCATTGAAAGAATCAAGAGATACTTTGACATTAGGAACCAAGTTCGTACACCACCTTGGACACTGTCCATTAAAACTAGGTCCACCACTTGACCAAGCTTTACTCTCATATATAAAAGGGACTTCTAGTTTCAAGATCGACCACTTGTCCAACCTTACAGTGAAAGAAGCAAGGGCTACTTGGACATGGAGAACCAAGGCCCTACAATAGTTCACCTTGGACATTAACTAAGTCCACTACTTGTCCAAGCTTTACTCTCATATAGAAAGGGACTTTTGGTTTTGAGATCCATCACTTGTCCAACCTTATTTCCATTGAAATAAGAAAGGGATACTTGCACATTGGGAATCAAGTTCCTACACTACCACCTTGGACACTGGACATTAAAACTAGGTCCATCACTTGTCCAAGATTTACTTTCATATAGAAAAAGGGACTTTTGGTTTCAAGCTCCACCACTTGTCCAAACTTACTTCCATCGAAAGAAGCAAGGGATACTTGGACATTGAGAAGCAAGTTCCTAAAATAGCACCTTGGACACTCGCCATTAGAACTAGGTCCACAATTGTCCAAATTATGCTTTAATATAGCAATGTTTATAGAGTAATAGTATTCAAAACCCTTGTGTAATGTGTAATGTAACTTATAAATTTTTATTCAAAGAGAATTTATCTATAAATATGAACTTAGCAAGGTGTTTCTTTTCAACTTACAAGATGGAATTTGAATATGGGGAGAAAGTGCATATGGTACTTGATAATGAAATTGTTGGTATTGGTTGTGTGTGTAGAACAAATCTCGATTCCACTTGTGGTGGTACAAAGATAGGGCAAGGAAATGTATCTATACTAGTGAATGTTTGAAGGATGTGGTCCACCCTTTTTCTACAATGGATACTATATCTCTCCAAAGCTCATTATGGAGTGTTTTTTGATGGCCTTAGCTTCTTTTGCAAAAATCCATAATGAATGACAATGTAATTGACACAAATGAAAGCTATAGTGGTGATGAACAAGGGGATCATCTTGATCCTCTAGTTACATATGCAATATCCATTACAAGTCAAGAGTTTGAAATGTCAATATGAGAATCTTGGAGATGATTTACACTGTGAATGAAGGGACCATATTCTATGTATTTTGACATTATTATGTCAATTTTCAGGTACTTGGTGATGAGTTTGTGGGCATAGGTGTTGAAAGGGAGAGTGAAATTGGTGAGAATATGCCTGAAGTGGGAAGCATTACTTTGCTAAAGTGGCCCATCCAACAGACAACCATGTTGGATGGTAGTCCACTACAACGCTTTGTTCCTATTGATGGGATGCATACTAGAGGTGAGGATGTATCCAATGATGGGATGCATACTAGAGGTGAGGATGTTTTCAATGATAGCAATGCTAGGAAAAAACTTGATGGTAGTGTTGATGACCCTTTTTTAAGGAAGAGACGATACAGTTTTATCAACCTGACTCAAAAAGTGCAAGCAGCACTAGCTTCTACTTTTTATCTTTTAGCTAAGTCAATGCAAAGGGTTTCATGCATTGATTGTTGTTAAAAAAAAATTCTATCACTTTGTAGATTGTGATTTGGTGACAAGCTTACGACAAGAATTTTGGGGATAGTTTCAAAAAGCACGCACAAATTATCTATATGATGTTCTATCTATATGCTCTCAGAAAGATGAGAAGATGTGATACCAATTCAAGATAAATGGCTCTGTTGTTTGCTGCTGAGCATGGCATGAGCTATATGGAATCCCAAAGACATCATTCTACCGCTACAAGGAAAGTTTTGAAAATGGTGTGCGCCAATATGTGCATGGTAACACATGTAGATTGAGAAGAGGACTTCAACATACTAGTTTAGCAAGAGCACTATTAAATGAATTTGTGGATAACAACTCAAAGAAGATGCCAAATAAAAGAAGAACACTACTAGATGTCTCAAGAGAGACTCAATTAGTGATTCCATCAATGTACAAACAAATTGATATTTTAAGCAAAAAACAACACAAAACTGGACCAAATGGGCTATGAGAAGAATTTATCTCAAGCTTCTTTCGATAGAATTTGGAACAAAGAGTATCCACATGTCACTTTAACAAAGACGAGTGAGTTCTCTAGGTGCAATGTATGTAGTTCAATCAAGGCAAGGGTAGAAGCTAAACCTTCTGTTCAAGAGAGATCTCTTCTCTTGAGAGAAAGAGAAGTTCACATGGCACGGCAGAAGAGTCGTAGGAGCTTATATCATACATGGTGCACATATTCAGAAACTCAACCACAAAAGTATGTCTGTATAATCCATGATAAGATGGATCAAAAGAAGATTGCCATTCCTATATTACGCATTGTTCATAAGGGTGTCGATTTAGGATACAATTTGTAGGTGGCTGTGATAAGTATGATCACTCATGGCCATGGAGAAGGTCATTATGGTCATTTTGTCTTGAATGTTTTGTGGCCAGCCGATCCAAATCTTATAGTTGGCTCAAATGCTAATTGTTTGCATAACTTAGAGAGGATATATAAGAATTCTCTTGGTGATCTAGCAGTAAATGGACTACCAAGGAGTAGTATCGCTCTACTCTATGGTTTGAACTCAAGGGATGCTTTAGACCACCACAACTTGAGTGATGAAAAAGAGCCCATCGTGCAACCATCGAAAGCTACAAAAGTGGAATCGGGTTCAACATTTTTCAATTTGTCAGAGAACTTGTTACTACAATTGGATAATTGTGGAGGTAAAAACAAAAATTGATACTTATCTTCCTATTTGACAATGCTTGTTGCAAGGGGTGTTCTCAAAACCATCCAACTAGAATTTTTGATGGTTGGGCATACACATGAGGACATAGATGCCATGTTCAGTAAGTTTTTAGAGAAACGGAGAGTTACACAAACATATACTTTGCCACAGTTGATGGATACATTACAAAAAAGATCGTCTTCATCTCCGGCCCCATTTTTTATTGAAAAGGTCCCTGATTTCAAGCAATATTGTGATGGTTATCTTTGTGATGGACAAGACATACTTGTTGGACATTCCAAACCACTTAAATTCAGATTTTTATGCAAGATGAGACACCAATGATGTAGTATAAGCAACATGTAGGTGTATCAAGTTGGAGGGGAAGTATTCACCTTTGGAAAACATACATAGAACGCAATCCAATGTTGCCACATGGAGATCCACCTTTGGTGCCCATGGCGAAATATGTCAAGGATCATGAAAGTGATTTTAGGGTTGAAGAATTATATTAAGTTTTGGCAAAATCTAGGGCTCAAATGTGTCACGGTATTATAGACCTATGATAGATTACTGGAGTAAGGTGATTGATGAGCTTGGAAAAGTTACCATATCAGAGGGAGGCTTGTATGAAAATTTTTGACCAGCAACTCAAAACTCTTGTCACCTACAATCCACTATAATGAGTTTACAACAATGAATAAAAGGATTCCCAGGCCTTGAAGAGTTGAATGATCATTTTGTGGTCCTCAATGAGATAATAGTTTGACCCTAGTATGTCTGATGTGGACGAAGGTGACTTTGTTATCCTAGTTCCAAGTGACATGGAAATCTATCCAGTTTGGCTTGCGATGGCTTTATCAGAGATTGATAACAAGCCGACATCACTAAACTATAGAAAAAAATTGATTCAATATTGGGCACCTTGTGCAAGAAAAAGTGGGATGACGGATACTCAAGCTTACATTAATTGCTGATAGGATTTCTGGGCTATCAACTGCAAGGACCCACAAGTGTGGGAAACGGTAGATGCAATTTTTTGGTAATGGTGACCCAACAAAGAAGGACCATTTTCTAGAATTAATATTGCAAAAAGGCATGCTCTAAAAGTTTAACCAAGTCTTGCTCGTGCACATCAACCCTGCTTGGATCAAAATTTGGATATGGCATTAAATTTGGAGTAGATTATGTGGAGCTTCTATTGTAACTATAACAATCAATTTTGTAAATAAGATCTCTAGTTGTATCAAACTTTCTTTCTTTTATTTAATTAAGAGTGTTTCTTTAAATTCATGCTTTGTTCATCCTCTTGACTTTTGGTTTTTATCAACACCACAATCCATTAAGATTTTCACTCTAACTTATCAACAAGTTTGTCTCCTTCTTTCCCACTTTAAGTTGGAAACTCCCAAATTACATGAATTTGGAATTTGGAGATTCCCATAATGCAAAAGTTTTACAAAAAATACCTAATATGATCTTTACTACCGGTCTACCCAGGATCTTTGTACCTGCTCTAGTGCTCTGCATGCACCTAGCATACACATCCTTGTTTGTGCCATCTTCTATGATCAAAAAACTTTGGCCGAACCATCATTTCCCAACCCCATGTTGAACATTAATGTTCAAGCACACACATAATTTATTCCATTGCCAACTGCAGAAACTTGCCAGCACTATTAGCAAACCAACAAACCATATGTACGGTTTTATTATGTCCTACTACCCTCAAACCTCAAGTGGGTTGCCCCACCCCTTACATCACATAGCTTCTATTTAGATCAAAAACTTGACATTGGTTATTTCCACCCACCTGTAGCATCTTTCCATAGTGTTGCACCCCATCACGATCATAGGCTGCCCATTGCACTACCTTCAACACTCTAGGCATCTATTTTCATCCAAAATTCTTCAAAGAGAGCACCATGCTGCTCACCATTGTACTCAAAAAGCACATTAGAGGACATATCCAACAACATACTTGATCCTCCAACCAACTAAAAAAGGTGTAGGCCTCATCCAAGGATCCCTGCACCTGTTGAACCATCTATTTCACAATTGTATCTATCAACATGCCCATCAACCAGAACTCACATACCTTCAAGGGAAGCAAAGCTATCGCTTGGATTGTTTCTTTTTCAACCACTAGACATGCATGTTGCCTTCAAATGTCCACCTGGTGAGGTCCTAATGCTTGCGTTGTTTGTACCCTGGTCAAAGCTCTATCCACCATTACTTGCATCTCTTCTTCCATAGAAATCATGGGATCATCAAACCCTCAATCAAAATCTCTCTCAAGTAATACCTGGACCATGGAAGTGGTATTCACTGTACCAACATGGTGATCCATAAGCACTCGTAGCTGCTCCTCTCTCTAGTCAGCATTCAATCCATCATGAGCATCCGCAATATATCCAACCCCTTTGATTTTTGCTTCATCATCATCCACTTGTTGACTTCATATACCATCTTGGCTATCCATCGATTCAATATTGCCCTTTTTTGCATAGCATTGAACCATCTCTATCACAATATAAATTTCCATGGCTATCTTCCTCTTCATGGCCATCAATAGAGCACTGCATGCCCTCTTTGACAGCCTCTCCTTCTCCAAAAACTTTGGTACCTCAACTTGCTCTTATTGAACATTAACTATCACCATATTGTTAGATACATAATCAGGTAGCTTTACCTTTACAAGCATAGGATCATCAGACCCCTGGCCATACGATGTGGACTCATCCTCTGTTTGCTCTTCCTTGTCTCCCAAAAACTTGAGTTGTTATATTCAACTTCATCAGCACCATGCACCGATTTTATATCAGTATCTTCACGTGCTTGTTGCTTCGCAAAGGCTTCCACTTTCTCTAGGCTTTGATCACTTTCTCCATCTACTTCCAAGTTCTCAGTATCTGCAACTGAACTGCACTCTGCTACCCTTTCACAAAAAGATTCTAGGAGAACAGGATTTACCTCTTTAATCTGCTCTAGAAACCCAACATCTGCAACTTTTTTTGTAGACAAGTTCTCTTTGACAAGGGGCTTATCCTCTTTGACAAGCTCATTGAACACTGGCACAACTACTCTACAAATTGGAAACCTCCAAGGAGTATAATTCAACATTGGCATAACCTCATTAGGTTTTACACTTTGAAAACCTGGCAGTACCTTTGGTTGAACCATAGAACACTCCGCTACCACCGCAACATGCATATAATCCATAGGATTAGCAAGCGGAGCTCTAGCTTCTGCTGCACTTTCTTGCTCTTTACTTGGCCAAGTAGACCATATCATCATGGGCATCCACATTGTATTTGACCTTTTATTTGATTTTTGGATGAAGGCACTCGAGAAACTTTGACAGCTTTAGGTACTGGTTGACTTTCACCTTAGTAGCAACCTCTAGTTCCCTCCACAAGGCTTCAAAATGCTCAAAGAAAATGGAAAAATCCTTACTTACATCCTCGCGTATTGTTGGATGGGGGGAAAGAGGAACACACCCGAAACCCAAGCAATCTGTCTCTCTATAGACCATGATAATCACTGTTCCGCAATCCACCAGAGTTCACCTTCAAAACTCACACAATAGACAACCGAACACACACAAATTTTCTTGTTTAGGACCATTCCATAGACCACACCATTCTCTTTCTCTCTCACACACACCGAGGCCAAGGGAGGCACAAACATCTCAAACATTGGCCACTAGATGGTTGGAGCTGAGCAGACGAAAGAGAAGAAGGGGGAAAGGGGGAAAAAACAAGAAATTTTGATATGGTTTGTCTTTGACATTCCTTTTTAAAGTAGTTTTGGGAAAATTTTGAGTCTACATTTGATTTTTGGGGGAGGAAACTCAATGATGAGTAATGAAGATGGGAGGAATTTTTTATAAAAGGGGTATGCATTTTTTATCGCCCCCTGTAGTTCTTGGACGTGTTGAACATACAAGCACCCCCTCTATCTCCTTCTTTGTGTGGGCGTAAAGCATACAAGTTTAGGTTATTCTCCATGCACTATGTTTGCATAGAGCAGAGCGCCTTTGTCTCCCTCTCTGGGCTGTGTTTTGCATTGCATTCCCTTTCTTTCCTCTGCGTGCGATTCTCTACTATGTGTGCTAGTTAGGTGTGTGAGAGTGTCTTTGACATGTTTGTTCTTGTTGATGCCTAGGCTCTTCATGATGTATGTTCATGCGTTGAGCTCTTTTTCTTTAGGTATTCTTGATACGGCTCCGTGCCCACCAGTACAGAGTCAAGCAAAGTTTTCCGAGTAATTCATAGGCTGCTTACACGATTACTGCGTGGCAAAGAAAAGGGAACAAAGAGAGAGGCAAAGGTAGCATACTTTTTGTGCTCACAAGCGGAAGGATGTCTAGCTCAATGAGAAGCAGAAAAGGAAGATTCTTCATGCCATGTCAAGGCGTTGGGAAGAGCAGACAAAAGGATTGACAACCAAACTCCAAGGATATATTTTTGAATAGTTACTCCAACAACCAATATTTTGCAACCTGCAGAAGCCGGCACATTCTATAAAGAGAGTAGTTATTTCCAACATTTGCAACACCTGGTCAGAAGTCAATGTCCCGTACTCAGTCACAGAAATGCTTTTCAATAGGTCAACAATGATGGCATTGCTTAATTTGAGGGACGAAGTAGATGCATGTCCATTTATGGATAGAGCCCTTGCAAAGTTGTTGGGAATACACAAAAAAAACATCAGTTTTGTGAATGCACGACTCCATTTAGAGGATGAGAATAGTCCTTTTCCAGTCTTAGCATGTCAATGGAAAGCTCATCATTCTACAAACATCATAGAGGACATAAAGGAGGTTGTGTTTGGTTTTTGGACAGCAGAGACCCAAGTCTCCACGAACAAGAAGGACATATGCCAAAGGCATATCGGCAGAAAGGATGTTCTTATGCATCCATTGCACTCGTTGGATCAACCTCAAGTATTACCGACCACTTCCAAGTAGTATATTGACCAATGTTCACCACTGTCAAGCTGCCACAACCACAATCAAATTGTAAAACACCACTCTCAAGTAGTATAGTGACCACTGTTCACCACTTTCAAGTTGTATGAACCACTGTCAATCTGTAAAAACCCTCTAAGAACCATGGAAACAATCAAAAAGTGGTTGAATCCCCCTTTAAGTACTTTGCAAAGCAGTTAAAGCACTGATAGTGATTTAAAGTACCTAAAATACTTCTTTCAACCACCTAAATTGTGGAAGCTTGTACTATGCAAAGTGCTGAAATAGTTTGTCACCACTTTAAAGTATTTAAAAAACCACTTGGAATCCTCCAAGTGCTTAGGTGAGCACCTATGTAACCGCTTGGAAGTTTTCAAACCACATGAAGGTGATAGAAAGTGAAAAATAAACCACTTAATGACCACTTTCAATCTTTTTAGGTGGTTTTAAGTGCTTCAGGTGGTTTGAAATCTGCTAAGTGCTTGGGTGAGAACCTTGAAGACTTAAAATGACTTGAAGATGATTGAAAGTGGTTTGATGGTGGTTTTCAATCACATTTAGGTGGTTCTAAGTGGTTCAGATGGTTTGAAATCTGCCAAGTGCTCAAGTGAAAACCTATGTAAGCAATTAAAACCACCTAAATGTAGTCATCAAACCACTTGAAAGTGGTTTAGTAAACTATTTTAGTCACCGCTAGGTCGTTCTAAGTGCTTCAAGTGGTTTGAAGTAGTCCAAAGCCACTTTCAAACATGTAGAACCACTTCTAAGTGGTTAATGTTCCTCTTCAATGCTTTAAAAAACTCGAGATTTGGGTGTTATCCAAATGTAGGAGATTGAAAGTGGTAAACAAACCACTTGAAAGTGGTTAAATAACCACTTTCAATTACATATAGGTGGTTTAATAAGCTTGAATGAGAACCTTTGTAAGAAACTTGGAAGATTTCAAACCACCTGAAGGTGATTGAAAGTGGTAGCAACCCACTTGAAAGTGGTTTGATGACATTTTTCAATCACCTTCAGGTAGTTTAGAGTGCCTTAGGTGGTTTCAAGAAGTTTAATTAAAGCCCATTTCAAACATGCAAAACAACTTCTTAGTGGTAAATGTCCCTCTTATGTGCTTTCACAAGCACGAAAGTGGGTGTTATAACTTGTAGGTGATGGTACCAAACATTTTGGTTATTTGTTCTCACAATATCTCTTTATTGCCTAGTTTCTTTTGCAAGCTGAATTTAACAGGTGATTTCAGGAAATGCATCTGACGGTGCGCATTTCACTGAGATGCTTTGATAATTTGAATCCCTTTTTGGTTCAAAAATTATGGGACCACAATACCTACTGCTGCGAATATCATGTGCAAGCTGTTGCTAAAAATTCTTGTCACTGTGCTTGTGATGTTTGTGACCGTGCAGTCACTAGCAGCATATGTGTGGCTGCAAAGTCAACAATTGAGAGCCTCACATCACTATGGGAGTCCTTTTTGTTTCCTAAACCAGAAAATTCCATGTTTCATTTACACATCTGCTTGATCGGAAAATGCGATCACTGTGGTACCAAACAACTCAAACGTTGTCCTTTTGAAGTACACAACGACAACTTCCAGGTGGCTGCAATGGTTTTTGTTGGTGTGGAGACACAATCTATACATGCAGATGGCCAACACCACAAAAGGAAAGATTGAAGTACACAACAACAACTTTTAGGTGGCTGCAGAGGTTTTTGTTGGTGTGGAGACACAATCTATCCATGAAGATGGCCAACACCACAAAAGGAAAGATCCTGTTATTTTTAGAAGGTTGGGTGCTCCACTTTCATTTCATTCATGGAAGACAAGCTAGCCAAGTTTATCAAACATAACTACATCTATAGATGGGAGGCCAACCAATTCAAAGAGTGTCTATAGAGTATTCTAAGTGATGTCGTTGTCTCTGTAGAAATTACAGTTTTAAAACTCAGAATGAGATCCAATCCATGCACTAGTATTCTAGTTAGGTGAGCATTTTGGTCCACATCTGCTATGTGTGCTCGACAACGGGTGACATCATAAAATTTCTCCATTTTTATATATCCAATGACAATGGGCATGACACATTGTTCGTTCAACACTGCTTTCTTTTGCATGAAGGTGGTTGAAGGACCACGGTTTTTGTTTAAAGCAACACTGGGTATGGTCTGATGGTGCAACATCACAATTCAAAGCACGAGCACCTTTCTTCTTTTGTGCAAAGTTTTCTCAGCTTATTGGGCTTGAGATGACACACAACTATTTTGGGTCAGGTCATGGAAAAGGTGAACATGACGATGTTGGCACAATCATAAAGAGGGCATTAACCCATGAGCAGTTGAAGGTGGATGGACACCCCCTGTATAATGCAACAACAGTGGTCAATTACCTCACCCTAATGAACAATAGGAAAGACTTTTGGTCATCCATGAACAAGGTCGACAGTGTCTTCTGGGAAATCAAGGTGGGTTATGTGCTGAGAGATAACGCATGGGATTGTAAGAAAATCAGTGGATCACGTTTGATGCATTGTGTGAATGGTTTCTCTTCAATAGATATGATTGCACAGAGGTTTAGAAATCTTTTGTGCTTATGTCTTGCTTGTGTGCATGGTCAATGGAGAAGATGTGCAAACAAAGATCACATAGAAGCATGGCAGTACTTGATGATCATACCTACATAGGCTGACATAGATGAAGATGTTTCAAGTGACGAGGAGATTGATGCACCTATGTATGCTAGCCATCACAATGATTTGAGTGATGCCTTACGAGTTGGAGATAACTTTGCAGTCAACACTGAGAAGGAAGACTCTGATTTTTATATACTCAAGTGTTGCACTCAGAAGAGGCTATCCACCGTGACTTAGAAGGATGCGTGGCACAATCAGATGAAAAAGAACTCCTTTTATGTTGAGGGGAACTTTTACGACAAAGTCGATGAACACTCTGATCAATATGTATTATTAGATGATAGGCCTCCTGCTTCCAGGTACTTTCACCTAGTTCGATGCCTTATGTTCCCCTTGTACCCTGACAGAAATGAGCCTATTGTCTACACTTTGAGTGATACTATGTATGAGCACATCTACAATAGCATGCCCACTGATAGCAATCCGATTTAAAACACGTTGACCTCATAAAGTATAATTGGGTACAATTTTCTTGTATCTGCTCCTCAAAAAATTATGTTCCTTATCCAAAAGCTGAAGCGTTTTTGACACATTTTTATTCTTTTGAGTACATGTAGCTTACAACTTGCCATCCACTTACAAGTTCTTTAAACTACCTCAACCAGATTTTACAAAAATTTAAAGCCATTTAAGCCACCCAAAGTTGTCAAGACACTCTTATATATGTAGTTTCAATATCATTCACTACCTACAAGTGCTCACTAAACCACTATGAAGTGGTTCAAAACCTTTTCCAAAGCACTTTCAAATCACTTGCAAGTGGAGGAGAAGACCTAGAAACTGACCTAGAAGGCCTATACAAGTGCTTTAGAACCATTTGATTGAATACGTAGTTTCAATCTCATAGACCACCTGCAAGTGCTATCTAAACCACTAGAAAGTAGTTCTGAACCACTATCAAGTGCTATCTTAACCACTAGCAAGTGCTATATTTACCACTAGAAAGTGGTTCCTAACCACTGGAAAGTGGTTCAGAACCATGTGCAAGTGCTATCTTAACCACTTACAAAAGGCTATCTTAACCACTGGAAGTGGTTTTGAACAACTCGCAATACGTTCTTAACCACTGGCGAGTGGTTCAAAACCACTAGAAAGAGCTATCTTGAGCACTAGCATAAGGTTCATTCAGAACTACTGCAAGTGGTCCTCCAGAAGTCCTTTTCAGGTGGTTCAGAACAACTTTCAAGTGGTTCTTCACCACTTGCTTGTGGCTACTTGTTTACATAATGCAAATAGTTGTCAACCACTTGCATGCGGTCCACAATTCATAAGTGGTATAGATTGCACTTTTGCCCACTAATCAACTTATAATAAGACATCTTGCAAGGCACACAACAAAATAGTCAATTGAATAACAAATCATGTTTCTACATTAGAAATTGATATTGAATTCCACAATACAATGTCGGTTTTTTCCCCAATTTACAAAAAAAAGTCCTCATCATGAGCTACACTATCAAACTCATCATGGGTATTTACATAAATGATCACACTTACACAACTCTTAAGATTTCTGTTGAGACTAGAGATTGGAATGTGGCCTTTTATAACGTGTTTGTGGAGGTGGTGGAGGCAGCACTTTTCCTTTTCCGCTTGATAATTTTTCCCTCACAGATTCAGCTTTTCAAAGAGTCTGCCACCCTCTTCTTCTAGCATCCAGTTTACAAGCAGTGAACATCTCCAATTGATTATCTGTTTTCTTCCACTCATAGTCTTTTTTCGGGTCCTCTAAAGAAGGCAAGATAACATAGGAGTCTTCGTCGTTCAAGAAGCACCTGGGATATTTGTCATCTAGCAAGAGGGTGTTATCTTTGTTGAATCATGCAAACTCATTCCAAAAATTCCCCAAGAGTAGAAAGGGCATCTGTTCCCTTTGCTCGTCAAGCCATGAGCTTCTATAGCATGCCTCCTTTGCAATCCACCCATTCAAGCACCTGCGGGCATGAGGCAAGCAAAATTCTAACCTCTTTTCAGGTCTCCGTAAGGGCTGTGTTCCAGACGTACACTTCAACAATCTGGCTAGCCCCAAGAACAAACCACTCTGCATATGGTGCACATAGTGGTTCACATTGTTGTCCTGCTTCACCTTCCGAAAGTGCAGCATGTCCTCGTTAGGCGGGCTAGGTCCCTCTCTCTTGTTGTGAGTGACAATAAGCAGATCATTAATATTAATGATCAAGGTAGGCCTATTATCCTCCGAAAGGTGAGGGACACAATTAATTTACTAGGGGTGTCTCCCGATCAAAGTTCCCCAGTTCTTCTTGAGCACAATGCTCGTGCCCAACATTACCAATCACTTGTATTTTTACTACAATGCCCAAAAAACCACACCTAGTAAATTGTAGTGAAGATTGACACCATGAGACAAAAAAAAAAAAATCTTATATTCAAAATATGTAAATAGCACAAAAAACACATGGAACTTAAAGTTTCCAATGTGGGTGGGTTTTGGGGGGGTCTTGATTAGTACTTTTCTTTGGATCAGGATGATGCACTCCTTCCTCTTGCTGTTGCTTGCATTTCTTCATCAGGGTATTTGCAATTTCTAGTAATGTCTCCACATCCTCTACGTCCTCCACTTTATCCTTTGGGATCACAATAAGGTTTAGGAAAAAAAAACTAAATCTTGTGGAACAAAAATGAAACACAACATATATGTAGTTCATTACCTTCTTGGTTGTTGGTTGAGACCTTGTTGGAGTCATGTCCAATGGATTCCTTGCCATGGTTCTCAACCATGAAGGGTTTAGCCTCGGGGTCCTCCACTCTATCCCCACTTTTTACAACAGCCTTGTCATGCTGAAAACCCTTAGATAGCTCTATATTGTTCTTGTCAAGTTCAGACAGTTCTATATTGGTGTCGTCAAGATCAAGCAGACAAGAACTTTTGTCAGCATTGGTCTCTGTGAAGAAAAATATCATGTTAAGGGACTTATCTCATGACAAGTGGATTGAAGCTGAGTATAGTGAACCCACCCTCCGGCTTTGTGTACCAATTCTGAGTGCCGAGCACTTGGCAATTTCTAGAATCTTTACTGTGCACAATGGGTGAGTGCACTCTGCCATGGTGCCACATAGAAGTGCAAAGAAAAATCGGTGACATTTATGCTGACATTCCAGTGAGAATAACCCTACCATGTGGTTAGCTGATAGGGGTTTCCCACATGCAACACAGTCACCCCAATACACACAAACGGTTTCCAAACAGAGGCTTTACTCGGCGGTGAGGGGAAAATGATGCCTCTACCCTTTTTCTGGATATATTTGATGGTTGTATCTATAGATGCTCTTTGAGACGTCACAAGCTTCTAATTCAAATTCCAAAACCATATTCCTTTCCTACCAACCATAGCATAAACAACATAGGAGAGTAAGATCATTTCATGCTTGAATGGACTTAAGTGCACAAGCTTGAATGCTTTCTAGTAATTTCTTAGCACTTTCTAACAATATGTTTCGCACCTTTTAACCACCTATTGAGCACCATTGAATACTTCAGAGCACTCTCTAACCACCTAGTCACCGCTTTATAAGCACCCAGCTACCACTTTCAAAGCACTTTCGAAGCACCTGGTTACCACTTTCTTAGCTAAAAATCACTTCAAATCACTTTCTGACCACCTATTGATCAACAATAAGCATTTCAAAGCACTTTCTTACCACCTAGACACCACTTTTACTCCTTGTGAGTAGTTAAAGTGCTTTAGATTGCAGATTGGTTACTTGAAATCACTTTGAAGTACTTTTTAGGAACCATTCAATATTTTGGAACACTTTCTAACCACGTGGCTATCACTTTCTTTGCACCATAAAGCAAAACTTACCACTTGGTCAAAACTTCATAACCACCTAGAAAGCAGTATAGAGCTATATCAAAACACTTTAAAGTACTTTGAAGGACCCTTTCACCACTTAAAAACACTTTCTTACCACCTATCAAGCATTTTCAAGCATATTGTAGGCACCATTGAGCACTTTAAAGCAATTTTAGGTGCTTTTAAGGAATTGATTAGCACTTTCTAGGCACTTGTGAGCACTAAGACGCCTTTTCTAGCCACTTGGTCAGCAATTTCTACTTTAAGTAATCGGTTTAGACCTATCTCAAAGCACTTTATAACATGAAACCACTTGGTCAGCAATTTCTACTTTAAGTAATTGGTTTAGACCTATCTCAAAGCACTTCATAACATGAAACCACTTGGTCAACACATTCTCCTTATCTATTGAGCAATTTGAATTTATCACAAAGCACTTCTAGGCACTTTTAGTAGCAAGCTGATCTGCTAGGAGTCCAAATCTTCTTTAGCTGCCCTGAATCATTATTGACACCTGACTTGGACAACATCTTGGTGATAGTTGTGACCTCTACCTCTTTGTTGTCTACCTCCCGTGGATCTGAATCAAGTGAGGTCTTGAGCACCTCCAGCTCCTTGTTTAGTTTGTCCAATTCCCTATAGAAGTCACTAAAAGCATAAAAATGCCCTTCATTCCAAGTCATAGGTCCCTCTTGTGCTGTAGTTGCACTTTCACCTCCCCGAATAGCCTTTTTTGCTCATTCTCTTGGCCACTAAGTCCCTCTGTCATGCTAAGCACCAACTGAGTATACATTGGCATCTCTACTGCCGGAAATGGCTACATCTTCCTTGCCGACATTGTCGATATTGATGACAAGGCACCATCACAAATAGATGTTTCTATTTAAATGACACCTGCCAAGCCATAATCGGTGCGGAACTTGTTGATCTTCTGCTCAAAACCCCCTTTTTGTATCTTGCAATTTTGAAGGACATTGCCACCAAACCTTGCCCATGCAATCCAATGTCTAGTCGGATCACTCGCTGTTGCTGGACATCTCTCATACACAAAACCTCTTGAAAATGTTTCTAGCGGCTCACCATTGGATGGGGTTGCGTGATATACCTTGTGGTACAAAATGTGGCACTTGTCAACGAACTCATCCATCACATGGTTGAGAAATAGCTTTGTGATTTTCTTGTGCAGACACTTGAAGACACTCATCCACTCCTCATTAGGGATATCTTTATCTATGAGGTCTTTAGGCAACTTCCCCTCTAGATTGAGCCTGTACTCCTCATGCAGTTCCTTGACCAAGAAGCAAACTCTTGATAACCACGGGTACTCCATTGCTGCAATCACCAGAAAACAGAGCTTGTTGAAAGCCCAGCTTTGCAAACACTAAAGCAATGGAAAAAACCAATTGAAAACATACACATGCATACCTTTTGATAACTTTGTTGATAGATTCAAGTTGGATGAAATGCATACCAGAGTGCCAGGTAGAGCCTTTACCCCCACTTTTGATGGAATTCTTTGCGTCGCAAGCTCATTGGTTGGAGGGATTTGATCTTCAAGTTCAGGTTCATACATTGTGCCCTTTCCAGTCTTGTGCCTTGGTAAACCACGTGCAAGTGACTTCATCTTGCATCCTACAGCTTGACTGTACAGTAAAGAGGATGAGCTTCTAAGCGCGCGAAGAAAGACTAATGCATACAGCTCCAAGTGCTACAGTATGATGCATGCAAAGATTGACTTCGGTAAAGTAGACATGCAAAATGGGACATGAAAATTGTTTATGAGCACGGCTAGTGATCTCTGTTTGCGAAAAGGATGCATGTCTTATGAGCACGAGGAGAAATACTAATGCATGCATACCTGTAGCTCCAAGTGCTACAATATTCATGATGCATGCAAAGCTTCACTTCAAAAGCAAAAAAAAATGTTACATGCAGACATTGAAGCCTCTACAGTTCAAAATGGCAATAGGTTAACCTTCTCAGTCCGCCAAAGTAGAGGCAAGAGTGAATGAGGTGTCAGCAAACATCAGAGGTAGGGTTTACCTTCTCAATCTGGCAAAACAAAGGTGATAGAGAATGAGACAAGCATTTGTGTCGAAGCTCAAAGAGATCACCTGGCACGCGGAAAAAAGTTGAGGTCGACGTCCTCCTATGACAAGTCACATCACGCATACTTTGGAATAATGACTGAGACACCCCTTCCTACAATCAATGGCCCCTTCCAACTACTAAGGCCATTAATATTTTAAAATTCCCCTTTTCTTTTTTGAATTTATCACAAATTCTTTTCAAAAGTAGTCTCTTGCTGGTACCCCAAAAAGTGAAATAGTGGTACCACCAATACATGCTTAAATCCTGAAGGATGGTTACATGTGATTTTTTTTTGTGTTTTGATCACATTGGTTGGAGGACCCATCAAAGTTGGAATGGGGTAGTATTCGTGCAAACTGGTGTTAAGAACTAAATTTATGAAGTGGCCTTGGCAGTTGAATGATCATAGTCTTGAGCAGTGAATGGCTAAGGGTCAAACTTGGGGGATCAAAGGTTTTTTGAAGTTTTCTTACTAAACCTTGAAGGTTTTTGGAGGATCTTTGGGATGAAAATCATGGAGAATCTCCATGTGGCATATAAAAGACCCACATACGAGGGAGTGACCCAGGAGTTCACGCTATATAGGTTGGGGGGTCGCACCTCTCAAGGGCATCAAGGAAAGAAAGTCAGGGGAGATCTCTTTGCTATGGCTTGTCTTCAATTTTATTAGTTGGAATCTTGGTAGGTGCCTTCGTTGAGCCTTCTCTCCAGCACTATACTCAAAAATAAAATGTCAACAAAGGGATTCAACCTTAGGTATGAACAAGAGTGGCTTTTCAGCAACTAAGCTAGCTCGTAGCTCTTCTCGCTTTTGTTTCCATCTCCATCGAGCTAGACTTTACAAAAAGTAAAACTGTAGCTCATTCAGCCTACCCCAACAGTTACCGTGTGTGCTCGCTCCCCTATTGCTGGTTGAGTACACTTTGTCTTAGCTACTCATCATGCCAAAGAGCTGTAGCTAAAGCCCAACCCTGATAGTTGTCCTTGATTCCCTCATGTGCATGTATCCTCCTTCCTGCCCTTTTGTGTGTCCTCCATTTTTTGACAAGATACCTACACTAGATACCTGCTAAAAAAATGATTTCCAAAATGTATAAGACCTACTTGTGTAAAAAGTTAAAATATTGTCTATCTGCAAAATGAAGAGACATTGTTTGATGGAGGATCATGATCAAATATTGCAAAATATAACACCGAACACTTCACCACCAAGAATAATTGCATTCCGGAATATTTTGAGGCATTCTAAAGCACTTCAAGGTATGAGCACTTGTAAGCAATGTGAAGCACCTTGAGGCATTGTGGAGCACGTAGATGCATTTAAGAGCACTATGATGTACTAGGAACCACTCCAAATTAAGCCCTTGGAAGAGGTTCGAAGAGCTATTAAGGAGTCTTAAGCACTTAGAGGGTAAAGGGGCCAGTAGCGGAATAGATAACTAATGATACCTCAAGCTCATGGCCTTTTTCATAGATTCATGTGGAAATAGACTTAATGGATGAACATTGACATGAGATCTCCTAGCAGAAATTGGTTGCGTTGCCAAAAATGTAGCCAATTTAATTTGTGTCAAGTTAGCATCATCCCCCATGAAAATTGAACTTCCACGTGTATTAGAGATGGTACGGTGTCAATAGAGAGACAAAAAGCATCTAGATGTGATTCCCTCATGTGCGTGTGTCCCCCTTCCCACCCTTTTGTGTGTCGTATGTCTTAGACATGATATCTGCACCAGATACCTACTAATAAAATGATTTACAAAATGTGTAAGACCTACTTGTGTGGAAAGTTAAAACATTATTTATCTACAAAATGATGAGACATCGTTTGATGGAGGACCAGTTTCTGCAACATATAACATCGGGCACTTTACCACCAAGAATAACTAAACTCCAAAATATTTTGAGGCACTCTAAAGCAATGTGAAGCACTTTAAGGAACTCAGGAGTACTTGTAAGCAATGTGAAGCAATTTAAGGCATTGTGGAGCACTAAGATGCAGGATGAATCACTATGAGGCATTATGGAGCATGTGGATGCATTCAAGAGCACTATGATGTAGTAGTAACCACTCCAAATTAAGCACTTGGAAGAGGTTTGAAGAACTATTAAGGAGTCTTAAGTACTTACATGGTAAAGGGACCATTAGCGGAATAGATAACTACCGATCCCTCAAGCTCTTGGCCTCTTGCGAAAATTCATGTGGAAACCGATTCAATGGATTCACATTGACACGGGATATTAGCTGCAAGTGGTTGCATTGCCAAAACTATGGCCGATTTAATTTGCTCCAGGTTAGCATGATCTCCCATGCAAAATGAACTTCCCCGTGTATTAGAGACGATACGGTGCCAATAGCGAGACAAAAAGCATCCAAATTTGATTGCCTCATGTGTGCATGTTCTCCTTCCCACCCTTTTGTGTGTCCTCCATTTTTTACAAGATATCTGCACTATATACCTACTAATATGTCACATAAATAGAATAATAGAGATAGACAACAAAAGATAGAGAAAGAGATCTTTGTATTGATGAATTTTTGCAGAGTTTTGTTACAACAGAGGAGCAATTGAATATGGGCGCACTCCGTTGCACGGAGCTCGAACCTCCCGACCACCCCCGAGCTTCAGTCTGCTTGTATGCAGTGTCTCATTCGCACTCGCACTCGCAATCGCACTCACACTCGTAGAAGAGCAGATCTGTGAATGATCCCCAAACGCACCACCCATCGTGCTTTTATCCTTTTTTTCCTCGAAAATCCTGCGACTTCTCAAAATAGCCGCTTTTTAAGCATTCAGTTACCCTGATTTTCACACCAAGTATACCTGCGAGAATAAGATAAGAACATGATGGCTAAGAGATCCATAAAGGTTAGATTTTTATCATGACACTTTGCACAGATCCTGTTTCACACATTGATTTCTGTATCACATACAAAATATCCAAAAGAACATACTCGTGCAACCAATTCAACATGATAATCAAAGTAAAAAAACATAATTATGTACCTTCATAATCTCAATTGCAATAGTCCACCATGAAGAAACAAATCCACTTCTTGGTTGATAGCAGGGAGAGCTGTATGACGTTGTATGTCTACCTGTCCCTGTGTATAGTATTCTGCTGCTGCCTTCTGTTTGTTTTCATCATAACTTTTACAAAAGAACTCAGAACAGAGCAATCCAGGTACTCAAAACAACGGGAATAGGTCTGGTCTACAAGGCCCATGCGCACAGAATTGCGAAACATCTTCTTTTGGCTGAAAATGCAACTTTTAGGTCGCGACTCCTAAAACCTCTATTTTTGGGTCTCCACTACTTTTGCAAATTATTTTAAGCTTACCCATGCATTTTAAGCTAAAACACATAAATATAAAACAATGATATTAATAAAAATCTCAATTTTACTGTTCATAGACACACTAGCTGTTATTCATTAATCTTTATCAAATACGTCTTTATGTATTATTTAAAAAAAGAATATATGTTCTCTCTTAATATCTCAAACTCATTCATATAAGCTCTATTTACTAGACTATTCAACAATCTTTCAAATCGTCCTAAACGAAAGATATGCCCTACTACATTCTTTTCGACTTTAAGAACTTCAAAGATTAGTCGTCTTATATTCTCCCCTTATCAAAATTAACTCTGTCCTTAGTGTTGGAAAGAGAGGAAAATTCTCTATGAAAAACACTAAGATAAACCCACGATGCATCCTCTACTGGATAGTTCTGCCACTTAACCAAAACTTCCACAATGTCTCTATTTCTCAGATGTTTAACACGCCTATCTAGCACTAAGTCTAGTTCTACAGTCAATGTTCCATCATCTTTCAACTTAGAGTTGTCATGTAAAACATGATGCACATTAGGAACATACTTTTTCAATAAACTCACATGAAATACAGGATGCACTTTAACATGAGAAGGTAATTCCAATTTGTAAGCTAATGAACCAATGCGCTTCAAAATTTTAAATGGCCCAGCAAATCATGGAGACAATCTTCTATCCTTTCCATGAATCAAATGAGACTTCTCAAGAATAACTTTTAAGAAAACCATATCACCAGTTTCATACTCCACAACACGATGTTTCTTGTCATAATACAATTTATATTTCTTTTGAGCTTCTCTGATATTCCCCCTGATTTTGGCTAACTTGCTATCCATTTTCTCAAGCATCTCACGTGACAGTTCTACCTTATTCCTCGAGTTAAGAAAATTAATAGGTGTGGGACAGTTGTAGCCATACATTGCCTCAAACAGAGTCATCCTAATAGATGAATGACATGAACTGTTATATGCAAATTCAACCAAAGGTAGATATTCGTTCCAATTAGGTTGGTTTTCATTGATATACATTCGGAACATATCTTCTAAAATACGATTCGCTCTCTCCGTTTCTCCATCAGTTTGAGGATAAAAAGTAGTAGACATGCGTAACTGGGTACCTATAGAGTCAAAAGTCGCTCTCTAGAAGTGAGAACTGAACTTAGAATCTCTATCAGACACTATACTCTTGGGCCTGCCATGCAAACGAAATATCTCTTTCACAAACAAGCCTACAATGGTCAATGCAGTACCAATTATTTTTACAGGAAAGAAGTGAGCTTGTTTTGTGAGTTTATCTACCACCACAAAGATCGAATCATACCCTCCATGAGTAGTAGGAAGGCTAATGATAAAGTCCATGGATATGGACTCCCACTTCTGTAAATGAATGTCTAAGGTTTGAAGGTCACCAGGCATCCTCTTATGTTCAATCTTAACTTGTTCACATTGAAAGCACTCACGCACATACTTCTTAACATCCAATTTCATACGCGGCCAAAAGAATGAACTTTTAATCTTTTTATATGTCTTATTCAATCCAGTATGACTCGAAAAAGGTGAATTATGACACTCATGCAGAATTTGACTCTTAAAAGCAGAATTTGTAAGAATACACAAGCGGTCATAATAATACAGATTTCCCTTAAACAAGTGATATCTGTTCTCATACATCTCACCAATATTTTCATGCAAGAATTTCAAAATAGGTATATAAAAAGAATCATTTTCAACTTCAGCATGTATATCATCAATCAAATTAGACCGCACAACAGTCAACAAATTACGCATAGGCCTATGACTCAATGCATCTGCAACTTTATTTTCTTTTCCACACAAATACTTAAAATCAAAGACATACTCAGCCACCAATTCAATCCATATTCTTTGTCTGTTATTTAATAATGGCTGAGTGAAGATATACTTCAAGCTTTGATGATCAGTACGTAATTCAAATTTTACGCCAAGCAAAAGATGACACCAATGCTTCAATGCATGAACAACAGCAAGCAATTCTAGATCATGTGTTGCATAGTTCAATTCATGTCCTCTTAATTTTCTAGACTCAGATGCAACCACTCTTTCTTCTTGTGTCAAAACACAACCGAATTGTTCACCACTAGCGTCACAGGATACAACAAATGGTTTGCCCATCTCAAGAACTTTTAAACACAATATTCCCCTCTTTTAGCCTTCAGGGTCTCAAAAGCAGTCTCACGGCTAGAAGTCCACACAAAACCCTTGTCTTTCTTGGTCAATTCGGTCAAAGGACTTGCTATCTTAGAAAAATCTTTAATGTGTGCTCTCTCATATTGCGCTAGACCCATAAAGCTTCTTACATCCCTTAATGACTTAGGTGTTGGCCACTCCACAATAGTCTTAACTTTATCAAGATCCATGTGAATCCCCTCTTTAGAAATCACTCTTCCCAAATACACAATCTGATCCTTTGAAAAGGAACACTTACTTGCTTTGGCATACAATTTATGTTCACGCAAAACTTCAAATGTTTTCTTTAAATGCAACGCATGATCTTCTTCATTCTTAGAATACACAAAAATATTATCCACGAATACCAAAATGAAGTCATCAAGATACGGATGAAAAATATTATTCATTAACCACATGAAATTTGTTGGTACATTAGTCAAACCAAAAGCAAGAACTGTAAATTCATAATGCCCATAACGTGCACGAAGCAGTCTTTGGAATGTCCTCGGCCTTAATGCGGATTTGATGGTAGCCAGAACGAAGGTCAATCTTTAAAAATATTGTGGCACCACTCAATTGGCTAAGCAATTCATCTACATGAGGAAGATGATATTTTTTCTTAATGGTCTGTTTGTTTAATCCCCTTAGTCAATGCATAACCTATATGTACCATCCTTTTTCTTTTGGAATAACAAAGGACTATCTCAAAGAGATACACTAGGTTTAATGAAATCCTTTTTCAAAAGATCATCAAGTTGTATCTTGAGCTCTTTAAGCTCATCAATATTGAACCTGTATGGAGCCCTTGAATAAGGTGTTGCTTCTGGGTATAGATCTATGGCATGGTCTACCGCTCTAGGCGGAGGAATACCAGGAAGATCGTCCAGAAACACATCCTTAAATTCATGTAAGAGATCCTCTACAAATTCTGGATTTGTCTCTTTCCGTTTATCCCCAGATTCTTCTTTAATCTCATTAGAAAATACAAGAAACGTCTCACACTCTTATCTAAGTCACCTTATCAATTCCATGGTCAAAACTAGATTTAGGATCTCTTTCTTTCCACGAAGAGTGTGACTTATCATCATCAAATAGTTAAAGATATATTTTTCTTTCTTAACAATCAATCAAAACATGATTTTCAATCATCTAATTGATACCAATGATAACATCATGCATATCAATGTTTATGATATAGAAATCATCTTTATGCTTCCGACTCTTCAAAGAAAAAGAAACAAATTTTCTACTAACTCTTTCGTGAAACTATTATTACTACTGGTTAAGTCCACAAGTCTTTTAACTTCTCGATTTCTCGATTTAATTCAAGTTTAATTTCTCAATCAATTTAGATGATAAAAAGCAGTGAATACTATCCAAATCAATTAAGAAATTCAAATTTAAATCTCAACTTTTACGCATAAATTTGATCACAAAAGCTTTCAAACGACATATCAAAGACATAAAACATCACAAAGAAGGGGTAGATGACTTACCTTTATCGTACGCATTGCCCAAAGTCCCCAATTGAGCCATCTTGGTACGTATTGTCTTATCGGTCACCTTGCTCGAGCATTCGAAAGTCTGGTGGTCGTGTTCTCGATATTGAAAGTATAATCCAAATCTTTGAGTTCTTCAATCAACGCTTCTAAATCTTCGCATATCTTTCTTATGCCATCAAACTCTTTAAGCTTAGCCTTCGTTAAGAATGATTTGGTTGTCGCTTCTCCCATATGGTCATTGTTACTTTTTTGCATTGACGACCTCTACGTCCACCACCACCGTTCCCACCATCACCACCGCCAGGTGCCCCAGTGCCGCCACGATGATTATGGTTTCCTGGTGGATTAGCATGGTTTTCGCCTTCATGTGCGCCATCAAGGTCCACATAGATATCAGGCTCTCGTGCTCCTTTTCCCCGCAGAGCCTCAGCACGCTCCCGACTTGCTTGTTCCAGATCTTCTCGTAGTCATCGAATCAGGTCTTCTTGCTCCTTCATCTTCCTCTCGTATCCTTCCATGTCCAGAATCAACCGCTTGCTCTGATACCAATTGTTAGAGGAATAGAATAATAGAGATAGACAACAAAAGATAGAGAAAGAGATCTTTGTATTGATGAATTTTTGCAGAGTCTTGATACAACAAAGGAACAATTGAATATGGGCGCACTCCGTTGTACGGAGCTCGAACCTCACGACCACCCGCGAGCTTCACTCCGCTTGCATGCAGCGTCTCACTCGCACTCACACTCCCACTCATACTCGTAGAAGAGGAGATGTGTGAATGATTCCCAAATGCACCACCCGTTGTGCTTTTATCCTTTTTTTCCTCGAAAAGCCTGCGACTTCTCAAAATAGCCGCTTTTTAAGTGTTCAATCAACTCGATTTTCGCACCAAGTATACCTGCGAGAATAAGATAAGAATGTGATCGCTACGCGATCTGTAAAGGTTAGATTTTTATCATGACACTTTGCACATATCCTGTTTCACACATTGATTTTTGTATCGCCTACAAAATAGCCAAAAGAACATACTCGTGCAATCAATTCAACATGCTAATCAAAGTAAAAAAACATAATTATGTACCTTCATAATCTCAATTGCAGCAGTCCACCATGAAGAAACAAGTCCACTTCTTGGTTGATAGAAAGGAGAGTTGTATGATGTTGTATGTCTGCTTTGTCCCTGTGTATACTACTCTGCTGCTGCCTTCTGTTTGTTTTCATCATAACATTTACAAACGAACTCAGAACAGAGCAATCCAGGTACTCAACGACGGGAATAGGTCTGGTCTACAAGGCATCGTAGACAAAATTGCGAAAAACGTCTTTCTTTGGCTGAAAACGCAATATTTAGGTTGCAACTCCTAAAACCTCTATTTTTGGGTCTCCACTACTTTTTCAACTTATTTTAAGTCTACCCATGCATTTTAAGCTAAAACACATAAATATAAAACATTGATATTAATAAAAATCTCAATTTTACTTTTCATAGACAGACTATCTGTTATTGATTAATCTTTATCAAATACGTCTTAATGTATTATTTAAAAAAAGAATATATGTTCTCTCTTAATATCTCAAACTCATTCATATAAGCTCTATTTACTGGACTATCAACAATCTTTCAAATCGTGCTAAACGATAGATATGCCCTACTACATTCTTTTTTACTTTAAGAACTTCAAAGATTAATTGTATTACATAATAAAACGATTCTAAAATGTGTAAGACCTACTTATGTGAAAAGTTAAAACATTGTTTATCTGCAAAATGACGAGACATTGTATGATGGAGGAGCAATTATTGCAAAATATAAGATTGAACACTTCACCACAAGGAAGAACCCCATTCAAAAATACTTTGAGGCACTCTAAAGCACTTCAAGGCACTCAAAATAATTGTGAAGCATTTTAAGGCACTATGAAGCAGTTTAACGTACTCAGGAGCACTTGTAGGCCATGTGAAGCACTTTGAGGCATTGTGGAGCACTAAGGTGCCCCCAAAAGCACTATGAGACAGTGTGGAGCACATGGATGCATTCATGAGAACTATGAAATACTAGGAACCACTCCAAACTAGACCCTTTAAAGAGGTTTGCAGAATTATTAAGGAGTCTTAAGCACTTTTAGGGTAAAGGGGCCATTAACGGTATAAATAACTTCCGATCGCTCAAGCTCATGGTGTCTTGTGCAAATTCATGTGGAAACGGATTCAATGGATGCACATTGACATGAGATATTAGTTTCAGTTGGTTGCTTTGCCAAATCTGTAGCTGATTTAATTCGCGCCACGTTAGCACGATCGCTCATGCAAAATGTACTTCCCCGTATATTAGAGACGGTACGGTGCCACTAGAGAGATAAGAAGCATCCAGATCTGATCCTGGAACCTATAAATGAGTGCTCTCTATATCAACTATTATATACCATCTACTCATGCTAGGTAGTGGCACTATAGGGGTGGGGAGCAACCTACTAAAGGGGAGCGTTCACTCACTATTCCCCTTACCCTAGGTACCTTCTCGTAGAAGCGGTGTCGAGAAATATGAAGCACCTCAAAGCACTATGAAGCATTTCAAAGCAGCTAGAACCACTCTGAAGCGCTTTGAAGCACTATGAATATTAAAATAGGAGTTTTGAATGTTTAGACTCGCATATGTTTATGAAGGCCCCCACTACTATATTCATGTAATTTCGGACAATAATTTGAAAGTCCCTCTCTCCCTCACCTTATTCTCCATCCTCAAACAAAGTGGTTTCAAAGACACCCCTTTATGCTTAAGAGATGAGTGGCAATGTGATCAGTTTGAAGCACCCGAAATGTTCGTAAAACACCCTCACTTTTAAGCACTTTGAGGAATTGTAAGCCACTTCGAGGAACTCTGGAGCACTTGGATACACTCTGAAGATGTATTTTCCCAGAACGGATGAATTTTAGTCTCCGACTATAATATAGCCATCCCCGACCCAATATATATGTCGCCTGCAATTTCTCTGCAAAATGAAGAGACAGCGTTTGATGGATGGCGAGCAGCAACTGCCACTTCACCACCAAGAATAACTGCAGCGCTCCCACCACCCTCCTCCTCCTCCTCCTCCTCCTCCTCACCCTCATCACCTTCAACGCCTCAACCTGATGCAGGTGATGGTGATGGTGATATTATGAACGCCAACAGCAACAACAACGTGCAGGTGACGAGTATACGAGTTGCTCCCGAGTCTCCCCATTAGAGAGTTGCCTCGCCTGCGTGCAGCTCATCCCTCCTTCACCTACGCCATTGCAACACTCTTCGGCCTCCTTCATCCTCAACCGGCCAAGCCGTACGTTATTATACTCTTCCATTTGAGGTTTATTACAGATCGGTTCAGTCCAGGTTATTAACGCAACTCTCTCACCTAGTCTCTCTCTCTCTCTCTCTTTCATATATGCACTTCTGCGTCATGCGTTTCTCTCAAAAATATATATGCTGGCAGGCCCATATTGCACCTGCCCTGGTTTTACTGCATGGTTGCTAGACCCCAAGGTACCCTTTGTCGTCCTCAATATGACACCGTCGCATTTGATCCAGGCTAAAATACATGGCACTGGTTACCACACCCGGCACAACGCTCCTTGAACAGAGATTTGCATCCAGATATGAGTATCGAGCCAATCTGCAATCTGGGGAATGTGGTGTGCTGGGAGTACATTCTTGTCAGGCCATCCAGAACTATCCACTTTTTAATCCTCAGCAACGCCTTCACCGGTGACAAGATGACATTGCCACTCGTTACAAGGACGTGAATTACGCTTTGGACGTGAATTATGTTTTTTTTGGGTTTGGACGTGAATTACGCTTGGAACAAACTAATGAGACTCTTCAATTTAGCATCATTCGTGTATCACCTCGGGAGCCTGGGCATTTGATTACAGACCAATACACACCTACACCTACTGACCCAATGCGCCAGCAATTGTTGCTCCAAGGTCCTTATGTAAGGAATGTACCAGAGACATCCATACCATTGCACACAAACCAACACATTCCCCGCCATGTCCGCTACTACCATCAAGGCACACTTGCAACCTTTCATCGCATGCACCATCACATCTTGCCTCAATTGTCTCTGTATGAAGGATCACACTGGCACCAAGTGGGCATGCCCGACGACTTTACCAGTTCACAGAAAAGCATGCTAGATGCGAGGTATGAATTGTTGCAAATGGATGCGGAAATCCTCCTATTGGTATTTAAGCATGCCTGAAAAGTCGGGTCTTCGTGTACAAGTATAACTTTAATCAAGATGGAAGGTGGTTGCGTCTGTTTGATGACTATATTCTTATAGTTTCTATCCCTTATTGGCGAAACGTACATGCCATAGAGCTACATGTTGTTGCCCGAGCTAACCTCCTCATGCTCTCCATCGGCGATCAAGTAATCCTTTGCAACCTAGTTTCAAATACTTGGAGATCGTTGCCCCCTTGCTAAAACCCTACAATTCATGGAGCAAGAATTCCTATTATCAAGGTGGCATGTGCTCTAGATCCTACATACTGAATAGATTCGTTGGTGGCATGTTCAAAGGAGTAAAGCCCATTATTTCAACCTTAAAACTATTTTTGTTTTGTACTAGATTTAACAAGCTCTTGCAAATAATTTGATAATTTTGACTTGTACACATGCCCTCGATGTTAATGAGGCTTTTATTGGCTATCTACAATGTAAAGCTTGATTTTGTTCCTGTGATTTGCATTCCTAGAGCCACATGTCTTGTTGAATATGGATGAAAGAGAACATTCAAAGAACAAAGGCAAGCTTGAAATTGTCTCATAGGAGACAATAAGTAAACAAAGGTCGTTTGGATATGATAACATCTCACTAGATAATAGTATATTAGAAGTATGGATTTGGCACGGCATATTTCATCCAAACCAAGGTAATGTTGATTAGTAGATGTGGATGAGTAATCATATTTAAAAAGTGATTGTGGGTCCTGATGCTATCTAGTCGTTAACCTAGTTAAAGTTGGGGGAAATTTTTAAAAAAACATTCTCAAGTATGTTGAAAGTTGGGGGAAAATTCTCAAGTATGTTGAAAATTTTTGGACACGTGACTTGGTTATATGCGTATATGCTAGAAGAAAAATATTATGCCAAGGATATTTTATAGTGTTTATATGTGGCCTTTAGTATTAGTGAGAGGATAAACTTAAAATAATAGGTATCTTCCATGTTGAAGATTGGCCGGTCGAACTTCAAATAAACTCTCTTTAAAGTAGTCTCTTCCGTGCATTCTCTTTTTCACATCTTTTAGAGCAGGATAATTCTTTTGCTAAGTAACTCACATGATTGTTTGCCTAGGATCTTTTTGATGCCATAATGTTTATCTATGGCCTTATGGATTAGTGAGGAGTTAGTTGTGTATTTAACACTAGGTTGGTAATGGGACACTTTTATGTCCTTGGACACTTTTATGTCCTGTTAAGTGACCATTTTCCTTGAATTATGTCAAGAGTTTCAAAATGGATTTTGAGGTGCTATCTGTCTAGAAATTTGTCTCATGAGCTGAAAAAAAACTCAACATTTTTTTGGAATATCAATTCCATCTTTAACCTTGTCCTTGCACAACATTTCACAACCTAAACTATGTGAAAAAACAAGTCGTGTTTTTGGCTTTTTTCAACTTTTTGCAACTATACCACTCTAGAATTCATGTTTGTGAGTTCTGTAATGCTAGAGAACTATCTTTAGTAGTCCTCAACATGTCCTGATTCTTCTAGGGAGAAATAAATGTTAAAGTTGTAAGTTATGGCCAAATTACAAAAATTGTCAAATCCTGTTTTTTAGCCAATTTTAGCTCTTCTATGATTTTTTTGGTGGCTTTCATGATATCCAAATGCAGTTTTGATTTTCTATGTCGCATATTGTAACATAAAGCTAATATTCCTTGAGTTTTGGGGCACCTAATACCCTATTTTGCATAGTAGACAACGATGGTTGATTTTTTCAATTATAGAAGAAAACGAAACATTCTAGTATATCAAGTATAGCTTTTTCAATATTGTTAGTTTCTTGTAACAACTACATGCATTTTGTAGGTAGTAACCATATCTAGTCATAAGGATCAAATTTGGCTAGATATTGAATAGTTTCTTTGGGATTCTACAACTCATAATGTTGAACCCAGTTTTTTCATGTTTGCTGTATTTAGTACTTCATCTTTGTCCCCAAGATTCCCCTTGGTAAGAGATGTATTATTATTTTGACATACTCCATGGCTCCTTATGAACCTAAAGGAAAATAGGGAACTAAGAAAACATGCATATAGTATTTGTATTGAGCGTGGCTATAGAAACTTTGATGATAGGTTTCCAGAATGGTAAAAATTCAATTTTTTTGTACCTATTTCTTTTGGCAAAACAAAAAATAGTGAGTGAGAAGCAATCATATGTTCTGATCACCAACCCAGTGAAGTTAACTAGGGAATTTATCTCAAGTCCTACAAAAATCCGTAATCTTATTTTTATGCAACAAAACGTAAGAAATGACTGTTTTGATGAAAATGTACTGGTCCATCAACTTTGGAGGCTTGGTGTGACCAAAATATGAGAAATTTTACAAGTTTCTTCTTTTTTCCATGTGTAGTAGGCCTTGAACTATAACCTCATGAAAGGATTTTACAAAATGAGTGGATCTACTATGGTTTTGGAGGTTTTTTTCAAAACCCTGAAAGGACACTTTTATGTCCTGTTAAGTTACCAACCTAGTGTTAAAGCACTTCACATTGGTCATATCATGCGTGTGTGAAGGAAAATAGTTCAGATGGACCCTATGCACTGAAAGAAAGACTCGTGCATATAATAAATAATAAAAAATATGAGAAGATGGATTTAATAAGATTATAGCAATTTTCTAGAAATAGAGAGAAAAATCATGTACATTGTGGTTTGCATTGTTAAAGCCACATGTCTTGTTGATAGATATGAGAAAACATTTAAACGAGCAGAGCCAAGTTTGAAAATTATCTCGTAAGAGAAAATAATTAAACTAAGATTGTTTGAACATGATAACAATGAGGAAGGTAAACGAGTAGGGTTAGTGTAGCCGTTTATGTGTTCCTTTTAGTGCATAGGTAGCACATCTTACTGGATATTAGTACTATCAATTTTTTATAGTTAATAACAAAACATTCATCCAAATGTTGAACATTTAAAATTAACAATTGAGGTAATATTGATCAAAAGATGTACCCAATCTTGATAACCAAACGATGTAAGCATATTTAGAGATAGATTTTGTGTGATTCTAACTAGTTGTTAACTAAGCTAAAGATGGCAAGTGATGTGTGTAATAATTAAGCATGCTAAATTGTTTTGATAAATGACTTGGTTGTATGCATAAATGTTAGAAGAAAATATTATGCCTTGAATATTTTATAGTGTTTATAGATGGCCTTCATGATAATTAGTGAGAAAATAAATTAAAAATAATAGGTATCTCTCACGTTGAAGATGGGCTGATCACACTTTAAATAAGCTTTTCAACATGCAATCTTCACAATGTTTAGATCTAGATTAGGAGGTAGGAAAAGAACTTCAGAAAAACTAGAAAAAAAGTAAGTCCAAAAGATCCACCAAAACCTAAGGTGCTTATTTTTTTACGAGAGCCATTTTGGGATTGATTAATGGACCTCAAAGAAAAATGTTAACAAAGCCACAAAAAATTTACATGGACTTCTAATGTATATTCAAAGAGCTATGGAGGAAAGTAGAGATAGGTGTTTAAGAGGGATGATAGTCTATTCACATAAAAGAATGGATCACAGACCTTTTATAGGCATAATATTTTGATTGGGGTATGTCTCTGTAAGTCACCATGACTTTAGGGCTCTACAATGTTCTAATTGAGAGCAGATAGAAGGTCAACCATTGATTTGGAAAAAAATTACTGCTCTCCATTTTCTAATGGGGTTGAAACTCGAGGGGTTCACTATGTGTAAAACTACCATATCACGTGCAAAACCCCTTATCTGTGAATTCTGTTAAGAATATAATGTACCCTTTTCTTTTAAAATATGTAATTTTTTTTCAAATTTGAAAAAATAATACCCTATTGTATATATGTTTATGTAAGTTTCAAGAACTTTAAATACCCTTCTGTTGAACTCACGTGATAGATTACGTTTTTATTAGGTGACCTCCCAAGGGGTTGAAAAAAGCCATACACATTTTGAACACTAAACCTAATAAGTCGATAAAGTTATATGTCAGAGTCATGTTATGGATACAATACAATACCAAATCTCTTTTTCTAGTTTCTCTCATGTCTAGGAGTTATTTTTTCCACATCTTTTAGCTATGAGAGGGCATAATAATTCTTTTGCGAAGTAGATGATGGGGTTGTGTGCCTAGCATATTTTTATCATCTTTTAGCTACGAGAGGGCTTAACAATTATTTTGCTAAGTAACTAACATGATTGATTCCTAGCATATTTTTAATGTTGATCTATATCAAGATGTTGGGGCCTTGCTACACATCGTGTGTGAGCCACTAAGGCTATAAACACTCAACCTCAATGTAGGAAAGCTCAACAGATGCAATCGGTGTGATACTCACCTCTTTGTAGCCGTCAATGAGGGAATCCCATGTTTTCAGAGAGGAATAAGCCCACCATTGCTTCCCACCTTACCTCCATGCTCTGTCTATCACACTCAGACAATCATGCCCATACATAGTAAGAAGATAACATAGGAGAGAATGACAGGAATGTCAGTACATTCAAGAATGAGGAAAACCTTAGGTTACAACACTCATGTGTGGGTCAGCCCGGTCTTTTATGGGCACCCACACTCAACTAGTCAGAGCACTAACAAGTTTGTGGTGCACCTCTCATTGGCAATCACTCGATCCTTCACCTTGCATCTATAAGACCTAAAAGCCCGGTGCATGACTCATATAAACAATAATAAGAATTTTGTCCTAAAGTACCGTGAAGGTAATATTTTCTCTTCCAAATGTAAATTTTGTCCTCAAAATTTATGAACGTGACGCACCACTCATCCCACTCCGGACATTTCATGGTCGCCCTTGGAAGATCCCGCAGCTCACGTAAACAATTTTTCTTGTTTGACGTCATAGATTGTTGAGGAAGGAAATGTAATGACTTATTTTAGCACCATACTTAAGGGTGAATATTTTAATTTGTTTTTCAAGCTCCAAGAAAATTCTATTTTGATTTTTTTCAATTACTAGCAAAACTTCTTAGCCGCTTTTTGTAAATCTCCAAACTTTTTCTCATTTTTTGAGCAATTATGCTCCTTTAAGCAAAATTATCCTCATAAAAGCATTGACCAAGCCGCCACAAGTTTCAGGAATTTTATCGACCATTATACTCCCACCTTCAACATTGATCTGCTTACCATCATGGGATCATTTTTTAGGGGGTTTCATCCTAGTATTCAAATTTTAGTGAGGGCTCAAGATTTACAAGATTTAAATACTGCTCACGTCTCCGGTTAATGTGGAAAATTCCTACAGGTGTTCTTATGAACCACAACTAGTTGCGACGCCATCTCCATCGTACTACCCATGGCTAGTCTCACACTCTTTATCCATGTCTACTCCTAGTTTATCTTTACAAGCTCCATCTTATGTACCCGCATTACAATCGAAACCACCTCTGCAATTACCACCTGTTACCCCACCCCAACTCCAAGCAGTAGCATCGCCTCTTTTGCTCCAAACACCCACACCCACTATTAACACTTCCTCTTCATCCAGTGTCCAGACAAGGGCAAGGCTAGGGAGTCACGAACTGGGCCAGGGGTGAGGCTAGGCAGTGTGGACAAGGGGATCCGGGGCATAAGGCTAGGAGCCTCCCTTTATATTGGGAGGTTTGGAGGAGGATCCTAGGTCTAGTCACCCAAGAGCTTACACTGGTATCAAGAGCCAAGTTACTTTTTGGGGACACAAGGGCGTGGAGAGCCCCACCTTTTTTTAGAGCTTCTCTTGCACGTGCATGAGGACGTGACTTCTCCCCATTGTAGCCTCGATAAGAGTCATCCTGTGGGCAACCCCGCTTGCAAGGGAGGATGACGATGGGATCACCTGCTCAAAATCGCTCGGTTTTGGCCTTAAACGGCACGTGCGACCGTGCTGAGGGGATCTCATCTATTTGCCGGCCTCATTTGAGCACTACACGCAGCGCTCGGAATCCCCTCGCCTACTCGGCGGCCTACAACAGCTTCCATCATCGTTTCCAAAACGGCTTTTCATATTTTCGCATTAACCTTTGTTGATGATGACTTTTTCAAACCAGTTTCTAACATAATTAGCAAGGCTAATTATCGTCTGCGGTGCCAACTACGTTTATAGGATTTTTTTTTTATTCAAGGTATTGCTCTTTCTATTCCTTCCAGTGCACGGTGTTGCCATGGATTCAGATATCAAGATGACTTTTGATTTCGAGCATCATACACCTAATCCTACCCAGGATGGCTCGCGGCCCGATACTCTCACAGAGGGTGCCCGCGACGCTACGGGAGGTGATGACGCTTACAAATTGCTTGATATTCAAGAATTTCCTGCACTTCAGACATGCATATCAGTAATGGAAGAAAATTTTGCATCTTTAAATGAAAACGTCACTAAACTATCTACGTTAGTGATACAATTTATGCAGCAGTAGGCCAAGGGCCATGTTAACACACACATGCATGAGCACACTATTACTCAGGGGCAAGGCCCTTCCGATCATGGACAAGGTCCATCTCCAGATTCTATGCACACTCTCAGTGCAAAGGAGGTGGATGAGTTGTTGAAAAACACCAAACTACCGACTGTTAAGGGGGAAGACCGAGGTTGCAATAAGGATGCAATGAATATCTTTCTCATCAAGTGGGATGGAATTCACGCCTTACGGCGTACTCCGGATGCAGTCAGAGCACTGCAAACAAGTTTAACTTTGGAAGACAAGGCCTACAAATGGTGGATGTCTCTCAAGGAGAAGAATATCATACCACAGAGCTGGGCAGTCTTTGAGGCTATGTTTCGGAAAGAATTTTTGCCTACAAATGAGGCAGATCAAAATTGGACGGCTTGAGACACGTGTTCCCTGCACCAACACCCATCATTACTTGAATATATCACTTAATATTGAGATGTTATCTTCAAGTTGGAAGAACTAGACACCTTTCAGCAAGTACTTGGGTTTATCCATTGTCTAACACGAGAGCTTAAGAAGCACATCAAGACTCAGGTCCCTAAAACACTTGAGGAGGCCATAGTGATCGAGATGAAAATAAATCACATAATATTCACGTGCCTGCTAATACACATGGTAATGAACGTACACACTATGGGCACAACAAAAGGAAATTTATAGTAGCCAATTCTGAAGCAGCTAAAAAACCCAAGGGGTCTTGTGGTTTCCTCTCTCTTTAGGACTTTGATAAGGCTAAAAAAGAGAAGTTATGTTTTCAATGCTTGGGAAGCGGCCATGGAAAAAAAGATTGTCCCAAGAGGAAATCTGCTGCTCATGGCAAGGAGAAAGCAGTGCACAAGGTACAACTGCTGCCTCTTGATTCTTCCTCACAATTCTCTACAGTGGAAGTAACACACACCAAGGTGGTGCATAAATGCCGTATTACGGCTTCTGATAGCCGGAAATAACATGCCATATGGGGTGGCCTCTACACCACACATACTGATTCTTCTTCTCCTTCATATGCATATATGTTAATCATGAATGCTATTATGCATGGGTATATATTTTGTGTGGAGGGGTAAGAATGTGTTAGGAGAAAAATATCCTCTACTACATAGGGATCATTCATGGTCACAACACATAGTATACTTTCTAATTCCTCATAATTCTCCTCACACATCAGGTGGGTAACAATATACCACTTAGCAAATAGAAGAGGAAAACACATTTGGCATGCTTGAGAAACGTTAGGAGGATATCTCTCACCAAATGTAGAAGTAAATGCCTCTCCTAAACTATCCATATCTGTGAACACAAACATATTTGATTAGTTTCCTATTAATTCTAGGTTTGGTCAATGTGTATGATGTAACATTATCAGTCTTGTGGATTTGATGTCTAACTTTCATGCTAAACGTCTCTCTATATGTTACCTCTTTTTTTTATTGCTAGTCTAAGTATAAGGATATATATACATATATCTATATATATATATATATATATATATATATATATATATATATATATATATATATATATATATATATATATATATATATATATATATATATATATATATATATATATATATATATATATACATTACCTAAGATTTGTTAGTTAAGAGGTCAAGGAGGAGATTTAAGAAAGAAGATAGCGAATGATTCATTTTTGCAAGTGCTTCCCCCTTCCTTGGGTATATCACACCTTTTGGAAAGATGTTGTGACTTTTTGAAACCAATTGTTCCAGGTTGTAACGGGGGAGGACTTTGTTCACCCCAATAGTCCTCCCCTAGGTGTTTAACCGATGGTAAGATGTCATCACTTTTTGAAACCAATTGTTGCAGGTCGTCATAGGGGAGAACTTTGTCCACAATAGGGTGGGGGTTGCGTAGAAGAATTTACATCTATGGATGAACTACATGAGTAGCTAGAAGCTAGATCGTTCTCACTTTAGGGGCCAAACTAGATCTACAATATGTGTGGAGTACTCCGTAATTTTTCCTTCATGTGATCCTCAATAAGGATATATATAAATTTGCGACTAATGAGTTACCATCCCAACCTTCTTAAGAAGCTACTCAAAGACTAGAAATGTCAAAATCCCATGGCATAACTATTTCTTATCTATATACTAGCTTGAACGGTGTGAAATCAATAGCCACTTTAAAAGAAGTACGATAAGCCCATAGAGATTATGTAAGCTTCAAATCCCATTCTATATGATAAGCTTCTACCATCTTAGGCAAAATAGAAATCAAAGACTTGTTGATACTTTTTCCTCGACCATTCTCTTGTGGATAATAAGGTGTAAACTTGTGGTAAGCTATCATGAAACTAAATGTGAGTTACCTTATCACCTCATTTATAACATGCATTCCATTTTCACTCACAATTTCAAAGAAAAATTCAAATTGTCTAAATTAAAATAATAATATTTTGAAGAGGAACCTAAATTTTTTCCTTGCATCAGCCTTTTGTATAGCCTTAGCTTTAGCCCACTTTGTCACATAATCGATGGCAACAACAATATACGGGGATTTAGTGTTACAAGCTATAAGAATAATCAGACCTACAAAGCCCAAGCACCACTTTTTAAACGGTTGGGTGACCTCAATAGGATGTAATGGAATTTTATCCTTTTGATGTGTTGCTTTGTAATGATGGCATTCATCACACCTCTTTGCAAAAAGAAATATTTTCTTAAAGAAGGTGGCCACCAATAACCTGATTGTAAAAATTTCTCATTGTCAAATCTACTAAAAAAGGACCTCCAAATATGCCCATATGGGCTTCTTTCAAAATGTACAAATACTCCTCCTCGCAATGCAATGCTTAAGAATGCAAGATTTTCCTTGCTTATAGAAAGTTCAAGAAATCAAGAAATAAGGTTTACATTCCCTGATTAGCTTCAGAGATAGTTCCTTTTGAATCTCTTTGGGTGGAAATCATTAACTAAAAAGTTAACAATCTTCTCACTCTATTCTGGCATGGTCTCAACCATAAAGAGGGAAGTTTCAAGAAGCTAATCATCAACTTGAGTGGGGACTTATCCATTAGGAAGTATCCAAGAAACATAATCATTCATGACATGTATTTTTTGGGCCTCACAATCATTGTGAAATCAAATCCAAAGACATGAGTACCTATCTTGTAATTCTTCTCATGGACCATGACCTATTTACTAGATATAGTAGCACTTGATGGATCAACATAAAACACAAATTTGGTAACAAAAGGATTAATATCAAAATCTCTTTATTGCATACATTATAGCTCTCAACCTTCTCTCTCTTTACTGGTGTAGTTCAATTCAGCACCATTTGACTGACAACTAGCGAAGCTAATGGGGTAGTCCAATTTATGTCTCTTGTTTGAGTTAGAATACACCCAATAGAAAACTTGATGCATCAATATACAAGTAAAAAACTTCATTCCCATCAAGCATTTGTAAAATTGGGTCACTTATCAAGGCCTTCTTCAATAACTCATAAGCACAATCACGTTTCTCTATCCATTTAAATTCAATAAGAAGCTTGTACAATGGATGAGCTATCTTATCAAAAAGTGTAAAGTAAACCTCCGATAATATCCAACATGGCTCATGAGTCTCCAAACCCCCTTATAGTTTCTAGGTGGTGCCAATTCTAGAGTGGCTTTAGTTATGCCCTCATCTATAGAAATCCCATTCTTGGAGACTACATTATCTAAAATCACTCCATGTTTATTCCAAAATTGGCATTTGAAAGGGTTCAATGAGATACAATATAAACTAGACCTCTCAGACACATTCTGTAAGCATGATATATGATTGTTCCAGCAAGAATAATCACAAAGGTCATCTACTGTTTGGTTGATGCATCTAATGGGTGCCCTCGTAGCCAACCACACCTTGTTGAAGCCCCTTTTTTATGTCATTAATCTTTTTTTTGGGGGAAGATTTGTTATTCATTCCATGTAATTTTTATCCGAATGATGTTTACATTGAGTTCTATTATTTAATTATGATCCCAAAGCGATGTAAGCTTTGCTATTGATTCAATGTAATTTTGATGCAAATGATGTATACATTCAGTTCTATTTATTGATTATGATCCCGAAGCCATGTAAGCCGACCATTGGCCATTTGAAAAGCACTAGGTATAAATATCATTAGATTTAGTACAAGCACACTATTGTAACACTATCTCATGAGTGTTGAAGAGCTTCTGTATATACGAGTGCAAGTGATTACTCAAATAGAACTTGTAACAAAATTGTGTCTTGATTTGGTAATCCAAATCCAATTTTGAAACTGCATTGTGTTCCTTGTCTCTTTCTATTTCAATTAGTTATAGGTATTTCAAGTTTTTCTCTAGTTTGTAACTCCGTGTCTGTGAGTCTTATCCACATTTTGTTTTGTCTTTTTCACCATAGGAGAGTGCTATTAGACCTCAACACTAGAATGGTAACAGGAAACTTTTATGTCCTTGGACACTTTTGTGTCCTGTTAAGTGACCATTTTGGTTGAATTGTTTGAAGAGTATGAAAATGAATTTCTAGGTGCTATATATCCACAAAGTTGCCTTATGAGCTGAAAAAAAATTGAGTTTTTTTTTGGAGTATCGATTTCACCATTAATCTTACTCTTGCACAACATTTTTGAGCCTAGACTATGTCAAAAAACGGGTCCTGTTTTTGGCTTTTTTTCCAATTTTTTGCAACTATGCCACTCTAGACTTCGTGTTTGTGAGGTTTAGATTGCTAGAGGATAAGCCTTCATAGTTCTCAACATGTTTTGATGCTTGTATGGAGGACTAAGTGTTAAAATTGAAAGTTCTGACCAACTTACAAGAATAGCATAATCCTATTTTTCGGCCAAAATTAGTACTTTTATGATTTTTTTGATGGCTCTGTTGATATCCAAATTCAATTTTGATTTTGTAATTGTAATGTATAACATAAAGCTAATCTTCCTTGATTTTTGAGGGACCTAATATTCTATATAGCATAGTATATGATGATGGTTGAGTTTTTTTATTGTTGAAGAATACGAGACATTTTAGAGTAGTAGCAAGTATAACTTTCTCAGTATTGCTAGTTTCTTAGGCCAATTGTGTGTATTTTGTAGGTAGTAACCATATCTAATCATAAAGTAAAAAATTGGCTAGATATTGAGTAGTATCTATGGGTTTCTAGAGGTCATAATGCTAAACCCAGTTTTTTCATGTTTGCTGTATTTAGCACTTTATCATTGCCCCCAAGGCTCCACTTAGTAAGAGATTCGCTATCCTTTTGACATGCTCCATGGCTCCTTTTTGAATACAAAGCCCCAAAGGGAACTAAGAAAACATGTATATAGTATCTGTATTGAGCATGACTACAGAAACTTTGATGATAGGTCCGTAGAATGGCAAAAATGCAACCTTTTGGTACCTATGGTTTTTGCCCAAAACAAAATTAGTGAGGTAAAAGCAACCATATGTTCTGATCACCAACTCATTGAAGTTAAAAGGGCATTTTATCTCATGTCCTACAAAAATCCCCACTCTTATTAATATGCAATCAACCGTAAGAAATTGTTGTTTTGGGAAAAATGCACTGGTCCATCAACTTTGGAGGCTTGTAGTGACCAAGAAATGAGAAATCTTACAAGTTTCTCATTTTTTCCATAGGTAGTAGTCCTTGAACTATAAGCTCATGAAAGGATTTTTCAAAACGAGTGGATCTACTATGGTTTTGGAATTTTTTTCCAAAACCCTGAAAGGACACTCTTATGTCCTGTTAGGTTACCAGTCTAGTGTTAAAATGCGACCTATCTGAATTGTTTGCAATTTTTCTAGCATGGATCATGATGGATATAGATTTTGATACCTTGTTAGATGACCATCATACATTGTATATTGGAGCCCTTATACCTAATATTCATTCCCTTAAGTTTCATGATGTTCAAAGTTTGGTTAGTCAACAAAATGGTGTGATTACCTAGAGGGGCGAGATAAGATATATGCATATTTTTATATCAGAGAGTGATGATTAGCTTGTTGGGTTGATACAATATAGAGTAAACTCTACTAGAATTTTATGAGGAACTGTCTAAAAGGGGAATCACCCACAACACAAAGTCCCAAATATATGATTTTAAGTAGAAGGAAAATAGAAAAATGAAGGAATCTTACTTTGCTTTGGACTGGGCGTCAATGTTTTAAAGTACACCACCTTTGCCCAGCTTGGGCTATCTTTCAATGGAGTTCCTCTTTCTGGGTTATGCATGGGTGATCAACATTTTGTGAGTGATGAAGGTTTCATCCAGGGCTGTTACTATGGCTAGCTGAACTGTGGACATTCACTGTTATGTTTTGTGCCTTAGTCCGGGACCTGGGTAGTACCAGTTTCTTTTAGGGAGACCTTGATTATTGCGGACCAACTCTGTTATTGATATGCCTAGAGGACATTTTTTGTTTGGTTAAGAATCTTCCAGGGTGGTTTTATCTAGTTATCCACCATGGCTACTTTAGAAATTGAGACTGATGCTGATGATGACCATAGTTCTACTTATTCTTGTACACCTAGTTCTTCAATAAACAATTACACAGTTCTAACTTGACTAGGAGGAATTAAGAGGATTAACTATGGTATTAGCAATTGACCTTTACTAGCATGCTGGCAATAAAACTAGCAAAGTTGAAGTCGTCAATTTCTTGACCTCTACAAGTGCCAATGAAATAAGTTATATTGTGGTTTAATGTATACTACACAAACATTTTTGTTTAGAATTTTGGAATCGATTAATCTTTTCCCCTGTTTCTATGAGAATACAGTCACTATACAATTTTCTTGTTGATTTTGGAGTGTTCAAGTGAAGCTAAGAAGTCACTTTTTTTTTTCAGTACAAGTGCACTCTCTTGTAGTATTTAACTTCTTGATTTTGATACAATCCATGAGTCACTACTCTCATCAAGATATTTAAATACAAAAGATCCATATAGAGTGAATTCTTAGTTCTTGTTGTAGAATCAGTCTTTTGTTTCATGATTGGTTAGGTTCTGCTCAATAGCACACCAGTTTAAGACTTGTGGTACGTTTTTTCTTGTTGAAGGTTGTCATAGGTTCGGGGTTTCTGAATACTTTTGGTTCATGCATTTGATCAACGTTTGGTATTGGTGGGGCTTAAACACTCTGCTTCAAAGTGGATTCACTTGTGGTAGAAGAGGCAATACTACTTATCTTATCTATATCTGTCGATACCTCTCCATAGACCCTATAGTTGTAAACTAGATACAATGCTTCTCTTGTGACTTTATCAAATGTGGTGCATGCTTTTAGGTGTAGATTCATTTTGAGAGTTTTGTTCTCCAAGCCCTCTTTAAAGAGATATGATAATCTCTCTTCTTGTGGTAACTCTTGTACATGACATCTCTATGTATATTTCTTGCCATCTACTATAGTATGTGGGATCACAAGCTGGTGGATCATGCACTTCACTCAGCAAGAAGGGATTCCACCGTTTGAACGGCAAGAAGAATAGTATTCACCCCCTTCAAAGAACCCAAATTTTTGTAGTACCTTCTCAAAACGCACGTCTAGAAGGTGAGGTGGGAAGGTATTGTGGTAGGGAAATGGTAAACTCCACTCAATTAATAGAAGCAACAAGGTCAAAATAAAGAATAGGAGGAAACAACTTACTTTGGGTAGGGCAAAATGAACATGACGAGGTTAGGGAAAAACAACACGGGTGGGTGGGTGGGTAGCGACATCAGGTGTATAATCCCTCTTCTCCTCAACAACTTTCTCTTTTCCCTTTTGTGTAATGGCATGCACAGGCCACAATGCAACAACATCAATCATATTAACTAGTAGAATATTGGTTGTTGTGGGTGCCAAACTAGAAGAATCCATTGCAGGAGAACTAGGAGACCCTCTCTATAGAAATATCCAACTAGAGCCTTGAGGTCTCTCATTCCCACTATGATGGTTTATGGGGTGAGGTGGTGGTATTGTAGAATTTCTATTAATAATGTGGTGTATCTTAATATAACAATTTTAATCAATGTGACTCTTACCAACATCTCTCATAAGTGCAGATAACAGTGGGAAAATATTTGGAAAGATGGTCAGGTACACCACAAGCTCAACACACAATCTTAGTGGGATTAGGTTCAGGGCGGCAGGAAGACAACAATTTTTCTTGGCACTTCAAAAATCTCACATCTATAGTCACATCTTTCATGTTTTCATTCAACTGGTTCATATAATTAGTCATCATGTCATTCAAGTCCCCTATACTAGATGAAGTGATCTCATAAGCATTCGCGTCCTCGTGATGCATGGAAGGTGCAGTGGTAGAAGTAGATTGAGGATAAGTCACAAAAGGTGGGAGAGCATGAGAAATTGGTGCTGAAACATGTGGATAGGTGGATGTAAGATCTTGGGTGACTAGAACTAGGATCCTCCTCCCAACCTCACAATATAAAGTCAGGATCCTAGCCTTATGCCCTAGCTAGATCCCCTTGTCTACATTGCCTAGCCTGGCCCCTGGCCCAGTCCGTGAGTGCCTGGCCTTGCCCTTGTCCTTACATTACTTCCCCCCTTAAGGAAGAGTTTTTGTCCTTGAAAACAAAAGTGGGAAACTTCTTCTTAAGAGCACTAATGTTTTCCCAAGTGGCACCTTCCTCAGGTTGATCTTTCCACTTGATTACAGCTTGTCAACGTACATGATGACGCATACGTAAATCATGATAGTCAAGAATTTATTGTCCCCATGTAATCGGTTACGTAAATGGCTAGCATGAAACACTGGATGGATACGAGAATGTGTAGGTAATGATAGTTTGCAGGCACGATCACCAACTCGCTTGAGTATTTTGAAAGTCCCACAATATCGTGGAGATAATTTAGGTGTTTGCCCAATTTTCAGACTTTTTGAATGCTCCGGCACAGGTAAAAATACTTTCTCCCCTTCCTCAAAGGTAACTTGCCGACGTTTCTTATTAGCGTACTTCTTATACTGATCTTTCTCTTCTCGGACGTCCTAACGAGCGAGTTTGAGCATATTCATGTGGTCTTGGAGAAAATCCTTAACTTGTTGGAGTTTTTTGGTTTGAAAACCCCACCATAACGGGTGACCTAGGTTGAAAACCATACATGAGTGTGAAAGGACTAAATCCAATTGTGACATGCTTAACACTGCTGTAAGCAAACTCAAGAAGAGGTAAATATCCTTTCTAGTCTGTTTGTTTCTTGCTAACATATGGGTGTATCATATCCTCTAGCACTTGGTTGACTCGTTCAGTCTGACCATCCGTTTCTGGATGATCTACTGTATTGAGGTTGAGTTGCGTACCCAATCATTTAAACGCAGCCCTCCAAAGATGACTACTAAACTTGGGGTCATGATCACTCACAATGTTACTTGGCAAGCCATACAGCTTTTATAAACTGTCCACAAATAGCTTGCCTAATTCTGGAGTCTTAATCATGGATTTGGTTGGACTAAACTTACATAGTTTAGTCAACCGGTCTATGACCACCCATATTAAATCATGACCTCGTACCATGGTTGGTAAACCCACAATAAAATCCATAGAGATACTTTCCCATTTACCATTGGGAATCTCCAAATGATGCAACCTGTAACCATTGCTTTCAGGAGCTTTGCTTTGTTAACTTGACATTGTTGGCAATGCAAGACGTAATCTTGAACAAAGCCATGTAAACCTGGCCAGTAAAACTGCCATCGTACGAGAGCATAAGTCTTTTTAATACCTTGGTGCCCTGCACTTGGACTGTCATGACATTCATAAAGAATTTGCACCGAAAGTCTGTGTCCATCGGTACACGAACTCTTCCCTTTTGAAGTAGGTACCAATTGTCGATGGTAAAATTCTTCCATCTTTGTAGTTCATCACTCGACAGAGGAGAACTGTGTGTGGAGGTTAACGATATACTACTAGCATTGGAGTGAGAAGGATCCCTCATTTGCACATGAGTCCACACTTTGGAATATGCGTCGTTCTTCCTTTAGAGAATCCAAAAATCCATTGCGAAGTTCCGTGAACAAGAGAAAATTGATCTCAAGCATACGGCTAAGAGCGTCAGCCACTAGATTGTATCTTCCTTTACAATACCCGAGATTTACATCATATTCCTAAAGAATCTCAGCCACCTAACTTTTTGACCCTTCAAATCGGTCCGTTGTGTAAACCATTTAATGCTTTCATGGTCAAATACAATCTCAAATTGAGCGCCATACAAATAATGTCTCCATGTTTTCAGGCAAGACACTATTGCATAGAGTTCACGTTCATAAGCAAAATGATTCTGTTGTGTTGAATCAGGCTTCTTTCTTTCAAATACAATTGGACACCCTTCTTGTAGTAGGACTTCTCCAATAGCACGGTCACTTGCATCCGTTCTCAAAACAAATGGTTTCAAAGGATCTACAATAGCTAGAATTGGTTCCCTAGCTAATGCATCCTTGAGCGTATCAAAACTATGCCGCTGTGCGGGTCCCCATTGAAAGGTTTTGCCTTTGCCTTTCAGTTGGTCCATCATGGGAACAACAATGTTAGCATAGTTTTTAACGAACCTTTGATAAAAACCTGGAAATCCTTTAAAAAATTTGTAACTCTTCCAGATTTTTAGGAGAAGGCCATTGCCTAATGGTATCCACTTTGGATTGATCCATGTGTAGTCCAGTAGCTGAAATAACATGCCCAAGGTAGTGAATTTCCTCTTTAGAAAATCACACTTAGAATCCTTGGTACATAATTGGTTTATTTGTAACAATTTGAATACCTGCCTCAGATGTTGTAAATGTTCTTCCTCAGAAGCATTGTATACTAGAATTTCATCGAGAAAAACGATCACAAACTTACCCAAGTACGGTTTCAAGACACTATCCATAAGTGTTATGAATGTTGCAGGCACATTGGTTAACCTAAAAGTCATAACCAAATACTCGTAGTGTCCAAACCATGTGTGGAATGCAATTTTGGGTATATCAGCAAGTCGAATACGTACTTGGTGATAACCCGACCACAAGTCTATTTTTGTAAAGATACGAGCATGAGTGAGCTTGTCAAACAACGTACCGACGCGTGGTAATGGGTATTTGTTCTTAACAGTAACCGCATTTAAGCCACGGTAGTCTACGCACATGCGCATACTACCATCTTTTTTCTTCACTAATAGGATAGGAGAAGCCCATGGTGAAGAACTAGGTTGGATAAACCCTTTGCTAAGATAGTGAGCAAGTTGACGTTCCACCTCAGCAGCTTCAGAGCAACTCATGTGGTAGGGTGGTTTACTTAATTGTTTACTGCCTCCTGCAACCACATCGATGCTATGGTGCACCGATCGTGTCGACGATAATCCTGATGGAAAATTATTAGGAAAAACATCTTCAAATTTCCTTAATAAATTTTTTAAAGCACTAGCAACCTTTGCTTGTTGAGAAGAAGCCGTTGGTAGAAGAGATCATAGAGAAGCATGCGACGTTGAGGAATGCTCATTAGATTCAATATTAGACAGAAAATGAGACAATGAGTAACACAAGAAAACTTGATCTATTTCATTTTAAAAAACGAGTTGCATAAGCTCAGCTGTACATATCAATGGTGAGGAAGGCACATCCTTCTCTCCTAACAACAACACATGTGTGCCATGGGATTGAAACATCAAACTGTTGTGCTCATAGCTACGTTTTAGTCATGGTCCTAGGCTATGCAACCATTCCCTACCAAGTACCACATCTGCCATCTCCATTTTCATAACTTGAAAATCCAAGGATGTGAAGTAGCCTTGCACTTCCAACGGTACAGGTCGAGAAGTTGAGTATCCCAGATTTCAGCATCATAACCATTTATCATTGCTACCTTGTAGCGGTGGGAACTCGGAGTTTGACGCAATTTGAGTTTTTTCACCAATGCATAATTAATGAAATTGTGAGTAGCACCGTCATCTACCAAGATGCACACCTTGCGCCCTTGCAAAGATCTGTGCATTCATACTAACTCATGTGGTCCGAAGGTCTATTGCCACACGGAAGTGATACCAGGTTAACCGCACCACCCTCTAACTCGGCCTGAGAGTCTAAAGTTCTCAGTTTTCAAAGCCAAGACCGCATGAAACAACCCATTCGGGGAGCTGGAGGTAAAGAAAACCACAAAAAAATAGCATTTTTTCTTATTATTACTACTGCCACCAACCCCACACTCCCTCTCTTTTTTTTCCCTTTCTTGCTCTTCCGCTAAACCCCGAAGGGCGCATAAAAGAACTACCTTCTTTCCATGGAGGGCCATCATTTTGTTTTTTAAGTCTCTCTCTCTTTCATTATTTTCCACAACCATTTCCCTCTCTCTTACCTCGCTTCCTTGACCTGAGTCTCCCCTTGCTCTCTCCCCTCCTGTCTTGCTTCCACCGACGGGCCACGTAACATATTCTCTCTCTCTTCCTTTCATTCATTCTCTCTCTTTCTTTCATTCTCTTTGTCTCTTTCTTTCATTCATTCTCTCTCTCTCTCTCTCTCTCTCTCTCTCTCTCTCTCTCTCTCTCTCTCTCTCTCTCATAACCCCCTACCCTTACCCCAACCCGTTGACCCTCAATAACCCCCCCCCCCCCCCCCTTCCTCACTCGTTGTCCGCCAGGAGGAGCCCGAAGGCCCCCCCTCTCTCTCTCTTTCTCTCTCTACCACTTCTGGTTCAAGCCCGTAGGCACTGTGCATCTCTCTCTCCCATAATACACACACACCCCTCGTATTCACACCACACACACACACCACTCTCACAAACTCACTCTCTGGCTCGCTACTATCACTTTTTGTGTAGCTGCCGGCAGAACTCAGGGTCATTCCCTCTCTCTTTACTCCTTATCCACACATACTCACACCCCCCCCCCCCCATACCCCTCATCCCCTCCTTGTCCTTGTCAGATACAGAGCCTCCCGAGCTCTCTCTCTCTATCGCGCGCACTTGGCCTGTGCAGGTGCAAACCATCAAAACTCTCTCTCTCTCTCTCTCTCTCTCTCTCTCTCTCTGTCTCTCTCTCTCTCTCTCTCTCTCTCTCTCTCTAAATACACACAGACTCTTCCCCCCCCCCCTTACTCTCGTTCTCTCCTCTTGTCTCCTTGCGCACCTGAACCACGCAAATATATGCATATATATATATATATATTATATACACAAATTTTACCAATAATTACCCCCCTCTCTCTCGTTCCCACACACTCACTCGTCTACACACACAATCCCTAAATACATACACATATGCATGCACACACAACACATAAACACATACTCACACTCACACACTCAAATATATACACACGTCTACACAAACTCACCCATAGACGCACTCACGAGCACCGACACCCATAAACGCACTCATAAAATATACAAACACACATGCACACACGCATTGCACGCATGCATATACCCAACCACAATAAAAAAGGGTTAAGGAAAATACGACAAGCTCGCACACCGCCAGCACCAAAACAATGAAAGGTGCCGAAGGCACGCCCTGGCCGGCACCAAGAGGAAGCGACACATAGCATTTCAGATTCCTGCAACAACTACCAATTCTGGTAGGCTTAAACCTCACACCGACCACCCAAACCATCAACAAAACCCTTGTAAATTCCTCGAACTCTAGTCTTCCCTAATGTCCAAGCCAGTGGCTACTGGATTGTAAAAAACTCTCCCCATTCCACTCTTTCCTCTCTCTCTCTCTCTCTCTAACTTCTATCTCTCTTACTAGAGAGGCATCTAGACCTTCTACAGTGACCAGTGGATATTTGCAAGGAACATTGGGTAAGGACCACCTCTCAAGCCTATATACAGAGGCGTCCGCTAAGCACAAACGAGGGCACAAGTGAAGGATGGGCACACTAGCTCCATGCACTCTACATTTTAAGCACCACTAATCACATAATGCACCCCAAGCTAGAGAGCTCATGGAATCATGTTTGGTTGCAAGCTAGGGAATTTTAGCATTGGCAGCATTACCATTTTCCCCATTATCCACTACACCATGGTTGAGTTACTAGTCACGACCACTCCATACACATAAGGCAGTCACTACTCCCCCACAAGGCAACATGAGCACTCTAGGAGTGAATGCATCCACACCATACTACCTTGGGCCTCTCTCAATGTTGGTGATTGATGTCGTCGGTGGTGGCATCGTCTTGATGTTTCCCCTCAACTAACCTTCCCGCTAATTCCAACTTCGTCATGCACCATATAGCGCTCGCATTCCATCATGCATCCCTAGTGCCGAGAGCCAGGTTTTTAACAGTCAAGACCACCATTTGTAAGTATCATCATCACCAATAAAAGGGTGCAATGCTGTCTTGATCTTTGGAGTCCATTCTCTATTCTTCTTAGTTTTGTTTTCTCACATTCGCGGGATGTTTCGTCTCTTGCATATCACTCTGCTTGTGCTCCATCACGTGCGGCCTCTCCAATTAGTCAGTATGCTCCATGCCTTGTCACATACCTCTCTCGTACACACACTCCTGACTGTTGACTATGCATTTTTATATGTGGATGTTTGTTGTATCACCATTTCATGTTGGTTACCTAGAGGGCATCTCACTTTTGCTACCCTAGATCATGCATGTCTGCATCCTAGCCGCACTTATGCTAGGTGGTGCCCCTCTCTACCTATAGGATAACTCCTACCTTGAGATGATGCTTGGAGATGTTGAGGCTATGTGTGGTGAAGAGGCCACCCCATATGGCATGTCATTTTCGGATATCATTTTCTTGGTGCCCCCACGGAGGATCCTTTCATGAAGCCCTCCAGTTTACAAGACTAAAACCCCTAAACTTTTGTGGATGGATGAATGGTTAGTAGGGTTTGCTAATTGGACGATAGAAGAAGAAGAGCTCCAAGCACTACTAGACAAAGTCCGCATCTCCATCGAAGCTCGAGTGCCAGGCATAATAGTAATCGATTTGCAGTGGGAGAGTCAACCAACATGCCAAACTCAGTGGATATACATAGGGCGGGTGCCAAGAAGAAGAATGAGAAAGTCCAAACCATGTTCGCAACCTACAACCAACCCACAACAACAAGATGGAGGGAGCTCGGCACACTAGAGAATCAACAATATTCTACTTCGAGAATCGTGTAACTCAAGTTACCGAGGTAATTATCACGATCACTTTCCAAGTTGCACCTGATGCTGTAGCACAGATAACGGAACCACATGCTCACGCTCTCACTAGAGAGACTAGGGATCTACTGAGCTTGTTTCAGGAAAGAACACCACCCTCTCCCACAAGCTTGGACAATGACCAAGCACCTCTAAGGCTAACATGAATCTATACAACTTACCTCAAGGAAGATCACATATTCCGATACGAGTACGCTCAATCAAAGTAATATTGTACATGAAGGCTCACTACTAGCACTTCCTCGACACCATGCTGGGTGGGGAGTGCTTCTTTGAGGTTCTAGCATCAGATCAGCCATTTGTCTTACCTTTGGTACAAGGCAATGTACCGTTTGAGATTTTAATCTATGTTCTAGTGTAAAAAAGGGTATACACGCCTTCTTGTAAAGAAAAAGAAAAAGAAAACTTTTGAATACAAGCTAACCAGTGTGTATCTCTAGCTCTCTCTCTCAAGAATCATGGCAAAGTGTAACATTTCCAACAATTAAAGGAAAGAAGGGGGAGGATTTGGTAACAGATTTCCTAGATGACTTTGAAGTAGCATGTGTAGTAAGCAACAAAGATATAGATGAATCCCGGGTTAGAATCTTTAAGCATATCATGAAGCTAGAAACCGGGTCATGGTACAACACACTTCCACAAGCAACTAAGGATGATTGGAAGTCCTTAAAAGTTGCTTTGAAGAGGCGCTTTGGGGGAAGTCCATAGTTGATGGCCATGAAGGCAAAACGGGACTGGGGCACTAGCCTTCTATGCATGACTAGTAAGAAAGGGAAGACAATCTGGTATGACATGAAGACTGGCAATCAGAAGCAAATGGACCTAGAGACATTAGCAGATGAAGCCACTAGTGAGTCTTACACTTCTGGGGAGGAGACCACATCCACGAACGAAAGTGACAACTCCATCGATGTGATGGGTATCATCATGAAGGATTCAGAAAGCGTAAGCACAACTCGCAGTCTGTCACTAGAAGGGCAAAGAAACGAAGAGGAAAGTAAATCACTTGGCTTGGGAGAAAGTAGGTTGAAGGGTATATGTCTATGGAATTAACAATTGAGGAGAAAGATAAATTTTTACAAATGTTGATGGGATTTCCTAACCTTCATTGACAACTATGAAAGAATCAAAAGTATTACAGTAGTGGAACACCATATTAAGTTGAAGAAGGGGTAAAACCAGTTGTGCAAAAGCTACATCGGCTGGGGTTCATACAAGAAAAGGCACTCATGGCCGAGGTAAGGAAGCTACTAGAAGCAGGGTTCATCTATCCTGTAGAAAACTCAAAGTGGGTGTCACCGTAGTAGTGACGCCTAAGAAGAATGGTAAGTGGAGGGTCTGCGTTGACTACAAACCACTAAATACAGCTACAAAGAGAGACCATTTTCCTCTCCCTTTCTTGGATGAAATTCTGAATGAAAGGAAGGTTTTGAATGCTACAACGTGTGTGATGGTTATTCCGGGTATTTTCAAATATGCATAGCCTTGGAAGATCAGCTAAAAACCACTTTCATTACGCCATGGGGTTGTTTTTCATATAGAGTTATTGCATTTGGTCTCACAAATGCACCTGCCACATTCCAAAGATATGTCACATATGTCTTTCCACGATTCTTTGGAACATCCATAAGAGTGTTCATTGATGATTTTTGTATAGATAGACCTCGCATTTCACACTTAGAAAAGGTAACTGAGGGTTTCACAAGGTTGAAAATCCTAGGTGTGCAATTAAATGTGGACAAGTGCCACATTGGTGAAAGTAGATTCATTCTATTAGGCCATGAAATTTTAGTGAAAGGTATCAACGCCGATCCAAGTAAGGTGTCCTCACTCATAGCCCTACCTTCACCAACAACTGCATGTCAACTGGTCTCTTTTATACAAAGGTGAGGTATTTGAGTAGATTCATACATCTACTATCACAACTTGTTCTACCACTACAACAACTCACTGAAAGATCAACTTTCACTTGGGACGAGGAGAGCGAACATCACTACAACAAGGTAATGGAGGTCTTATCCACCCTACCAACTATCTCACCACCTAAGTGGGATGATAATCTATGTCACGTCAAGTGTGGGTGATGATTCCTTGGGGGTTGTGCTACTCCAGAAGGATACAACAACATCTTTCATGAGGCCAATTTACTTCTCTAGTCGAATGATGACAGCAGCAGAGAAAGGTTTCACCTATGTGGAACACCTAGTCCTAGCCCTTAGATTTGCAACTACAAAGTTCACATCATATTTGCTGCGTAGGCAATTTGTGAATTTAACCATGGATGAGATGTTTCCCTATGTTTTACAACACATGGATGTTTCTGCTAGGATTACTAAATGGCTAGTTTATTTGCAAGAATTTGACTACACGGTACAAGTGGAAAGCACGACAAGGGCAAGCTTGGGGGGACTCATGACCTACCAAAATTTTGAGAATAAGGTGAAGCAATCGAAAGGGAAAGGAATTCAATCACTTCTAGAGCCACCAATGGTAGAAAGAGCACACTCTCTCTACTTTGATGGAGCCTACAAGCGCGCATCTGAGAAAGCAGTTGCAGGCATAGTGGTCTTTGATGACAAAGGTATTAAGGTATTTTCGCTTGGCCATTTGTTAGAATCACATTCTAAAAATGAAGCTGCATATGCTGCACTAACCAAGGGTTTACAATGGTGTGTCTCGCAAGGGGTAAAGCGCCTTAACATATTTGGGGATGCTCTACTTTTTGTACGGAAAGTAAATGGAGTATGAACATGCAAGAATCCTAGCTTGAGGAATCAATTAAACAGTGTAAAATCTTGCTAGGTAAGTTTGAAAAAGTTCATTTACACCATATCCCAAGGGCTCAAAACCATGAAGTGGATGCCCCAGCAAGCAAAAGACTGCAGGAAGTGGTGTGGGGCTATAAAGCTAAATCCCTCTCTATTTCAAGGTAGTGACACCTTACCTGACATCATGCATTTTTTTGTAAACAGGGGAATGTCCACTAGATTTAACAAAAGGACAAAAGAAATGGCTTACACGGAAGGCCACAAGGTATCGCTTTATCAATGATGGTTTGTATTGTAAGGGTAAGGACCAAATACTCAAGAAGGTCCCTCTCTCTAATGAAATTACAGGGGCAATTGCTAGTTGTCATGATGGTGTTGGTGGTGGTCATTTTTCCCTAGATATAACAAGTAGGAAAGTCTTGCAGGCTGGTTTTGTATGGCCTAGCCTCAACAGTGATGTACACCACTAGTGTAAGACATGTAAGTTGTGTCAAAAGTCCGGCACCATGTCACTCATGCCTGAACCACAAACACCTATCCTTTCGTATGGCCCATTTGAAAAATGGGGAATAGATGTCGTAGGACCATTGCCTAGGGCCAACTTAGGGAAGTTCTACGTCATCATGGGAGTCGACTATATGACTAGATGGACGGAAGCTACAGCCTCAACTAGGATCACAACTATATAGGTAGGTAAGTTTGTCTTTAAGCACATATGCTATAGGTTTGGCACACAATTAAAAATTATCTCTAATAGAAGACCAGGTTTTAGAGCAGACTTGGTAGGAGAGTTAATGCAAAAGCTAGGCATTACAAGGAGGCACTTCTGACCATATTACCCTCAATGGAATGGCCTAGTTGAGAAAGTGAATGGAATGGTTTGTAAAATTATCACCAAGCAGGTTAACAACATTCCTAGAGAATGGGATAAGTATCTACTCCCAGTGTTGTGGGCCTACAGAACCTCATTCGGTACATCTTTGGGGTTCACCCCATATCACTTGATATTTGGCAAGGAGGAAATCTTGCCTATTGAGGTGCAACTAGGAAGTCTCAGAGTGATGGCAAGCCAGCTCCAACGGCCCAACATCCATTTGAGAGATCACAATTTCGACTTGGAAATACTACAGCTGGACAAAGAAGAAGCAATCAATTATTATGCGGAACAGGCAGCGCAAAGACGACTTAGTTTCAACCAGCATCTTTGGGGCAAAGGTTAAAGAAAGGCTCCACTACAACAATCGCTTTGACACACGCAAAGATAAGAAACTCTACTCAGATGGAAGGGCCCTTTCATCATCAGGAAAAGTTATGCCAATGGAAGTTACTAGCTTATGAAAGCTGATGGTAAGCTTCATAAAACAAGAGTAAATGGTTGGCGGCTCAAACCTTGTTTCCTTTGATTTGATCAGACTCCACCTATCGACATTCCTGATGAGGATACACCATCAACCTCCACCTCCGACAACAATGATTAGACAGATGAGATAGAGGCATGAATGCCCTAACCTTAAGGGGAAGGGCTAATGATACCCATTTAACCGAACCGCCCTCTAACCCGGCCTGAGAGTCTAAAGTTCTTGATTTTCAAAGCCGAGACCGCATGAAACAACCCATTCGGGGAGCCGGAGGTAAAGAAAACCACAAAAAAATAGCTTTTCTTCTTATTATTACTGTCGCCACCAACCCCACACTACCTCTTTTTTTTTTCCTTTCTCCTTCTTCCGCCAGACCCCGCAAGGCGCATAAAACAACTACCTTCTTTCCATGGTGGGCCGTCATTTTTTTTTAAAGTCTCTCTCTCTCTCATTATTTTCCACAACTATCCCTCTCTCTCTTACCTCACTTCCTCGACCTCACTCTCCCCTCCCTCTCTCCCCTCCTGTCTTCCTTCCACCGGCACGCCACGTAGCATATTCTCTCTCTTTCTTTAATTCATTCTCTCTCTCTCTCTCTCTTTCATTCTCTCTCACTCTCCAACTCTCTCTCTCTGTGTAAACAACCAGAAGGCTAACAATAATACTCTCTCTCTCTCTCTCTCTCTCTCTCTCTCTCTCTCTCTCTCTCTCTCTCTCTCTCTCTCTCATCATAACCCCCTACCCTTACCCCACCCCGTTGACCCTCAATAACCCCCCCTTCCTAGCTCGCTGTCGGCCAGGAGTAGCCCGAAGACCCACCCTCTCTCTTTCTCTCTCTCCCGCTCCCGCTTCAAGCACGCAAGCACTGTGCATCTCTCTCTCCCATAATACACACACACCCCTCCTATTCACACCACACACACACACACACACACACACACACACACACACACACACACACACACACACACGAATCTCACACACTCGCTCTCTGACTCGCTACCATCACTTTCTATGTAGCCGCCGGCAGAACTCAGGGTCATTCCCTCTCTCGCTTACTCCTTATCCACACATACTCACACTACCCCCCCCCCCACATACCCCTCCTCTTCCTTTTCAGATACAGAGCCGCCCGAGCTCCTCTCTCTCTCTCTCTCGCGCGCTCTCAGTCTATGTAGGCGCAAACCATCGAAATTTTCTCTCTTGCTAAATACACACACTCTCTCTCCTCCCCCCCTCTCTCTCATTACCACACACACACTCAATCCCTAAATACATACACATATGCACGCACACTCAACACATAAACACATACTCACACTCACACACTCACATATATACACATGTCTACACAAACTCACCCATAGACGCATTCATGAGCATCGACACACATAAACGCACTCATAAATATACAAACACACATATGCACACACGCATTGCATGCACGCATGTACGCAACCACGATAAGAAAGGGAAAAGGAAAATATGACATCGACACCATTGACAAAGACGACCAGCCCGCGCACCGCTCGACACCAAAACAAGGAAAGGCGTTGAAGGCACACCCCGGCTAGCACCGAGAGGAAGTGACACGTAGTATTTCGGCTTCCCACAACAACTACCAATTTTGGCAACCTTAAACCTCACATAGACCACCCGAACCATCAACAAAACCACCCTTGTAAATTCCCCGAACTCCACTCTTCCCTAATAACCTAGCCAGTGGCTAGTGGATTGTAAAAAACTGTCCCCACCCCACTTTTTCCTCTCTCTCTCTATCTCTACCTATCTCTCTTACTAGAGACGCATCCGGACCTTCTATAGAGACTAGTGGATATTTGCAAGGACCATTGGGTAAGGAACACCTCTCAAGCCTATATAAAAAGGCCTCCGCTAAGCATAAAGGAGGGAACAAGTGAAGGAGGAGCACACTAGCTCCATGCACTCTACATTTTAAGCACCACTAAGCACATAATGCACCCCAAGCTAGAGAGCTAATGGCATCATGTTTGGTTGCAAGCTTGGGCATTTTATCATTGGTAACATCACCATTTTCCCCATTATACACTACACCATGGTTGAGTTACTAGTCACGACCACTCCATACACATAAGGCAGTCACTACTCCCCGACAAGGCAACATGAGCACTCTAGGAGTGAATGCATCCACACCATACTATCTTGGGCCTCTCTCGATGTTGGTGATTGATGTCGTCGGTGGTGGCATCGTCTTGATGTTTCCCCTCAACTAACCTTCCCACTAATTCCAACTTCGCCATGCACCATATAGCACTCGCATTCCATCATGCATCCCTAGTGCCAAGAGCCAGGTTTGTAAGAATCAAAACCACCATTTGTAAGTATCATCATAGGTAATAAAAGGGTGCAATGATATCTTGATCTATGCAGTCCATTCTATATTCTCTTTAGTTTTGTTTTCCCACATTCGCGGGGTGTTTTGTCTTTTTTATATCACTCTGCTTGTACTCCATCACGTGCGGCCTCTCTAGTCTCTCAGTATGCTCCATTCCGACATGGTCAAGAAGAAGAAATATGGGTGGATATACAAACTCAGTGGATATACATAGGCCGGGTGCCAAGAAGAAGAAGGAGAAAGTCAAAACCCTTTCCGCAACCTACAACCAACCCGCAATAGCAAGGTGGAGAGAGCTCGGCACACTAGAGAATCAACACTATTATACTTTGAGAAACATGAAACTCAAGTCACCGAGGTAATTATCACAGTCAGTTTCCAAGTTGCACCTGATGCTGCAACACAGATAACGCAAGCACATGCTCACGCTCTCACTAGAGAGACTAGGGATCTACTGAGCTTGTTTCAGGAAAGAACACCACCCTCTCCCACAAGCTTGGACAGTGACTAAGCACCTCTAAGCTTCACATGATTCAGTACAACTTACCTCAAGGTAGATCACAAATTCTCATACGAGTACACTCAATCAAGGTAATATTGGACTTGAAGGCTCACTAGCATCACGTCATCGACACCATGCTGGGTGGGGAGTGCTTCTTTCAGGTTCTAGCATCAGATCAGCAATTTCTCTTACCTTTGGTACAAGGCAATGTACCGTTTGAGATTTTAATCTATGTTCTAGTGTAAAAAAGGGTATACACGCCTCCTTGTAAAGAAAAAGAAGGAAAATAAAACTTTTGATTGCAAGCTAACCAATGTGTCTTTCTAGCTCTCTTTGTTCGTAATCATGGCAAGTGTAGCATTTCCAACATATAAAGGAAAGAAGGGGGAGAATTTGGTAACAGATTTCCTAGATAACTTTGAAGTAGCATGTGTAGTAAGCAACAAAGATAGAGATGAATCCCGGGCTAGAATATTTAAGCATCTCATGAAGCTAGAAGATAGGTCATGGTACATCGCACTTCCACAAGCAACTCAAGATGATTGGAATCCCTTAAAAGCTGCTTTTAAGAGGCGCTTTGTGGGAGGTACCACTTTAGAGAAGCTGTGGGAAAAGTTTAGAGACTTGAAGCAGGAGGGTCTTTTAGAATATTCCACCTATGAGTCCAAATTTGTGGATTTGTGGGAACGGTGGATTGAGTCATTGGCAAGAGGAGAAGCTGCAACCGATTTTCTAAAAAAGGACCGGTTCACTCATGGCTTATGGCTGCTTCTCAAGGAGAAGGTGAAGGGTAGATTCTCGACTACGTACGAGTTAGCCGTCATGATTGCTCGCCTTAAGGACAAGAAGCTGCGGATAAAATCCAAAGAACCCGAGTTAACAGAAGCAGGAACATTGTGTCGACCAACAACCACCATTCCTCCACCACCACCAGCTCCTGGGGTAAGAATGACCAACAAGATATGTGGGCCCATATTACTGACCAACTGCAAAATTTGTCTGTCCACTTGATACAGCGAGGAAGGAATCAAGAAAGAGATCAAGACCTGGGAAGAGCACGACAACAAAACAGGGAGTATCTCTACTACAACTGCGGAGAAGATGGTCACGGTATGTTCTACTGTCCCAAACCACAACAAAACTATAATAGAGAGAGAACATCCCCACCCTGAGCACCAGCCCCACCAACGCAAATTCTATGTCCACCCTAGGCACCACCACAAGCACCCATTCCACCTCTTCCACTGGCATCACCATCTGGTCGCCCTGTAAACATCATAAGGCACTAAGAGAAAGGAAACGCCGTAGTAGTGGATTCACCCAGAGTAAAGGAGAGGGGTAAGGCTAAGGAGAAGGTAACCTTTGTAGAACCATTTGAAGCCATGACTGCAAAAAGAGCTAGGAGGGAGAAAGCTACACAATCTAATGATGAGAGAAGCATGAAAGGAGAGACTAGCCAGAGGCCATCAAGGCCACGATGGAAATTAAGCATCACCGACTTCCAGTTAGGGGAAATTTCTAGACCCTATGATCTAACATTGGATGTGGCAGAGCAAGGACCAAAGATTACATGGCCACAACTGCTATATCTCGCACCAAAGGTAAGGCGGCAATGGTCCAATATGGTAAGTACAAGGCGCTCCAAAGCAAAGATAGCCGAAGAAATTTTGGGTTGCAACATGGATGACATCCTTCCAATTTTTGACGTCAACATAAAGGGTAAGAGGGTTGGAAACACCTACGTTGATGGAGGTGCACAAATTTGAGTGATGAGTGAAGCTATGATTCTTCGGCTAGGGCTCGAGATTGACACACTTTCTCCATGCAAGGAAAAGATGGCAAACAACACAAAAGTAAAATGTGAAAGTGTGGTAAGTGCTGTGAAGATCAAAGATTTCAACACTGAGGTAGCAGTAGATGTTTTTGTAATGCCTACTAAGAGGCAGGGCTACCCATTAGTCTTCGGAAGGCCATGGTTGATGGCCATGAAGGCAAAACACGACTCGGGCACTGGCCTTCTACACATGACTGGTAAGAAAGGAGAGAAAATATACTACGACATGAATATTGGCATGCAGAAGCAAATGGACCTAGAGACATTAGCAGATGAAGCCACTAGTGAGTCTTGCACTTCTGAGGAGGAGACCACATCCACCAACGAAAGCGAAAGCTCCATCGATGTGATTGGTATTATCATGCATGAAGGATTCACAAAGGGTAAGCACAACTTGCAGTCTGTCACCAGAAGGGCAAAGCAACGAAGAGGAAAGTAAATCACCTGGCTTAGGAGAAAGTAGGTTGAAGGGTATGTTGTCTATGGAATTAGCAATTGAGGAGAAAGATAAATTTTTACAAATGTTGATGGGATTTCCTAACCTTTTCATTGACAACTATGAAAGAATCACAAGTATTACAGTAGTGGAACACCATATTAAGTTGAAGGAAGGGGTAAAACCAGTTGTGCAAAAGCTGCGACGGCTGGGGTTCATACAAGAAAAGGCACTCCTGGCCGAGGTAAGGAAGCTACTAGAAGCAGGGTTTATCTATCCTGTAGAAAACTCATAGTGGGTGTCACCCGTAGTAGTGACGCCTAAGATGTAATAGGACTAATTTTTGAAGTTCTTAAAATCGAAAAGAATGTAGTAGGGCATATCTTTCGTTTAGCACGATTTGAAAGATTGTTGAATAGTCTATTAAATAGAGCTTATATGAATGAGTTTGAGATATTAAGAGAGAACATATATTATTTTGTTAATAATTCACTAAAGACATATTTGATAAAGGTTAACGAATCATAGATAGTCTGTCTACGAACAGTAAAATTGAGATTTTTTATTAATATCAATATTTAATATTTATGTGTTTTAGTTTAAAATGCACGGCTAGGCTAAAAATAAGTTGAAAAAGTAGTGGAGATCCAAAAATAGAGGTTTAATGAGTCGCGATCTAAAAGTTGCGTTTTCAACCAAACAAAGACGTTTTTCACAATTCTGTTCGCAATGCCTTGTAGACCAGACCTATTCCCGTCGTTTTGAGTACCTGGATTGCTCTGTTCTGAGTTCATTTGTAAAAGTTATGATGAAAACAAACTGAAGACAGCAGCAGTGTAGTATACACAGGGACAGACAGACATACAATATCATACAGCTCTCCCTGCTATCAACCAAGAAGTGGATTTGTTTCTTCATGGTAGACTATTGCAATTGAGATTATAAAGGTACATAAATTTTTTTTTACTTTGATTATCATGTTGAATTGGTTGCACGAGTATGTTCTTTTGGCTATTTTGTAGGCCGATGCAGAAATCAATGTGTGAAACACGATCTGTGCAAAGTGTCATGATAAAAATCTAACCTTCACGGATCGCTTAGCGATCACGTTCTTATCTTTTTCTCGCAGGTATACTTGGTGCGAAAATCGAGTTGACTGAACGCTTAAAAAGAGACTATTGTGAGAAGTCGCAGGCTTTTCGAGAAAAAGAAGGATAAAAGCACGACAGATGGTGCGCTTGGGGATCATTCACAGATCTCCTCTTCTGCGAGTGAGAGTGCGAGTGCGAGTGCGAGTGCGAGTGAGACGCTGCATGCAAGCGGACTAAAGCTCCGGGGTGGTCGAGAGGTTGGAGCTCCGTACAACGGAGTGCGCCGATATATTCCATTGCTCCTCAATTGTATCAAAACTCTGCAAAAAATCCATCAATACAAAGATCTCTTTCTCTATCTTTTGATGTCTATCTCTATTATTCTGTTCCTGTCACAATTGGTATCAGAGCAAGCGGTTGATTCTGGACATGGACAGATACGAGAAGAAGATAAAGAAGCAAGAAGACCTGATTTGACGACTATGAAAAGATCTGGAAATTTCAAATCGGGAGCGTGCTGAGGCTCTGCAAGGCAAAGCAGCACGAGACCTTGATATCTATGTGGAGCTTCATGGCGAACAGGAAGGGGAAAACTATGTTAATGCACCAGGAAACAATAATCATCGTGGCGGCACTGGGGAACGTGGCGGTGGTGATAGTGGTGATGGTGGGAACGGTGGTGGTGGATGTAGAGGTTGTCAACGCGAAAAAGAAACAATGATGCTATGGGAGAAGCGACAACTAAATCATTCTTAACGAAGGCTAAGCTTAAAGAGTTTGATGGCATAAGAAATATAAGCGTGGATTAAAGAACTCAAAGATTTGTATTATACTTTCAATATCGAAAACACGATCACCAGACTTTCGAATGCTCGAGCAAGGTGACCGATAAGAAAATACGTACCAAGATGGCTCAATTGGATACTTTTGGCGATGCGTACGATAAAGGTAAGTCATCTATCCCTTCTTTGTGATGTTTTATGTCTTTGATACGTCTTTTGAAAGCTTTGTGATCGAATTTATGCGTAAAAGTTGAGATTTAAATTTGAATTTTTTATTTGATTTGGATAGTATTCATTGCTTCTTATCGTCTAAATTGATTGAGAAAGTAAACTTGAAATTAAATCGAGAAGTTAAAAGACTTGTGGACTTAACCAGTGGTAATAATAGTTTCACGAAAGAGTTAGTAGAAAATTTTTTTTTTTCCTTTGAAGAGTCGGAAGCATAAAGATGATTTCTATATCATAAACATTGATATGCATGATGTTATCATTGGTATCAATTAGATGATAGAAAATCATGTTTTGATTGATTGTTAAGAAAAGAAAAATATATCTTTAATCGTTTGATGATGATAAGTCACTCTTCATGGAAAGAAAGAGATTCTAAATCTATTTTTGGCCATGGAATTGATAAGGTGACTTAGATAAGAGTGTGAGACGTTTCTTGTGTTTGCTAATGAGATTAAAGAAGAATCTGGGGATAAACACAAAGAGAAAAATCCAGAATTTGTAGAGAATCTCTTACATGAATTTAAGGATGTGTTTCTGGAAGGTCTTCCTGGTATACCTCCGTCTAGAGCGGTAGACCATATCATAGATCTATATCCAAGAGCAACACCTTATTCAAGGGCTCCATACAGGTTCAATATTGATGAGCTTAAAGAGCTCAAGATACAACTTGATGATCTTTTGAAAAAGGGTTTCATTAAACCTAGTGTATCTCCTTGGGGTAGTCATGTGTTATTCCAAAAGAAAGAGGATGGTACATATAGGTTATGCATTGAGTATAGGGGATTAAAAAAGCAGACCATTAAGAACAAAATAGCGGAAAAATCGTGTTTTAAAAGTTCCTGAGATGGGCAAACCATTTGTTGTGTCCTGTGATGCTAGTGGTGAACGATTAGGTTGTGTTTTGACACAAGAAGGAAGAGTGTTTGCATATGAGTCTAGGAAATTAAAATGACATGCATTGAACTATGCAACACATGATCTAGAATTGCTTGCTGTTGTTCATGCATTGAAGCATTGGCGTCATCTTTTGCTTGGTGTCAAATTTGAATTGTGTACTGATTATCAAAGCTTGAAGTATATTTTCACTCAGCCATTGTTAAACAACAGCAAAGGAGATGGATTGAATTGCTGGCTGAGTATGATTTTGATTTGAAATATTTGTGTGGAAAAGAAAATAAAGTTGCAGATGCATTGAGTCGTAGGTCCATGTGTAATTTGTTGACTGTTGTGCGGTTCAATTTGATTGATGATATACATGTTGAAGTTGAAAATGATTCTTTTTATATGCCTATTTTGAAATTCTTGCGTGAGAATATTGGTGAGATGTATGAGAACAGATATCACTTGTATAAGAGAAATCTGTATTATTATGACCGCTTGTGTATTTCTGCAAATTCTGCTTTTAAGAGTCAAATTCTGCATGAGTGTCATAATTCACCTTTTTCTGGTCATCCTGGATTGAATAAGACATATGAAAAGATTAAAAGTTCATTCTTTTGGCCGTGTATGAAATTGGATGTTAAGAATTATGTGCGTGAGTGCTTTCAATGTCATCAAGTTAAGATTGAACATAAGAGGATGCCTAGTGACCTTCAATCCTTAGACACTCCTTTACAGAAGTGGGAGTCTATATCCATGGACTTTATCATTAGACTTCCTACTAATCATGGAGGGTATGATTCGATCTTTGTGGTGATAGATAGACTCACAAAACAAGCTCACTTCTTTCCTGTAAAAATAATTGATACTGCATTGACCATTGCACACTTGTTTGTGAAAGAGATATTTCGTTTGCATGGCATGCCCAAGAGTATAGTGTCTGACAAAGATTCTAAGTTCACTTCTCATTTTTGGAGAGCGACTTTTGACTCTATAGGTACCCAATTATGCATATCTACTACTTTTCATCCTCAAACTGATGGGAAAACAGAGAGAGTGAATCGTATTTTAGAAGATATGTTACGAATGTATGTCAATGAAAACCAATCTAATTGGAATGAATATTTGCCTTTGGTTGAATTTGCATATGACAATTTATATCATTCATCTATTAGGATGACTTTCTTTGAGGCAATGTATGGCTATAACTGTCCCACACCTATTAATTTTCTTAACTCGAGGAATAAGGTAGAACTGTCACGTGAGATGCTTGAGAAAATGGATAACAAGTTGGCCAAAATCAGGGGGAATATTAGAGAAGCTCAAAAGACACATAAATTGTATTATGACAAGAAACATCGTGTTGTGGAGTATGAAACTGGTGATATGGTTTTCTTAAAGGTTATTCCCGAGAAGTCTCATTTGATCCTTGGAAAGGATAAAAGATTGTCTCCACGATTTACTGGGCCATTTAAAATTTTGAAGCGCATTCGTTCATTAGCTCACAAAATCGGAATTGCCTTCTATTGTTAAAGTGTATTCTGTATCTCATGTGAGTTTATTGAAAAAGTATATTCCTAATGTGTATCATGTTTTACAGGACAACTTTAAGTTGAAAGATGACGGAACATTGACTGTAGAACCAGACTTAGTGCTAAATAGGCGTGTTAAACATCTGAAAAATAGAGACATTGTGAAAGTTTTGGTTAAGTGGCAGAACTATCCAGTAGAGGATGCATCATGGGTTGATCTTAGTGTTTTGCAAAGAGAACTTCCCTCTCTTTCCAACTCTGAGGACAGAGTTAATTTTGATAAGGGGAGAATGTAATATGACTAATTATTGAAGGTCTTAAAATCAAAAAGAATGTAGTAGGGCATATCTTTCGTTTAGCACGATTTGAAAGATTGTTGAATAGTCTATTAAATAGAGCTTATATGAATGAGTTTGAGATATTAAGAGAGAACATATATTCTTTTGTTAATGATACACTAGAGACATATTTGATAAAGGTTAACGAATCATAGATAGTCTGTCTACGAACAGTAAAATTGAGATTTTTTATTAATATCAATATTTAATATTTATGTGTTTTAGTTTAAAATGCATGGGTATGCTAAAAATAAGTTGAAAAAGTAGTGGAGATCCAAAAATAGAGGTTTAATGAGTCGCGATCTAAAAGTTGCGTTTTCAACCAAACAAAGACGTTTTTCACAATTCTGTTTGCAATGCCTTGTAGACCAGACCTATTCCCGTCGTTTTGAGTACCTGGATTGCTCTGTTCTGAGTTCATTTGTAAAAGTTATGATGAAAACAAACTGAAGACAGCAGCAGTGTAGTATACACAGGGACAGACAGACATACAATATCATACAGCTCTCCCTGCTATCAACCAAGAAGTGGATTTGTTTCTTCATGGTAGACTATTGCAATTGAGATTATAAAGGTACATAATTATGTTTTTTTACTTTGATTATCATGTTGAATTGGTTGCACGAGTATGTTCTTTTGGCTATTTTGTAGGCGATGCAGAAATCAATGTGTGAAACACGATCTGTGCAAAGTGTCATGATAAAAATCTAACCTTCACGGATCGCTTAGCGATCACGTTCTTATCTTTTTCTCGCAGGTATACTTGGTGCGAAAATCGAGTTGACTGAACGCTTAAAAAGAGACTATTGTGAGAAGTCGCAGGCTTTTCGAGAAAAAGAAGGATAAAAGCACGACAGATGGTGCGCTTGGGGATCATTCACAGATCTCCTCTTCTGCGAGTGAGAGTGCGAGTGCGAGTGCGAGTGCGAGTGAGACGCTGCATGCAAGCGGACTAAAGCTCCGGGGTGGTCGAGAGGCTCGAGCTCCATACAACGGAGTGCACCGATATATTCCATTGCTCCTCTGTTGTATCAAAACTCTACAAAAATCTCTATCTTTTGCTGTCTATCTCTATTATTCTATTTCTGTGATATAAGAAGAATGGTAAGTGGATGGTCTGTGCTGACTACAAACCACTAAATGCAGCTACAAAGAGAGTACACTTTCCTCTCTCTTTCTTTGATGAAATTGTGAATGAAGTGGCGGGTTTTGAATGGTACGTCGTGTGTGATGGTTATTCCGAGTATTCTCAAATACGCATAGCCTTGGAAGATTAGCTAAAAACCACTTTCATTACGCCATGGGGTTGTTTTTCATACAGAGTTATGCCATTTGGTCTCACAAATGCACTTGCTACATTCCAAAGATATGTCACATATGTCTTTCAAACGTTCTTTGGAACATCCATAAGAGTGTTCATTGATGATTTTTGTATATATAGCCCTCACATTTCACACTTAGAAAAGGTAACTGAAGGTTTGGCAAGGTTGCAAAGCCTAGGTGGGCAATTAAATGTGGACAAGTGACACATTGGGGAAAGTAGAGCCATTCTGTTAGGCCATGAAATTTCAGTGAAAGGTATCAACACCGATCCAAGTAAGGTGTCCGCACTGATAGCCCTACCTTCACCAACAACACCACCTCAACTGGTCTCTTTTTTACAAAACATGAGGTACTTGGAGTAGATTGATACATCTATTATCACAACTTGTTCTACCACTGCAACAGCTCACTCAAAGATCAACTTTCACCTGGGACGAGGAGAGCGAACATCACTACAACAAGGTAAAGGAGGTCTTAGCCACCCTACCAACTATCTCACCACCTAAGTGGGATGATAAATTCTATGTCACCTCAAGTGTGGGTGATGATTCCTTGGGGGCTGTGCTACTCCAGAAGGATACAACATCTTTCATGAGGACAATTTCACCTATGTGGAACACCTAGTCCTAGCCCTTAGATTTGTAACTACAAAGTTCAATTCATATTTTTTGCCTATGCAATTTGTGACTTTAACCATGGATGAGATGTTTCCCTATGTTGTACAACACGTGGATGTTTCTGCTAGGATAACTCAATGGCTAGTTTGTCTGCAAGAATTTGACTACACGGTACAAGTGGAAAGCACGACAAGGTCAAGCTTGGGGGGACTCATGACCTACCAAAATTTTGAGAAGAAGGTGAAGTAATCAAAAGGGGAAGGAATTCAATCACTTCCAGAGCCACCGGTGGTAGAAAGAGCACACTCTCTCTACTTTGATGGAGCCTACAAGTGAGCATCTGAGAAAGCAGTTACAAGCATAGTGGTCTTTGATGACAAAGGTATTATGGTATTTTAGCTTGGCCATTTGTTAGAATCATATTATAAAAATGAAGCTGAGTATGTTGCACTAACCAAGGGTTTACAATGGTGTTTCTCGCAAGGGGTAAAGTGCCTTAACGTATTTGGGGATGCTCTACTTTTGGTAAGGCAAGTAAATGGAGTATGGAGATGCAAGAATCCTAGCTTGAGGACTCACTTAAGCTGTGTAAAAAACCTTGTTGGGTAAGTTTGAATAAGTTCAATTACACCATATCCCAAGGGCTCAAAACTATGAAGCGGATGTCCTAGCAAGTGAAAGACTACAGGAAGTGGTGGTTGGGGCTATAAAGCTAAAGCTCCCTCTCTTTCAAGGTAGTGACGCCTTACCTGAAATCATGCATTTTTTGGAAATAGGGGAATGTCCACTGAATTTAGCAAAAGGACAAAAGCAATCGCTTACACGGAAGGCCACAAGGTATTGGCTTATCAATGACGGTTTGTATTGTAAGGGTAAAGACCAGATACTCAGGAAGGTCACTCTCTCTAATGAAATTACGGGGGTAATTGTCAGTTGGCATGATTTTTATTGTGGTGGTCACTTCACCCTAGATAAAACAAGTAGGAAAATCTTGCAGGCTGGTTTTGTATGGCCTAGCCTCAATCGTGATGTACACCACTGGTGTAAGACATGTAAGTTGTGTCAAAAGGCCGGCACCAGGTCACTCATGCTTGAACCATAGACACCTATCCTTTCATATGGACCATTTGAAAACTAGGGTATAGATGCCATAGGACCATTGCCTAGGACCAGCTCAAAGAAGTTTTACATCATCATGGGAGTCGACTATATGACTAGATGGGTGGAAGCTACAGCCACAACTAGGATCACAACTGTAGAGGTAGCTAAGTTTGTCTTTGAGCACATATGCTGCAGGTTTGGCACACCATTAAAAATTATCTCCAATAGAGGACCAAGTTTTAGAGAATACTTGGTAGGAGAGTTAATGCAAAAGCTAGGCATTAGAAGGAGGCACTCCTCACCATATTACACTCAATGTAATGGCCTAATTGAGAAAGTGAATGGAATGGTTTGTAAAATTATCACAAAGCAGGTTGAAAATCATCCTAGAGATTGGGATAAGCATCTACTCCCAGCTTTGTGGACCTACAGAACCTCATTCCATACATCTTTGGGGTTCACCCCATATCACTTGGTATTTTGCAAGGAAGCAATCTTGCCTATTGAGGTGCAACTAGCGAGTCTCAGAGTGATGGCGAGCCAGCTTCAACGGCCCAACATGCATTTGAGAGATCACATCCTCGACTTGGAAAGACTACAGCTGTATAGAGAAAAAGCAATCAATTATTATGCGGCACAGGTAGAGCACATCCGGCTTAGTTTCAACCAGTTTCTTTGGTGCAAAGAATTAAAGAAAGGCATGTTAGTGCTCCGCTACGACAATCGCTTCGACACACGCAAAGATAAGAATCTTCTACTCCGATGGGAGGGACCCTTTCATCATTAGGAAAAGGTATTCCAATGGAAGTTACCAGCTTATGGCAGCTGATGGTAAGCTTCATAAAACAAGAGCAAAAGGTTGGCATCTCAAACCTTATTTCCTTCGATTTCTGATGGTAAGCTTCATAAAACAAGAGCAAAAGGTTGGCGTCTCAAACCTTGTTTCCTTCGATTTCATCAAACTCCACCTATCGAAATTCCTGATGAGAATACACCATCAACCTCCACCTCCGACGACAATGATTAAACAGATGATTTAGAGGCATGAATCCCCTAACCTTAAGGGGGAGAGCTAATGATACTAGGTTAGCCGCACCGCCCTCTAACCCGGTTTGAGAGTCTAAAGTTTTCGGTTTTCGAAGCCGAGACCGCATGAAACAACCCATTCGAGGAGACGGAGGTAAAGAAAACCATAGAAAAAATAGCATTTTTCTTATTATTAGTGCCTCCATCAAACCCACACTCCCTCTCATTTTTTTTCCTTTCTTGTTGTTTCGCATAAAACAACTACCTTCTTTCCATGGGGGGCCGTCGTTTTGTTTTTTAAGTCTCTATCTCTTTCATTATTTTCCACAACCATCCCTCTCTCTCTTATCTCGCTTCCTCAACCTCACTCTCCCCTCCCTCTCTCCCCTCCGGTCTTCCTTCCACCGACGGGCCACGTAGCATATTCTCTCTCTTTCTTTCATTCATTCTCTCTCTTTCTTTCATTCGCTCTCTATCTTTCTTTCCTTCTCGCTCGCTCTCCAACTCTCTCTCTCTCTTTGTGTGTAAACAACCCGCAGGCTAGTAATAATACACACACTCTGATTCTCTCATAACCCCCTACCCTTACCCCACCCCGTTGACCCTCAATAACCCCCCTTTCCTCACTCGTTGTCCCCCAGGAGCAGCCCGAAGGCCCACCCTCTCTCTCTTTCTCTCTCTCCCTCTCCCGGTTCAGGCTTGCAGGCACTGTGCATCTCTGTCTCCCATAATACACACACATCCCTCATATTCATGTTGGAGCTATATATGGCTCACTCTACTCAACTTGGTCTCACCTATATATTTGTATCTTGTCCTCAATATGAATCAGTCTTTGGGAGCATATATGGTGTGTCTGTTGTCTCGTCTCTCTCTCTCTCTCTTTGTCTCTACATCTCAACATGGTATCAGAGCAGTAACGATCACGCGCCGATTCAATTCATGGTGACAAAAAAGTATGTGTATGCGATTTGCATGTAAGATTCAAAAATTGCTACAAATTTTATTTTTGAGCATTGATTCTTGTTAACTATGGTTGTTTTGTGTTAAGAAGAATATGATTAGTGTTTTGTGTGGTGTTTATTGCTAATCAATCTAATCGTTGATTACGTTCTTGTTGATGACACCCTAAAGTTCATCTCAATTTTTCTTGCTGTTCTGCTCAAAATTTGGAGAAACGGGAAAAGCGCAATGGCACTTTTCATCCAAAACTTGTTCGTCTCCTCGAGCTCTTCGATTTGAGTTATAGGTTTGCGTCAATCGGAGTTCGCAGCAAAAAATTATGTTGTTTTTACTGCAATTGAGCTTGACGCAGCTTTCTTCGTCCTACTTCTTCGTGAAGCGTCCGTGATCGTTTTTCTTATTTTGGCGTTAACTTTTTCGAGAAGATTTAGCTTTTTTCTATTCGTATTGTGGCCGTCAATCTTGCATCTCATGCCACTCTATTTTGAGGACTCTTTTATTATTAACGTCTCCTTTACCCTGCCTTTTCTGGGTGATGTCTCTCACATCTTTGGACGTTCCTTGAGCATCCTTCTTACGTTTATCGTTGACAGAATGTAGTCCTCATATCTCTCTCATTCTCAATTGCGGCATTCACCATATATGGTGTGCAAATTCTGCGATCTTATCTTATACGTTGAGGTGGTCCGGGACGGGCAACAAGAAGAGTGGCCTCTAAACACCCTTCGAGGCTCCCGTGCTGCTCAAATGGGGTTGTGGCAAGCACAATCAGAGACAACAACAACCCATAGCCAGAAACCAAACAAGAAAAGGGGCACCACCTAGTTGTAGATGCGAAGTAGGACGCACGTGATATCTCCTTCTACTCAAACGCACAAAGAGAGGGGAATGCAAGATAGCCACACACACCAAACACAAACCTTCACCATGCCAGAGAGAGGTAAAGCGCACAAATCAACTTGAGAAACTCATTCTTAGCCTTAAAGACTAGATGCACACAAAGCTTGATGAGAAATAGAGAGACAACACAAAACTTGACCTTGTTGCCAATACACAAATTGTCTTAGGGTCACGGGAGCCCTCTCACCGATCACCCTCTTACAATTGAAAGTTTTGGCAAACAATTCAACAAGCCCTCAAACCACCAAGCATGAAATGACACAACAAACTTCAAGGACAATATACCTTCAACCACCTGATGAGCCAACTTAACAAGTCAATTTGGAGAGAAGAGTCGTAGTTACAGCATACAATTGCACCCAAAACTATGAATCTTATTTATGGACAAGAGTAGGCTAGAAGTGTGGTGAAGAGTATGGCATACACTCCACTCCTCTAGATGGCATAACTAACTTCAAGCTTCTCCATGCACCTATGTGTAATGATGGAATAGAGCACACACTCTACAGTCCTAGGCTTGAAGAGTGGTGTGTTATGTGTTGAGAATGGTGTGGTGTAGTGTGATCATGTGGTGATTTAGTGGGGAGAGAAGGGCTCTATTTATAGGTTTTAGAAGCCCTAATTAGGATTAGGCCTAATCAAGTTTATTTGAAGGAATAAAAGATTATGCATATTTTTATTTATTTTTAATGAGGGTGGGTCTCTCTTGTCCTTTGAGTCACATGGATGTGGGCTCAAGGGAAGAGAATTATTGAGGATGAAAGGAGAGAGGGATTGAGTGAATAATTTGGGAGGGCCTACTCTAGTAGAGGGTGCATTTTACAATAAGGTTAGTGGTTAGTAGTTAGTAATTATCACTAAAAGATATTTACAAAATCATTCACCAAATGGTGAGATATATGATGAGAAAAGTTAGAGAATGGATAAGCTTGTAAAGCAAGGTTGAAGCTTGGAGAAGTTGACATTCACTTGTTTACAGCACCAGTAGAAGAAGCGGTCAGGATGGCGAAGTAGCGCGTGTCGATGAAGCTATGTTATCTTCAAAACTTGGAAAATTCATGATAAAAGTCTTCATTTGCAGAGGTTATCCTTGGATTTTTGCTGTTTTTTTTTAAGTTCTTTACAAAGCTGAAGAGAGTATGGTAATATGGATCGACATATATGTAGAGAGAAAGGGGGACACATAGGGTGTAGAAATGGAGGATGAAGGCGAAGTCTATGGAGGTGTGACAGATGTGGCAATGGTGAGGAGGGTGAATTAGGACATGGGAGTTGCAAGTTTGGGAGTGGGAAGGAGAGGGAGGAGTGTGTGTGAAAGAGGAAAATGATAAAGTGGAAGAGGGAGTGTGGCTGCATAGCATGGGCAAACTGGGGTCCACCAATAAAATCATAGCTCACAGCTCGTAGCTCAAAAAAATATGAAAAGATTTGAGGTGAAAGTTCAGCTCACGAGCTACAACTTTTGTTTGTATTACCTTTTTAAATTCAGGGAGCATGTGATCTTTAAAAATTCAACAAAACCGACTGTTTTTTCCACTGCACAAGGTCCTTGTGAGGTCCTTCTTTGGATGATTCTTTTGAATACCTCCAAGAGTGAGCTCCCCATGGTGCATGCATGCATGCCACATACCCTTGACCTTATTTGGTAGGTCTATAATTGAAGATATTGTTGAGATCATGATATAAGTGAATAGCACAACTAAGAAAATCAAATATTGAGGGGTCTAAAAATATATATACATGTCAAATATAAATAATATAGGTGGAAAAAATATAAAGGGGTCAAAATAAATCTCTCTCATTATAAGTCTACCATAAAAAGATGAATATTTTTTGTGGTCTAATTTATGAGAGTAATAGAGAATAGATGTAGGAAGGAAAAATCACAATAGTGAAAAAATATACACATAAATAAAACTAGTTTTTTTGGATTTTTGTTGGGATGGAGTTACACCAAAAATAAGAGAAGCTCGCATGAAATTATTTTTATATGGAATAAAGAGTATGCAAAATGGTAAGAAAAAATATGGTAATGGTGAGTCAATGTAGATAGCATAAATAACACACCATAGGTAGAAATATTTAAATAAATACCAAAATAATTATGAAAAATCCTTTTATTTAGGCCCTATATACAATGAAATATTTACACACAAATGGGCCATAATATACTTATATTTTTTATATATTTTTTATTTTTTGGCTCAACTAGCCCAGTGACCAGCTAATTAAGGGTTTTTAAGAAGATATGGAAAAAGTCCCATAACTCACACACACCTATATACAGTGAAATGGTAGGGATAACCAAAATGTTTGAGTGATTTGATAGGGTGAGGTAGCTTACTATGGCAATTACGGAGAGCCGAAAAACGGCTATCAACGTCTTCTCGTAACAAGATATGGCTATGAATATTCTCGTCAACGGCTTTCCTTCTGGCCAGCGTTCTGTTCCTCCTTTCCAAGGTCAAGGTTTTACAGACTGGAAAGCAAAGATGTTGTTAATTCTTGAAGGCAATGAACTCTCTGATGTTGTTCTTGGAAATCGTGTTTGTCCGCCTCAGCCTGTTGATACGGATAATGATAACCTGCTTATCACTGAAGGACCTATATTTGAAGATTGGAATGTTGCCTATACGGATTGGCAACGACGTGATAAAGCAACTCGTCGGTATATTCTTTCTGCTTTTACTGATTCCCTTTTGCTTGATATGTATGAACTGCCTACTTCCCACGACGTATGGAAGTACCTTATTGCAAACTTTCAGAAGAAATCTGTCACAGAAATACTTTATTTGAGAGGGTTTCTTAACAAGTTACAATATGAAATTGGTACTCCCATGACGGGACATATTGAATCTTTCAAATCTATTATTAATCAACTTGCTGCTGCCGGTGATCCTGTTCCACAAAAGCAACTGATTACACTTCTCCTTGATACGGTGAAGGACTCTTCTTATGATAACGTTGTTACTATTCTCTCTAATAAAGATGGTCTTGATTTCGACCAAGCCTGCATGTCTTTAATTGAATACTCTCAACGTCAAGAACGTCGTAATGCCAGTCAGGATACAGCTATGATATCACAAGAGGAGACTGAGTCACAACAGATGGAACGGGCTTTTTATGCTCTAAGGCGTCCATTTCAACGAGGAAACCACAGAGGTGGCCGTCGCGATAATATTTTCTCTCGTCTCAAATTTCCTAATAAGCAATGTTCTTAGTGCAACAGAAATGGCCATACTGAAGATGATTGTTGGGCACGTTAATATGATGAAGAACACAATATTACCACAAAACAACCAGGTTTATCTAGAGACTCTTCTTCTTCTTCTTGTGTGAATATTGTGGACGATCTGATCATCCCACTCATATCTGCTATAAGCGTCGATTGGACACATATCGGAATAGAGCATATGCTACTGAACATCGAAACAACATTGTACCAAAAACAAGCTGCGTCCTATGTTCAGTTGCTCCAGACAGAATACTGCATGTACGCGATGGATCACTTTTTATTGTCGATTCTGGTGCTACAGGAAATATGACATATCAGTCTAAGTGGCTCTATAACTATCATCCACTGCCAGTTCAACGTGTTGTTTAGCTTGCTGATGATACTTCTTGTCAAGTAAAGGGTATTGGAGACTTATATCTTGGTACCTTATCTTCTTCCACTCAAATTTTGCGGGGAGTATTACATGTACCAGATCTTCAACGTAATCTTTTTTCAGTTGCTAGACTTGTTGATCTTGGTCTGTTTGTTGGATTTGATCATACCAAATGCCGAATTGAGAAAGATGGACAGACTATAGCCATTGCTCCTCGAAATGGTAATTTGTTTGAACTCTCTCTCAACGATGCTGTAGAAAATGTTTTCACTGCTCCAGGTGATCATGATTGCAAAGTATGGCATCACCGTTTTGTTCATGCTGATTTCTCAAAATTCCTTGATCTTCAACGTCGTGATCTTGTTCATGGAATGGATCTTAAAGCCCATCCCCCTATGGGAATTTGTGAATTTTGTGCTCTTGGGAAACACAATCGCAAACCCTTTCCTCTTTCAAATACAACTCATTCTCATGATATATTGGATCTGTTCATACTGATATATGTGGACCTCTACCTTCTTCGAGATCACAATATCGCTACTTCATTACTTTCATTGATGATTTCTCAAGGTATATGATTGTATTTCTACTTAGACAAAAATCTGAAGCCTTATTGTTTTCAAACAATTCCACAAGGCTGCGAAACTTCAAAATGGTCGTCGCCTTAAGAAGCTTCGTAGTGACAATGGAGGCGAATATGTTTCTCGAGAGTTTGTGAGTTACTGTGCTGACAGTGGAATTCATCATGAACACACTATTCCATATTCGCCTCAACAGAATGGTGTTGCTGAACGAAAGAATCACACTATTCTCAATGTTGTAAGATGTATGTTGATTCATTCTGGCTTATCTCGTGTTTTTTTCTGACACTTCCAAAGGCTACAAATTCTATGACCCTTCCTCCAAGAAAGTAATTGTGAATCGTGATGCTACTTTTAACAAACAGCTTATGGGAGGCTCATGGTCCATGGATGATTCTGATGATACTAAATCATTGCTTCAGGCTTTTCCATTTCTTTTAGAAGATGAAACTCTTCCTATAGAGCAACTTTCCTCTTCACAACCATCCATTCCGAATGTTGCCAATGATGATATTGATATTTTTGTTGATCTGCCTATTGATTTTGAACATGGCTCATGTCATGTTTATGATGACGATATTGATGATAATGCTTTTTCTACTTCCGAAGATCCCATTACTTATGATGAAGCTATCTCTTCACCACAAAAGGATCAATGGCAAGAGGCTATGGAAGCAGAGTACGATTCTCTTATCTCTAAAGGTACATGGATACTAACTGAATTGCCTCCTGGTCGTACAGCTATTAAATGTAAGTGGGTGTATAAGACAAAAGTAAAAGATGGATCTTTTGACAAGTTCAAGGCGAGTTTAGTTGCAAAAGGTTACTCCCAAGTAGCTAGTGTTGATTATCAAGAGACTTTTTCACCAGTTGTTCGCATTACAAGTGTTCGAGTTTTATTGGCATTTGCTGTTCAATTTGATTTAGAAGCTCATCAAATGGATGTGCGAACTGCTTTTGTTAATGGTGACTTGGAAGAGGAAATTTATATGGAACAACCAGAAGGGTTTGTTATTCCAGGTAAAAAAGACCTTGTTGCTCAACTCCATAAGGCACTATATGGTCTCAAACAAGCTTCGCGAGCCTGGTATACAAAATTTGATCTTTTTCTCACCTCTAAAGGATTCATCTCTGGCTCGTCAGACCCCAACTTATACATAAAAACGCCAAGGTAGCAGTTTTGTGATTCTTGCTCTTTATGTGGATGATACCATCCTTGTTTCCAATGATTTGGGATTTTTTCAGCAAGTGAAAAAGTTATTGTCTTCTGCATTTGATATGGTGGATCTTGGAGAGATTCACTCGTGTCTTGGAATTCAAATCCAACGGAACCGTACAAAAGGTATTTTATTCCTTCGACAGTCAAAGTTTATTGCAGATACTATTCAAAAATTTGGTATGGAATCTGCACATTCAGCCAACACACCTTGTCTTGCGAGCTCTACAAAGAACACTTTTGACAATGGCGGTCAACTTGTCACAAATCAACCTTATGCTAACTTGATTGGATGTCTTCAGTTTGTCGGCATGAACACTCGTCCTGATATTCTACTTGCTGCTAATTATCTTGGACAACATCTTGCATGTCCTTCTCTTAAGCATTGGTCTGCTGCAAAGCGTGTGTTGAAATACTTGAAAGGCACTATAGATTTTGGTTTAGTCTATCGACGACAACTCACATCGGATTTTATGCAATCTCTTTCTCTTTTGGGTTACACAGATGCAGACTGGGCAAGCTCACATTTATCTATGCGATCTACTAGTGGAAATTTCTTCTTTATAAATGGTTGTCTTGTTTCTTGGACCAGCAAGAAACAATGTTGTGTTGCAGTTTCTACGACTTAGTCAGAATATGTTGCGGCATCACTTGCAGCTCGTGAGTTGATTTGGCTTCGACAAATGTTGGTTGATATTGGTCACTCTCCTCTTTCTAGCACACCCTTGCGGTGTGACAACCAAAGTGCTATTAGTCTTGCAAAAGACTATGTTCAACATAATAAGTCAAAGCACATTGATGTCCATTATCATTATGTCAGGTATGAAGTACGCAAAGGAACCATTATGGTTGAACACTGTCCAAGTGACCAGATGATTGCAGACATTTTGACCAAAGGCCTCAACGAGTCACGTTTCATCCTCTTGCGCTCGGAGCTTGGAGTTGCTTCGACCTCACTCTTTCTAGATTAGCTTCTTTGCTATTGTAATAGATTTGTACATATGACATTGTAATCTTTTAGGTACCATGCACTATGCACACTCCACATTTTCACATTGTGATCTCTACGTCACTTGAATATTTGTACATAGATGAACAATTCACTTTCACATCATCATCGCTGGTTCATATTTTCACATTGTATAGGGGCTTGGGTTTTTCCCTTGAACTCCCCAAGGGTTTTTTCATCCAAAGCTAGAGACCTTTGTTTGAGTGGGGGTGTTGGAGCTATATATGGCTCACTCTACTCAACTTGTTCTCACCTATATATTTGTATCTTGTCCTCAATATGAATCAGTCTTTGGGAGCATATATGTTGTGTCTCTTGTCTCGTCTCTCTCTCTTTCTATCTACATCTCAACAATTCACACCACACACACACACACACACCACTCTCACAAACTCGCTCTCTGGCTCGGTACCATCACTTTTTGTGTAGCCACCGGCAAAACTCAAGGTCATCCCCTCTCTCTCTTACTCCTTATCCATGCATACTCACACTACCCCACCCCATACCCCTCATCCCCTCCTTGTCCTTGTCAGATACAGAGCTGCCCAAGCTCCTCTCTCTCTCTCTCTCGCGCGTGCTGTCGGCCTGTGCAAGCGCAAACCATCAAAGCACTCTCTCTCTCTCTCTCTCTAAATACACACACCCTTACACATACACAAACACACACACACACACTCTTTCCCCCCCACTCTTGTTCTCTCGTCATGTCTCCATGTGCACCTGAACCACGTAAATATATGCATATATATATATATATATATTATATACACAAAGTTTACCAATAATTACCCCCCCTCTCTCTCATTCCCACACACACAATCCCTTATTACATACACATATGCACGCACACACAACACATAAACAGATACTCACACTCACGCACTCACATATATACACACACATCTACACATGGATTGCATGCACCCATATACACAACCACAATAAAAAAGGGTGAAGGAAAATACGACATCACCACCAAAACAAGAAAAGGCGCCGAAGGCACAGCCCCGGCCGGCACCGAGGCGACACGTAGCATTTCGTCTTCCCGCAACAACTACCAATTTTGGCAACCTTAAACCTCACACCACCACCCAAACCATCAACAAAACCATTGTAAATTCCTCAAACTCCACTCTTCCCTAATAACCTAGCCAGTGGCTAGTGGATTGTAAAACACTCTCCCCACCCCACTCTTTCCTCTCTCTCTATCTCTACCTTCTCTCTTTCTCTATCTCTCTTACTAGAGAGGCATCTAGACCTTCTACATCGATCAGTGGATATTTCTAAGGACCATTGGGTAAGGAACACCTCTCAAGCCTATATAAAGAGGCCTCTTCTAAGCACAAGGAGGGCACAAGTGAAGGATGAGAACACTAGCTCCATGCACTCTACATTCTAAGCACCAATAATCACATAATGCATGCCAAGCTAGAGAGCTCATGGCATCATGTTTGGTTGCAAGCTTGGGCATTTTAGCATGGGTAACGTCACCATCTTTCACATTGTCCACTATACCATGGTTGAGTTACTAGCCACGATCACTCCATACACGTAAGGCAATCACTACTCCCCCACAAGGCAACATGAGCACAGTAGGAGTGAATGCATCGACACAATACTACCTTGGGCGGCTCTCGATGTTGGTGATTGATGTCGTTGGTGTCTGCATCGTCCTTATGTCTCCCCTCAGCTAACCTTCCCGCTAATTCCAACTTCACCATGCACCATATGGCACTTGCATTCCATCATGTATCCCTAGTGCCGAGATCCAGGTTTGTAACAGTCAAGACCACCATTTGTAAGAATCATCATCGCCAATAAAAGGGTGCAATGCTGTCTTGATCTCTGGAGTCTATTCTCTATTCTCCTTAGTTTTGTTTTCCCACATTCGTGGGATGTTTCGTCTGTTGTATATGCTTGTGCTCCATCACGTGCGGCTTCTCCAATCAGTCAGTATGCTCCATTCCAACCTTTTCACATACCTCTCTCACACACACACTCCTGAGTGTTGACTAGGCATTTTTACATGTGGACATTTGTTGTATCACCATTTAATGTTGGTTACCTAGAGGGAATCTCACTTTTGCTACCCTAGGTAATGTATGTCTGCGTCCTATGTCTGCGTCCTAGCCACACTTTCACAATTTATAGAGGACAGTGCGCTCTCTTGTAGTATTTAACTTCTTGATTGTGAGAAAATCCAGGAGTTGCTACTCTCATCAAGATATTTAAATACTAAAGATCCATATAGAGAGAATGGATTGAGTTTTTGCTTCTGAATCACCACAACTTGCAGTTTTTTGGCACAAGTGCATCATTTATATTGTTGTACCATCGCATGCATTTTTGTTTGTACATGTATTGCATTACCATCGTGTTGCACTCGTTTGCATCAGCATGATCACCATCTACACTATTATTACCTTAACTGATGCGCTTAATCTTGGTCCAGGAAGGTTGTCATTTTGCGATGACACTACCAAATGGAGCCACAAGCAAGTGAATTATCTCATCGATCCAAAAAGTTTGCACCAAAACGTGTTTTTGCTTACGTTTAGGCCAATTTTTGGGTAGTCACTAAAGTTGTAAAGGTCTAAGGTTAAGCCTTTCTAAAAAGAGCATGGTTTACAAAAATGAAAGGGTGCATTGGGTTGGTGTCTTCTTGTGAAGAAGAAGAGGGGCAAGGAACTCCATTTATAGGGGCCATTTGCATAGTATAGCATGTTGTGAGCATTAATGCATAGAGGACATGTGTGTACGTAAGTATGTGTGTGTGTCAGAGAAATCAAAGAGGAAGAGAGAGAGTGAGGTTCTCCCGTAGCAAATCAAAGAGAGAGATCTTCTCTCATTTTGACACCCGAGGAAGAGAGAGAGAGAGAGAGAGAGAGAGAGAGAGAGAGAGAGAGAGAGAGAGAGAGAGAGAGAGAGAGAGAGAGAGAGAGAGAGAGTTGCTACTCACAAGCTGCAAAGAGCGAGAGAGAGAGAGAGAGAGAGAGAGAGAGAGAGAGAGAGTTGCTACTCACAGGCTGCAAAGAGCGGAGTAGAGACATGACGACTTTGTTGTTGCAAAACATTGAAGAGAGAGAAGCGAACGTTTTTTCCCAAGTTGATAGAGATAGAAAGGGATTTTTTTATTCTTAAAGAGGAAGTTTCTTGATTTTATTTAAATTAACTAAAGGTTTTTCCCATAGGCGGGCAAGCGAGGATATTCTACTATGTGTGAGCACGAAAGAGAGATAGAGAGATTGCATTCAAGTTGGAAGGGAGAGAGTGGCTCACCACTAAATGGTGACAGTGCTCTCCTTCTTGGCTTACTTTTATGGCTCGCAGATTTCAAGTGCCACTACAAAAGCAGACACGAAAGTTGTGACTACTATCAAACCTCAAAAGTGATGACGCAATGACAATACAAGAGAGAAGATTTTCTACCTCTAGTTATTTACATGCTTCACACATTTTTGCTTCCATATCGACACTCGTAGCGACTTCCGTCAAATATTGTAGTTAAGAAAAATATTGGAGCTTTGTAAAAAACCTCCCTGAACCTTGCCATCTGAGTTGTAATACTGTCATGATATTTATAAAGGTCCATGTAAACTGGCCATTAGCCATTTAGAAATCCCTAGGTATAAAGGGCAATAACTTTAATGTGAAAAGAGGCTTATCTTTAGAGAAGAAAGAGCTTTGTTGTAGGTACGCTCTCGTCGGTGGCACATACATAGTGTGAAATAGAAAAATTCACCTCATTTTTGACACTTCTCCATGCATTGAAAGAAAATCAGTAATGTACATACCGTGATATATGCTAAAGCGGCTGCTGTGATCGCTATCATGTACATACCTATCCAAGGAGTCGTGGCCCTCGATGTGGTACCTTTGCGTGCTTTACCACTTGATAAGATGCTTATTTTGGTTTTTCAATTTATATATTCCAACTGCTTCATGGTGCCACAGTCATCTCGCCTAGAAAGAGTGATGCTGCCAAAAATTGCCAAAAATAACAGCTAACAGACGCTGTTGCAGGATTGCATGGAAAGTGACCCAAAATGGTATATAGATGAGAAATTATGCTTATATATGTTTTTTATGCTTATGCGAGTGATCCCACAAATTTAGAGATTATTTTGACTCTGTTTGAGATTTTTCGCATCAAAAATGACATTTTTTGGGTAAAAATGAGCTAGTTTTGGTCCAAAGTGGCAAAATGGCCTAAAACTTGACACATTAGCTGAAAATTCCGTGGGTAAGATAGAGAGGACTTCTTTTTACATAGAAAACCATAATTTTTTCTCTATTGTGCAATACCTTTGATGGTTGCCCAATCTATGTGTGTTGTACTCCCACCTCATCGCAATCTTGTATCTGAGCTTGAGAGGGAGTGAATTAGGGCTTCCCATTATCAAAATGGTGTGTGGGATTCACTTTAGAAACTCATAATCTCTGCAAAATGAGAAAATTTTTGTCGTGAAGGTGGAAGCTCGGGCATTCCTTTCAACTGTTTGACGCTATGACTATGTAATTGGAGGCGAGGCTACATGATACCATGGAAGAGGTTTGGGTTTTGATTGAGAATTGTGCTTGTATAAGCATTGAGGTTTCATGTCTGAAAATTTAGTGTTCTTAAATGGTCTTTTAAAGTGAAACTGAATGTGATTTGGTGATCCTCTCATCATAATCTTGACTACGAAAACAAGCAGACTCCTAGCACGATAGGAAAGAGGGTTTGTGACATTGCTGTCACGAACGCTCTTAGATTTTCTGTCACCCTTACAAAGAGGGTTGGTGATTCTCCACAAACAATTTTTCACAAAGTGTTTGTGACTCTCATCACGAGCTCTCAGAGCCAGAGGTTTTGCACCTTTCCAACTAGACCGCACACATTCCGACATTTCTAGTGAACCCGACACGAAGTTTTTGGGGTAGGATTTTGTGACTTGATCTAGACACTTTGTTAGCCATGGATGAAAATCAAGAAACACGTGGATGCACTTTGATTATGCAATCATGCAGATGTTTTAAGCATTTGCCATGTACATGCAGCAACAACAAGGAGTGGAAAGAAGAAAGATTTCAAGCCCAAAAGCACTACAGTCCATTGTGACGAGAATTGACAAGTTTGATGGCAAGGACATCACACAGTATGTACGCGATTATATGAAGTAAATGGAATTGAACCAAGGGTGTGAGGAAGACATGGGTCGAGTTTTGAGCTAGTTTGTGTCCGAGAGATGAAAGACAGTATTAGGGAAATTCAAAATGCTCATGGCAGAAATGGGGAGCAGTTCAAGCTTTCTCTAAAAGAAGATTACTTTATGGAGGACTCCGAGAGGGTGGCCAAAAGAAATTTCTTAGATTGGGTTGCAAAGCCTATAGAAGGGATTTTTGCTACAAAGCTTCTCAAAGAGTCAGAGAGTTTGAGCGACTCTATGCTCAACTATCACAAATTGAACAAGCTTCCTTGGATAGGGAGAAGGTATAACTTTTCCTACAAGTAGCAATGAAAGCAATTGAAGAAAAGTTAGAGCTTCTCTTGGAAGACAAAGATATGGAGCAAGCTTTGAAGACAAGATGGTTGTGAACAATGGTGTTCCAGTTCTGCTATTACTGAGAAGTAGACAAAACCTGCTATTGTAGCTTCTAAGGATGATGGGTCTATGCTTGAAGAACTTGTGAAGGGAATTTGCGAGCTGAAGTTAAAGCTACTAAGGCTTGAAGAAAAGGAGCAAACATCTGGATAGTCATCAAGTCAAAGACCTCATAACAGAGAGGGATTTGTAAATAGGTGCATTTGGTGTGACAACATATACCATCCAAGAAGGGACTATGAAAGATTCAAAGATGCCTTGGGTAAAGATCTTGTCTTCTTCAAAGAAGGGAAGATACATCTTAGTGAAACAGGGAATCCCTTGGAGACCAACTTTGGCAAAGGAGGGATGAAAAAGCTAGTTGAGGACATGGAAGTCAGTCATGCTATCTCAATGGTTAAAGCATCATCATTTGGCTTAAAGGATGGTCAAGTCGTGCTCAAAGGGTCAAAATCTATTGAAGATGTGAGTGACGATGGTGAAGATGTCTGGCCATCTGTGATGGAGTTAGCTATGATGGGAAAATTGACTAAAGAAGTCATACATGAAGCAGGAGATTGTATCCGTTTTTGAGACTGGGTGGAATGAACCTGTAGATGCCTTGTCAGTGCATGCCTACATTTCAAAGTGTCGAGGAAACAAGGCACTTGTTCAAGAAAAATACAGGAGAGAAAATGGGGATGAGGGCCCCTCAAAGAGGGCTACTAGAGGTGGAGGGAGAAAGGATCCGAGTCCCTCTGAAGAGCCCATGGCAAGGGAGCCTCCATCACAAGAAGTACCAATGAGATATGTTGCACCAAAGGAGAAGTAAGATAAAGAAAAGAGCAAGGGAGAAATCCCATCATACAAGCTACAATTAGATATTGAAGATGCCACAGATTTAAAGAAAGTTTTAGAGGAAAGGATCTTAAATAGCAAGGTGGAGTTTACATTGGGAGAAGTCGTTGGCATTGCAAAAAGAGAGTTCTATGAGGAAATCATTGATATCATAAGAAAGACGTGACAAGCTTTAACGAAGTCTATCCAGTCAGAGGCTGAAGAGAGTGCTTCAAAGACACATGTGATACAAGTACAAAAAATGAAGATGAGAATTTTGTAAGCTGCTACTACGAGTCTTTGGGAGGTAGAAATAGGCATGTTAAGCTTGAAGATGAAGATGAAGATGAAGCCACTCATAAGAGCCACTATTCTAGAATCCATTGGGCAAGAGCTACAATAGAAACACTGGTTAAGGTGGGAGATCTTGAGGAGCCTTATGTGGCCTTGATAAACCATGGTTCGGAGATTAACCTCATGTCCAAGAGTCTCTATATGAAGGGAAAGTGGCCAATTGATACTGACCATGGGTGGATGATTAGGGCTGCAAACAACTCATCTGAGGATCTCTATGGTGCTTGTCCAAATATTAATGTTACCATAGGGGATGTGAAAGATGAGCAAGATTTCTTTTTTCAAGAGATGTCAAGCTATCCTCTAATCCTTGGACAACCAGATATCAGTGCAATGCAAATGGAGAAAAAAGTGTTGGATGATGGACGTGCCTACACTACAAGAGGTTGTGTGCTCTTGTGACGCTGTTAGCGACGGAAATACACTGGGTTTTTATAACCCCCGACGTCGCTAAAACCGTCGCTAATAGCGTCGCTACGAGAGCGTCGCTATATGCGACGCTATAGGCGTCACTATAAGCATCGCTATATAGAGACGCTCATAGCGACGCTCATAGCGACGGTTATAGCGACGTTTACACAGAAGTCTATAGCGACGCTCCAGAGCCATAAATAGCGACGGTTATAGCGACGCCCGAGAGAAATTTTTTTTGGTGACAGGGCATTGAATGCCCTGCCACCCATCAACCATATTGTACTTGATTCACTTTTAAAAAAAAGTGCAAGGGTAGATAATAGACCCAAAATAGTCACCCACAAGACACATTGTTTGCAAAATTGACAAGCGTAAAATTGACAATTGTACACATCATAGGCAAAATGAATTGATTGGCAAATGTAATAATGACAATTGTACAACATCATAGGCATAAAGAATTGATTGGCAAAATGAACTGCGGTGACAAATGTAATAATATACATGGTTCAAAAAGACGTATAAAATCCGTCTCATGATACATAAGCTATGAGAAACCCTAAACTAATGCTATCTAGCTACGGCTAAACTGACGCCGTCTAGTCAGACGTCTCATCGCGTCCAAGCGGCGTATCTGTCGGATTTTGCAAAAAAAGACAATAAGACAGCTTTCAGTAAGTATAAACATATAACGACATTTATAAAACAATACAAAAAATAGAAAAGAGTAAAACCTAATACTAACCATGCCGCCGCGAGAACTGAGAATGTCCATCAGGGTGTTTAAGCCTTCCTGCCTGCATACTCGCGCTCGTACGGTGTGGGATCACGTCCTATCATCGACCACTGTCAAAACATACAAAGATTTCATTATGTTAGAATTAAAAAACTCATAAACCCTAAACTATCGAGCATAAAGAGCAATGCGAAAACACTTACAAAATCAGCCTCAAATGATGCCCATCCACCGCTCCCCAAGTGGTGCGAGCTCCCTGCCTCTACTCGCGCTCTGGCTGCATCCTTTTGTTGCTTCCACTTGTCGGGATTCTCGCGCGCTGCTTTCTTCGCATTCTTCCAATCTTCTTTGGCCAGCCAATCTGGCCTGTTCCACCCATGCTTGATTGCTTTTTGCACTTCGGAACGCTTGTGTTTGCGGTATTCGCGCATTCGAATCTTCATCAGGTCTTCATTGAAGCGCTGATCCCGTGTTGGAACGGGAAACTCATCATGAAGTATGCTGATGACTCTGTTTTTTAAATCACTTGGTACTTCACTCCATTTGTTTAGTATGTAGTGTCTAAACAGCTGAGAGCAAAGACCACGCATACGCGAGATCACCTTCTTGTCGTCATCATCCATGATGATGCCGCCGCTGAAGTCGACGGAGTAAGGCAAGCCCTCTGGCCGGTGACGCGTGAACCTGGGTGTCCCGGCAGGGGTCTCTAGTGGCGTGCCGATGGGGGTATGGACGTCAGGTGTCTCCACCGGCGTCTGGGCCCCGAAGCGAGGAGTGTCGAGTGGGGTGGCTCCTGGCGGAGTAGGTAGAGGTGTGTAGCTGCTAGGAACAGTCAGCCGCGCAAAACCTGGCGTAGATGGCGATGTTGTGGCTAGTGTGGGGGCGGGCAAAGAAGGGGAGGGTAAAGAGCCTCGTCGAACACGAGGTGGTGTGGAGGCATCGGCGGCGGAATCCCGACAACAACCGCCACCGCCACCACTAGAGCGCCGGTGTCTAGACAAGTGTGAAGATCGTCTCGTCGACGCTGAAGCTTCGGAGCGCGCCAAATGCTCCGAAAGAGAGGGAGATGCGGATGGAGTAGGAACGCGCGATGATGCGCCAGAGCGATGACGCTACACGTACCACTGTCTCTGCTGCGGTGACAAAGAAGAAAGAAACTCCTCATCATCCATACCTGCATTAAATACACGAATATTTAAACTTAATAGTGAATGAATAGAGTAGACAATGAAGCAAAGACCATTAAATACAATGACGTAATGACGCATATAAATACAATGACGCAATGAATTGAGTGATAGAAGAGGCAAGTCGAAAACTCAGAACTTGCACTACGAGGGGCTACCTCTATGACGTACCACCAGTTTGATGTAGACTTTGTAGGATGAAATATTACCTGCCAGAGCCACATAACTTACATGAGAGCTTTCAAGCACATAACTTGTAAAAGGGGGATGTTAACTATTTACATACTTACTTGTTCACAATGCTCGGGTAGTACGAAAGTGTCTCTTAGGTCAGTCCATTTCTTAGTAGAATCCACCTCAAGAAAACCAGACTCTCCTCTACGCACAGTAGCGTTGCGACCCTCCATGATTATCTTGAACCATTGCACGTCGAACAAGTCGACAAAAAATCCTCTGTAATCGATCCTCAAAATCTCTTGTAGCGTGCCAAAGTAAGTGAGTTCCGCCACCACAGGATCTGCATCAGAGGAACGTCGTCGACTAGACTGTTCAAATTTTGCCATGATTCCACAGTCTTGAGTAAAACGCTTTTTGTCGATCCGTTCCACCCTAAAATGTCGACCTTTACACCATGCTGCTGTGTATGACTTATACTACAACGAACAAAGATTATGAGTGGCCGTTCAAACCTTTAGAAATAAAGTCACTAGCTAGTCGTACATTGCAAACTTACCTTGGTCGCGCAACCCCGAGAGTACTCCTACTCTTCCTCAGTCACTTCTTCACCGCATTGTTGTGCGCTTTTCAATTGGTTGTGCAACCATCTTAAGCTCATGAATGTTGGTAGGCTCTCCAGAACCTTCGGATAGTGCATCGGTGGTCGTCTTCCCCATCTCCACTCGATTCGTGCCCTTTGTCGCTCTTGCTTTGCATCCTCATATTGTGAAATCCACTCTTGCATCACTGGATTGTGAAGCATGCAAAATCGGTTGATTTTAGCCTCTAGATCTTCCGTCATCTTCTTCTCAACACCGAGATTGCACATGACAATCCCAGATATGCACTCATCATCTATGGTTCGCCATAGTGTGTCCCGGGCTTTATCAAATCCGTCTAGCCACTCTCCAATGTACACTAGGGACACTGATACCAACCAACCTTCTGCCATGCTACCCTCTGGAGGTGCCTTTGACGCATATATCCCTTAAGCGTTTTCATGAAACGTTCTAAGAAGAACATCCATCTGGAATGAACTGTGCCAGCTATTTCCACCTCATCAACTATGTGAACAAGAAGATGCACCTGAATGGTTAGCATGGTAGTAGGAAAATGTTTCTCAAACATGCACACAAGCTCCGCAGCATTTAGTTTGGCGAATGGTATGGAGTCTACATTGATCTCCTTTTGTGAGATCCATTGCACCAGCTTTGCAAGTTTGTAGATTGTGTTACGGATGTCGAGAGACAAACATCCCTCAATGGCAACCGGTAAAATAAACTTTAAAGTATGTGCAGCAATGATATTAAAGTCCACATTTTATGCAATGATATTAAAGTCCACTATGAACGTACCTGACACATTTTATGCCAATCGTGTGACTTCAAACCGGTAAGCTTTCCTTCTTTAGTAAAACACGTTTGGAGCGAGTGCATTACGCCAGTGGGGGTCCGCAAAGATCGAATGGTCTCTTTTACTTTGCGTTCTTGGGCTCCTGTGAAAATCCATGGTGATTTAGGGAGTTTTATCGATCCATCAGACGCTATTTGCGGCCAATATTGCTCCATATGATCCACATTTCTAAGGTCAACTCTGGCTCCCAAAGTATCTTTCTTGCCGGTCAGATGGTCCCATAGTAGATTACCCACATTCTTGAATATGTGCATTGGATCGAGCAAGTGATTGATCATGAGTCGGGGCCAGTATGGTAACTCATACCATAGAGATAGTCTCTTCATCCCTGGAGGCAATCCGTCATCGCACATCTCCTTCTGCTCTAACCATGCTTGTGCAGACATCCTTGGTGGCTCTCTTCCCAAAAAGCCGTCGCGTAACACATGATTCTCTGGAAGATACGCTTGATGACCTTCGTAGATGTGCTTCTTCAGTGAGGGCACCCTACGTGCATTCAGTCTAGGTCCACATGTGACACATGCTCTGTATCCGCTTGTTTGAAGCCCTGCATGTATACACATGATAATAGATCAACTATGGGAAAAAACAAGATTTACATTGTCTGAGTGAGGAGTGTCAATAGATCACCTGAGCATTCTGCTAGCCCGGGATAGTCATGCATGGTCCACATGAGAATGCCTCTGATCAAAGCATTTCGTCGTCCTATGTGTCGGCTCATATCCACCGCCTCTATGCCAATCCACAATTGTTGTAGCTCTTCCAATGGTGGACGAAGATACACATCCATATACTCCACTTTATATCGCCCTAGCACAATCAAGCTTAGCCATAGGTGCCCCTTCTTTGTAGTCAACCACGGGGGAATGTTGTAGTTGACGATGACAACGGTCCATACACTGTAAGATGTTGATCTTTGACCAAATGGATTTACGCCATCCATAGCCAGGCCTAAGCGCAAATTTCGAGCTTCCCTGGCAAAATCCGACCATGTTCCATCTATATGTTTCCAGGCTGCGCAATCTGCAGGAATTCGTAGCACACCATCCGAAGATTTATTCTCCTCATGCCATGATGCTAGGGCGGCCATGGACTTACATTCGAAGAAATGCTTGATGCGAGGAAGCAGAGGAAAATGTCGCAAAACCTTTTGTGGAATTTTTGTCCCATGGAGATCTACTCGATATCTTTCGGAATCACATTTCGGACACTTCTCCATGTCTATGTATTCCCCTCTGAAAATAATGCAGTCATTAGGACAAGCGTGGATAGAATTGTAATCCATCCCCAAGTTTCGCAAAATCTTTCTTGCTTTATCTCGGGAATCTGGCATCACATTGTCAGCTGGTAGTATGTGCTCTTTAAGCAATCTACACAACATAAAAATATGATACAGTCGTGTAAAAATCTATCAGATCATTATACATTTAGAGTTTTATTAAAGTAAACTAATTGTAATAGATCACATGAAAAGCGCTGTGACGCTAGTGTCACTCCATCCAAACTTTGCCTGCATGTTGAGAAGAACCAAGAGTGCTTTCAATCTAGACATACGTGCTCCATTATACAATGGCGTATCGGCTTCACTTTTCATATCATCATAGATAAGCCTTTCTGAATCCATGATGGTCTCGATCATTTCATCAATCTCGGGCTCAAACATTGCCTCATTGGGAATGTGCTCTGCATGATCATCCCCCGAGCTGTCAGAGGCTACATCTTGTGGCCTCACATATGCTGCTTGACCAAAGCGCCTGCGAACACGTCTATTGGGTGGCAAGATTGCTGCTTGTTGGCCAGCGTCAGAGTCCGACAAGTTATAATTGGCAACAACTCGATCTATAATAGATGGATCGAACTCACCAAATTCGCGAACGTGGTGCAAAGAAACACGTCTTGTCCGTCACACAGCATGCTTGCATTGATTACAAGGACATAAGACCCTCGTTGAGAGATAGGTGTTTCGGTTGGACGGTCCCACATCCTCGTCACTACTCATAATGAGGATAAAAATATTATAACCTGGACAACAAATTTAATATTCTATTGGCATTCTTCGTCTTATCTCTCTCTCTCTCTCTCTCTCTCTCTCTCTCTCTCTCTCTCTCTCTCTCTCTCTCTCTACCTCACATTCTCTAGTCATGTCCAATCCCCGCACACCTCGGTCTAGAGGTGCACGGAGATCAGAACCACCGGGTTATAATCTCGTCTTTATTGGTCAATACCTATATTTGTGGGTACAAGAAATCTACAGACCCACGTCTACATGATACTGCATGTAGTGGACAAAACCCCTTTGCCTCTTCTCTAGCTGTAGCACTTCACAGCATCTTAACATCTTTTCACAGTAGATCTTTTCACTGTTCGTCTAACTCTAAACCCTAAACCATAAGTAATTCTTGCGTGGACTCGATCTAACGTAAATAAGCGTAAATCTAAATAAATGTAAATCTAACTAAAAATAAACCTAAATCTAATTTAACGTAAGTCTACATCTAACCTAATCTTTAACGTCTTTTGGGATAGTTTCCTACAACGTTAAAACTCGCTTCTTCTTGTGTGTGTGTGTGTGTGTGTGTGTGTGTGTGTGTGTGGGTAAACCTAAATAAACCTAAGTCTAATCTAATATAACATAAATCTAAATCTAACGTAAATTATGTTATATTAAAAACAAAGAACTAAACTAACAGGGATTATAAGAACCTTAAAGCTGATTTAACACATAATTTTTCACATAACTCGGCAAGAGTTGGCATTCTCATCACTAAAGATGTGAGAGTTAACTTCCGGCGGTGACGCTGCCTCATCTCCATCCACATCTGACGACAGCAATTGGCCCTTTGGACCGTTCTTGCTCTTGTTACTAACTTTGAAGTTGCTGTTGAATGACTAGAGGTTATCTAGATGGTCATTGTCGGGGATGTAGTGATTCTTGCCGCCCTGAAGATCCACCTTCTTCCCTATCTTCTGAAGACATTTCACCAGTACTTTTGGATCGACGGAGCCCACCATGAGTGAAGGCAGCAATACCCTATATTCCATTGAGGGCTTTCTTCACCCGCTTCATGCAGGCATTGCAGTCTATGGAGACCTAAATTTAATCTAATATAACGTAAATCTAAATCTAGCGTAAATAAACGTAAATCTAACTAAAAATAAACCTAAATCTAATCTAATTTAACTTAAATAAACCTAAATCTAATTTAACGTAAGTCTACATCTAACCTAATCTTTAACGTCTTTTAGGATAGTTTCCTACGACGTTATAACTCTCTTCTTCTTGTGTGTGTGCGCGTGTGTGGATGTGTGTGCCAATAAAAAGAGATAAATGGTATAACCTTTCTATCACCCATGCCAAGTATGATAGATTGGTTATGCCATTTCCCTCTTGAATAATAGGTCTTGAGTTCAACTCCTCGTCGGCTAGATCTTTAGGTCTTCTAATTTTAATTAGTTTCCTACGACGTTAAATTAGTTTCTCTCTCTTTCTCTCTCAATGTGTGTGCGTTTTTTTGTTTATGCATGTTTTCTCTCTCTTTTCCTCTCTCAATGTGTGCGTTTTTTGTTTATGCATGTTCTCTCTCTCTTTTCCTCTCTCAATGTGTGCGTTTTTTGTTTATGCATGCTCTCTCTCTCTTTTCCTCTCTCAATGTGTGTGTGCATTCTTTGTTTATGTATGTGTGTGTGCGTTTTTGTTTATGTTTGTACTCTTTCTCTCTCTCTCTCTCTCTCTCTCTCTCTCTCTCTCTCTCTCTCTCTCTCAAAAACACTATGTGTGTGTGTGTGTGTGAGAGAGAGAGAGAGAGAGGGAGAGAGAAGGAGGGGAAGGGAACATGAGAGTGAGGAGAGGGAAGGAGCGTACCTGGCTCTCCTTCCTCTCCTCGTGTGTGTGTGTGTGTGTGTGTGTGTGTGTGTGTGTGTGTGTGTGTGTGTGTGTGTGTGTGTGTGTGGAGAAGAAAGAGAGAGAGAGAGAGAGAGAGAGAGAGGGAGAGCGTTACCTGCTCCTTGCTTGAGGGCGCCGAAAAACTCAGATCTGAGATCTGAGTTTTTGGGCGCTCTCTGTAATTTTTTGTAGCCCAGCCGGCGTCGCTATGAGCGTCGCAAATTTACTTGTAAATTTGCGACGCTCATAGCGACGCCGGGATTTTTTTTTTTTGAGCGTCGCTGTGTGAGCGTCGCTAACATGAATAGCCTCTTGTAGTGCTATTCTAGGGTCAAAAGCAAAGATGAAAAACGATCTGTTTAATTTTTGACAGTTTGCTTTGACCATGAGCAAAATTGTGACAGCTTAAGGGACCATTCTCTACCAAAACCAAGCAAGGAGTTTTGAAATCAAAGGGAGATGAGGGGTTTTGGCCGAGTACCATTGTAAAGTGGGAGTGCACTGATATAGAAAGAAAAAGGTTCTCGCCTGATCCGAAGGGAGACAAAGATTTTTCTACAGGGGCCCTAGTAGCAAAGGATGGTTCAGTATCTTTCACAACACTTGAAGATTTAATGAAAGGACAAAAACAATATGTAAATAGTGTACAAAGAAAATACAAAAACCATAATTTGCTAGATGAAGACAAGTACATTTCATGTATTTTTGAGGAGGTTTTTTTTGCAGATATTATGGGTGATCTCCATGCTATAACAAGTTCTAGTTTTTAACAAGGAAATGACCTGGTAAAAGTAGCTTCTATGGACATGTATAGAATCATTGAGTCTTTCAAAGATGAGGAGTTCTTCAATGTGCAAAAATATCTAGAAGTGCGAGTGGAGACAAAGTACAAAATTATACCAAAGAAGGTGAAACCAGTGGCATTGCCTTTACCTACAGATTGCAATGATGGATCAGGCTTCTTTGCAACCTAGTCTCCGAGATCCAAAAAGAATTGGACAAAAGTTTACGCAAGAGTCATTGAAGATGTTAAAAGCTGGAGGCAATGACTCCTTGACAGAGATCAAAATAAAATGCTTTGAGCAGACGCTCTCCAAACATGGAAAAGCTTTTGCATTTGAGCCGCATGAGATACGATGTGTGGATCGATCTATAGTTGAACCAATGGTAATATTCATTGTATCTCATGTGACTTGGAATCTACGACCAATTCCAGTGACAAAAGCACTCTTGCTAAATCTTATAGATTTACTCAATGAAAAGTTAAAGATGGGGATTTTGGAACCTTCATGTGCCCCCTACTCAAGCAGATGGTTCACAGTACCAAAGAAAAATGGAGCTCTACGCTTTATTCAAGACATGCAGCCTATCAACAAAGTCACAATCAGGAATATGCGTACATGGCCAATTGTAGATGAGTTTGAAGAAGCATTTGCAGGAAGGACAATATATTCTATGGGGAATTTGTACTCAGGGTATGATCAGTTCCAACTAGCAATGGAAAGCAGGGACTTGACTACCATGAGAACACCATTAGGTTTGGTAAGGATCTGCACGACGTTACCACAGGGAGCAACCAACTCGGTTGTGCACATGGTAAATGGTATGAACAAAGTCCTTCATGACTTCATACCTCAAATTACAATGCCTTTTCTTGATGACGTTTCAATCAAAGGATGTGACTTAGCTAGAAAATATGAGGCTCTGGATTCGAGGGGGTGTCGTAAATATGTAGCAAACCACATCAATGATTGTGATAGAATTTTAACAAGGCTGGAAGAAGTGAACCTTATATTATCTGGGCAAAATTCAATGTTTGGGGTTGAAGAAATATTGATAGTGGGACATATTTTTATTCCTCATGGCCACCGACCTTGTCCAACTAAAGTGGATGCAATACAGAGGATGAAGGAATTATGCATAAATATCACGGTGTCGTGCAGCTCCACTGCCATGATGAGAAAAAGAGCAGAGAAATGCAAGCTAAACTTCTTTGAAGCTTACACATTAAGTGAGCAGTGATCAAGGCTTGATAAGGTCAAGCTTAATGATTAATGTATGCCAGATGCGTCTTAAAAGGCCAAACAGATGCCTCAATGATGCCAAAAATGAGTATTCTTGAAGTGAGCATAGATGAAAGATTATGACCTAGAACTGCAGTGCTTGAAGTGCTCTACCGGCATGTCTTTACGGCTTGTCAATTGGAGCTACGGTGAAGAAGTTATGGCAGTTTGAAGTTTATGTCGATTGCAGATCTGTACCGGATTGGGCAGCTGTAGCTGAGGGGACAAAACTAAAATGAATGCATCAGGTTGAAGTGCTCAATTTCAGGAGCGTGTCGGTCTTTTCAGATCAGTGATCAGAGTTACGGTTGCCAAGTTATAGGCCGTTAACGATTCACCGAGGGCCGGCTCTGTACCAGTCCGGTCGGCTCAGTCGGTGTGCCATCTGGGAGATTTTGGCTCTCGATCCCATTTTGGAGTGCAGCAAAGTAAGTGCTCGAGGAGAATCTTGTCCAAAATATTATCTCCTACAGTGCATTGATAGCAGCTACATGTACGTCAAATGTGGTGTACGTCTCATTAAGTACAAAAACTGCTTGAAGAGCTTCATGTGATCTCATGGAAAGCATTGATTGCGGGATTGACCCCAAGGGGAGAGAATCCATGATGAGACTGTTGTCAAGGATTTCGAAAGAGATGTCGTGCTTGGCAGTGCTTTGGTCGATAAGTTGATCATTTTTCGGATGGTTCTACTGGAATGCGATTCCTCTCATCAATGCTGACTTCTTCAGTCATGAAATGCTTTGGCCGACATGTATGCTAAATGTGATGCCCTTGCAAGTGTCTTGGCCGCCCAAAGAGCCCACCCATGACCTTAAATTCCTTGGCCGCCCACTATGAGGATTAAGGCCGCCCATATAATAAGCTGACCGCCGAATTAACAGGCATGGCCAATGGCTACCCTATTTTAAAAAGTGTAGTGAGAAAACAAAAGGGAAAAGGAAGCCCATGGCGGGCAAGCAGCGAACAGATGCGCAGACAAGGAGACTTGAGCTCGCAGAGTCCATTCGGATGCTCAGGCGGGCATGGCCATGCAGCGAAAAGTCCTCACCATCGCGGGGCGACTCCATTCGGTCCCAGCCATGCAAAGTTTGGAGCACCTCGACATCCTACCCTGCCACGTCATAAGGCTGACTCCTGTGCCACGTCATTTGCGCCCGGCGCCACTGCATATGGAAAGCACGCTATTAATAGTGGGGGGTTATTGCATGAAGGTAAGGAGAGGAAGGGATTATTACATGCGAGAGTATGGCAACCAACGAGGGCTATCAACGAAAGAGCTTAACGAAGGAAGGAAAAGGAAACAAAGGAAGGGAAGGGAAGGCTCTCGACCTCAAGGGGGGGGACTTGCCATCCCTCTCGTTCTCTCTCTCGTATTGAAGGGCGAAGAAAAGGAGGTGAAGACCTCGAGGGCACAAAGCCAAGGAAGAGGTAAGCTCGAGCTTGGCGAGGATCGAAGGAAGGCTCTCGAGGTAGAGCTCTGATGACCGAGCAAGTCTATCTCTCTCTTTCTCGATCTCCAATCCAACCCAAACAAGGCGTGCTCTCTCCGAGCAAGGAAAGCAAAGGAAAGGAAGGGGCAAGCCCCGTCTATAGGAAATCTCTCTTGCTAGTTCTGGAAGCTAGTGGGAAGCAATAGAGCTTGAGCAAGCCAAGGAAAAAGGGCATTCCAAGCAAAGTCGATAAAACAAGCAACCAAGATCGGAGCAAGCCAAGGCAAGAAAAGCCAGATCGAGGGGCAAAGCAAAAATGAATTCTCTCTCTCATCGAGCATAAGATGAGCGACCGTGATTAAAAAGGCAAGGAGAAAGCAAGGTTAAGCAAGGAAAAGGAGCATTGCAGAGCGCTCTTGAAGGCAATTGAAGCAGATATTCAAAGACAGTATAAAGCGACAGGAGGACATTTCCACAACCGTCATCATATAGAGATTGAATTAACATTCTTTTCAGTCCGGTGTCGTTAACGGCCCGGTTAATTCTGTAAAGGGGGAGCCTAAACTCCTAGTTAGCAGATGATCCAAGTGACGGTGCTGTTAACAGCCCGCCTTGGCGTAAGGACTAAGTTGTACTCAAAGTAATATTCAATTAATTGATGATTGCGGTGATTGGGAGAGCTGTCATTGTCTCTTGTTCTCTCTTTTTCACACCTCCCATAGCCAGAGGCTCTGCGCCTGCCCGGCTCACGTAGTGAACACATATCTCCCGACATCTTTGGTGAACCCGACGCGAAACGAGCCGGGGTGGTAGGTGAAGATGGAGATGACAGAACAACTAAAGGAGTTTATTGAAGACTTCAGTGCCAATGGATTTGATAAAAATCTAGAAGTTGCAAATTTGCCCAAAATGATGGAATTGGTTCAGGGGTGTCTGCAGGAAGCGAAAGAAATGCAAATAAAGAAGCAGATTGATGATGCTGTAGGGCTAGCACTTGATGCTGTTCGGGAGCAGTATTATAATTTTCAGGGACATGATCCAGAAGGTTTTATTGCATGTTATGAGCCGAAATGTTCCAGAAGATCGGATGATTGCTGCTTTTGAAGAGGCTGTAAACTCGGATTTTAAAAAGCAGGTTCAAGAACTAACGGAAAAATATTCCACACGGTGGGAGTATTTAGCAAAGGAATTTATTTACGAAAGCTCAAGGATTCTAGATCGGGAAATAAAAGAGATTATTGAACGAAGTAAGGTTGTCTTCAGTAAAGGTGAAGGGGATCAGATGCAGATCCTCAACTATGATGAATTATGGGAGCATATTTATGCAAGAAGTAAAGCCAGAGAAAATGCTAAGCTAGAATCTGTTATTGATGCATGTCTTCTGGAAGACGAGACATTATTGCATGCAGATGATGATTTCATAGTAGATACTGTTTATGCTCGATTGGGATTGTCTTCTTTATTCCAAAGCAGATATGACTCTATGGATGCTAAGCATGCAATCATATCCTCTCAAAGTGACATAAATGGGGAAGCAGGTTTCTCAAAGCCAGTACATGGTTTGCATACAAGCATAGTTCCTAGCAGTGATCAAGAAACATGTTTGTCAGAGTCAATATGTGATGTGGATGCCCATTTGGAGTGCTCTTTGGGTGTAGAACATGAAGAGAATGCTTATGCAACATTACATGCAAAAGCAATTGTTTTGGATGATGCTATACAAGAGGGTTTCATGTCTATGGCTGCATTTTAGGACACTGGTGATGATGTAGATGTATTTGATGCTCAACCATATGTATTTGATGTGAACCAAGACAAAGATTATGATTATGGAGATGCATATTCAGAGGGGGTGATGGATGATGATCAGTCTATGACTGCTACAGGTCACAGGGTGTGCTATGATGATGCTATAGAAAAAGAAATTGATGATATCTTTGTAATGCATGCTGAGACTTGTGCTATTGAAGTGGAAAGATATTTGGATGGGAGAGTGAAGCTGCCAGAACAATTCGTGCCTATGTATGCAACAAGCCATGAGGTTTCCTGTGATAATACTCACAAACTAGGTGGTTCTTTCAAGGAGGAAGATATGGAGCTTATGGATCTGCTTGATGATGTGTTAGAGGAATTTCGAGCTCCTTGTGACAAAAGTAGTGAAGAACATATGATGAAGAGCTTAGGTTCTTTTGGATGAGGCTCTAGAGGAGTTTGTGCCTACTAGAGAAGGCAGCCATGCAGCGTTTGTGATATCAAATGATGTGATGGAATTTAATGACTCACAAATGAAGATTGATATTTTGGAAACCATAGTGATTGAATTGATATTGCCACTGGGTTCTGCTATGATGGGAATTTGGGACTTTTTGTTCCTATGCTATGAGAAAGTTTATGGAGATGCAATATACTTGAAATATGATCATCCACTACCTTATGACCCAGGAGGTTATCATGCTAGATATGATTGCTATCAATTACTTTATATGCCATATGATCCAGGCGGTTTGTATAAAGATTTGTGGATTAATGTATGTTTATGCTCTACTGATTGGAAATTATTGTATTATCCTTATGATCCTGGAGGATGGTCAAAATTTTTTCAAGGAATGCTCACAGTGGGGCAATTGATTGGTTTCCCGTTTGATCCCGGGGGCTACTAAATTGCCAGTTGCAGATTTGAAGAGTACCAGTTACCTGTTGTAGCAGGTTGCATGGTACAAGATTTTGTTTTCTAGATTATGCCGAGTCAGAATAGGTTTGGTTATGCAGTCAATAAGATTACATGGCTAGCTTCGAGTTGATTTCTTTGGACAATTGATGAAGTATCTTCACATCTTTTGAGTTGGTTCTGCTAACAGAACTTGAAGTAAAGGACTTGCAGCCATTCCGTGTGCAAACAAAGTAAGGCATACTTGAGCTTGACAGGGTTCCTTAAAGAGAGCTTAATGGTCAAGACGTGTGCATCATTAATTGGAGCACTTGAGTCTGGCGGGGTTCACTAAGCAAATTATCCATGATTGAATGATTTAAAGATACGGCAGATACAGTTCAGAGAATTTTGATGCGCAGCTACCTAATGATTAAGCTAGACAATTGATGATAGGGTATAAGTCTTCTTTCACTTTTTTTTCATATGTTTACCAGTGCATGAGTCTAAAGATGGGTAAGGAGCTTAAGGTAGCTGTAGCCAATGCATATTGAAGTGCTATTGGCACAGACCGGAGGCTGTGCAGGTTCAGAGGGGGTGGATGTCGTGCAGCTCCGCTGCCATGATGAGAAAAAGAGCAGAGAAATGCAAGCTAAGCTTCTTTGAAGCTTACACATTAAGTGAGCAATGATCAGGGCTTGATAACAGGTCAAGCTTAATGATTAATGTATGCCAGATGAGGCTTAAAAGGGCCTACAGATGCCTCAATGATGCCAAAATGAGTGTGCTTGAAGTGAGAATAGATGAAAGATTATGAGCTAGAATTGCAGTGCTTGAAGTGCTCTACCGGCCTGTCTTTACGGCTCGTCAATTGGAGCTACGGTGAAGAAGTTATGGCAGTTTGAAGTTTATGTCGATTGCAGATCTGTACCGGATTGGGCAACTGCAGCTGAGGGGACAAAACTGAAATGAATGCATCAGGTTGAAGTGCTCAATTTCTGGAGCGTGTCGCTCTTTTCAGATCAGTGATCAGAGTTACGGTTGCTAAGTTATAGGCCGTTAAAGATTCATCGGGGGCCGGCTCCGTACCAGTCCGATCCGCTCAGTCGGTGTGCCATCTGGGAGATTTTGGCTCTCGATCGGATTTTGGAGTGCAGCAAAGTAAGTGCTCAAGGAGAATCTTGTCCAAAATATTATCTCCTGCAGTGCATTGATAGCAGCTACATGTACGTCAAATGTGGTGTACGTCTCATTAAGTACAAAAACAGCTTGAAGAGCTTCATATGATCTCATGGAAAGCATTGATTGTGGGATTGACCCCAAGGGGAGAGAATCCATGATGAGATTGTTGTCAAGGATTGCTCAAAAGAGATGTCGTGCTTGGCAGTTCTTTGGTCGATAAGTTGATCATTTTCCGGGTGGTTCTGCTGGAATGCGATTCCTCTCATCAATGCTGACTTCTTCAGTCATGAAATGCTTTGGCCGACATGTATGATAAATGTGATGCCCTTGCAAGTGTCTTGGCCGCCCAATGCCCAAAGGTTCATGTGTTTAAGGTTTATAGGGCCGCCTGAAGAGCCCACCCATGACCTTAAATTCCTTGGCCACCCACTATGAGGATTAAGGCCGCCCATATAATAAGTTGGCCGCCCAATTAAGAGGCATGGACAATGGCCACCCTATTTGAAAAAGGGTAGTGGGAAAACAAAAGGGAAAAGGAAGCCCATGGGGGGCAAGCAGCGAACAGAGGCGCAGATAAGGAGACTTGAGCTCGCGGCGCCCATTCGGATGCTCAGGCGGGCATGGCCACGCAGCGAAAAGTCCTCACCATCGCGGGGTGACCCCATTCGGTCCCAGCCATGCAAAGTTTGGAGCACCTCGACATCCTACCCTGCCACGTCATAAGGCTGACTCCTGCACCATGTCATTAGCACCCGGCGCCACTGCATATGGAAAGCACGCTATTAATAGTGGGGGGTTATTGCATGAAGGTAAGGCGAGGAAGGGATTATTGCATGCGAGAGTATGGAAATCCAACGAGGGCTATCAGCTAAAGAGCTTAACGAAGGAAGGAAAAGGAAACGAAGGAAGGGAAGGGAAGGCTCTCGACCTCAAGGGGGGGGGGGGGGACTTGCCATCCCTCTCGTTCTCTCTCTGTTATTGAAGGGCGAAGAAAAGGAGGCGAAGACCTCGAGGGCACAAAGCCAAGGAAGAGGTAAGCTCGATCTTGGTGAGGATCGAAGGAAGGCTCTCGAAGTAGAGCTCTGATGACCGAGCAAGTCTATCTCTCTCTTTCTCGATCTCCAATCCAACCCAAACAAGGCGTGCTCTCTCCGAGCAAGGAAAGCAAAGGAAAGGAAGGGGCAAGCTCCATCTATAAGAAATCTCTCTTGCTAGTTCTCGAAGCCAATGGGAAGCAATAGAGCTTGAGCAAGCCAAGGAAAAAGGGCATTCCAAGCAAAGTCGATAAAGCAAGCAACCAAGATCGGAGCAAGCCAAGGCAAGAAAAGCCAGATCGATGGGCAAAGCAAAAATGAAGTCTTTCTCTCATCGAGCATAAGATGAGTGACCGTGATTAAAAAGGCAAGGAGAAAACAAGGTTAAGCAAGGAAAAGAAGCATTGCAGAGCGCTCTTGAAGGCAATTGAAGCAGATATTCAAAGACAGTATAAAGGGACAGGAGGACATTTCCACAACCGTCATCATATAGAGATTGAATTAACATTCTTTTAAGTCCGGTGTCGTTAATGGCCCGGTTAATTCTGTAAAGTGGGAGCCTAAACTCCTAGTTAGTAGATGATCCAAGTGACGGTGCTGCTAACAGCCCGCCTTGGCGTAAGGACTAAGTTGTACTCAATGTAATATTCAATTAATTGATGATTGGGAGAGCTGTCATTGTCTCTTGTTCTCTCTCTTTCACACCTCCCACAGCCAGAGGCCCGGCGTCTGCCCGACTCACGTAGAGAACACATATCCCCCGACAATGGAGGAGAAGGTTTCTAGATGCATGTGTCTTCTATCTCATATGGATTCCACATTATGCACATGTAGCACATCCTCTTTATCAATTGCTAAGGAAGAACCAAAGGTTTCAATGGAATGATGTATATGTAAAAGCTATGAGAAAGTGGAAGCAATTGTTGCTGTATTCACCAACTTTGAGAAAGATTGACTATGAGTGTGGAAGACCGGTGATTGTGACTGTGGACACTGGTCCAACGGGAATTGAATGGGAAGTAGGACAAGACAATGAACAGAAACACAGGTATGTGGTGAGGTTTGGGTCCAAGGTTCTAAGCTCTCGCCAAAGAGCATATCCACAGGTAAAAAGGGAGTTATGGGGGTTGGTTACAACATTAAAGTGTGACAAAGAGTACTTTATTGGAGCATCTGTGGTTGTGGAGACTGATTGCTTACCACTTCTAGGGATGATTGCAAGTTTCTCTACTCCTGATATTGCTATGCTTAGGTTGATTGCTTATATAAAGTCCTTGAATCCAGAATTGAATCACATTGCAGGAGGAAAAGATAATGCAATGGCATATATGCGTTCAAGGGCAAGGTATGAAGATGAGGATGATATGATTGATGAGGAAGAAGATGTGGACACAAAATTCCACACAATTTCTCATGCAAAGTGTGATGATATATGCATTGTATATTCACTTGAGTCCTTTTCAGAAGAGTTCTATGAGGATGAATGGTTGCTCATAGGTCGCTACCTGAGTACTTTACAAAAGCAAGATGATTGGACTCAATCAAAATTCAAAAGGATCCGAAAGAAAGCATATGGATTCTTCTTGAGGGATGGCTACTTATGGAAACATCCTCAAAGAAGAGATGGGACTCCATTACGAGTAGTATGCCTACTATAAGGATATGGGTCCTATGGGCAAGGCCATCGGCACGTCCGGACAATGTGTACGATAGGGGGGGGCTATAAGATAGCATGATTGGGTGGAGACTAGCACATGCATCACCACCGCCCTTTCATTGGTATCCGAGCTATTTTTGGAGGAGACAAAAAGCGCGTTGCCTCTCTCCCACATTCCCCAAACAGTGACACCTCCGCTTTGCAGCAAAAAGAAGACATGCACATTTTATTGTGCGTAGCACGTGTGGACAGACAACGGCAGTCGACCGTGGCCGCCCCACCTATGCCCTCCACAGTGGGCGACCAAGGCAAAGTCGAACAGCAACTCTACGGCACTGAGGCTCCAAAGGCTTCGGTTGGCACTGTTGGCTCCACGTGTAGGAAGGCCCCCTTAACCCTTGCATCAAGGAGGGTTGAACCCACCCCATGAGGGTAAGAGGCCAACACTTTACCATCAAGCTATTGACCCTTGTTGAGTATATCGAGGAAAAATAGCATACTTGTGTTGAAAGGAAAATTTCAAGGAAGTAGCTTCACCCTTCCTTTTCACTTCTTGGAAGAAGGCAAGTTTTCCATCAAAAATTCTTTTTTCCTCAAGAAGGTAGCTTCAAAGTGAGCAAAAGCCTTCACAAAAACGACGAGTTTTTGTGAAGAGAAAACAAAGGTGGTCTTACAATGAATGACACGTGAAGCGCTACAATTCACGCAAGGCGAGGTTTGCATGCAATGCAAAACGCGGAGCATGTTGAGCTTTCTATTTTGCAGAAAGAAGATTTAATAAATGATGTCTTTTTGTGTTACTGCTTGTCTCCAAGCCTTGTGAATTCTCAAGAGAAAAGTGCGATGAATTCTAGTAATGGTATGCAAAGTGCAATGAATTCTAATGGTATGCAAAGTGCAATGAATTCTACTCATAAACAAAGTGTTAAAAAATCTAACGAGCAAAGTGCTTTCAATTTTAATTCTATAGAGCAATGTGGCACTGTTGTAAAACAAACATTACAGGAATTACAAGATTCTCCATCCCAGCATAACTCTAGTTTACTTTCTCCTTTTCCACGATAAAATCTAACTCACTTACTCACATAGTATAGTGATGTGTTCTCAAGTGATTTCCCACCGTGTTTACCCCCTACACGTGATGTGCAGTGTGGAAGAGATGTCTTGCTAGGCACTAAACCGGTGAGTAAACCATCTTATCGTATGAGTGCTAGAAAGCCAAGGAGGTTGAGAGTTAGTTAGCTATGTACCTCACTCGTGGTTTCATTAGACCTAGCACTTTGCCTTGGGAATCACCAATTGTATTGGTAAAAAAAAAAGATGGTACTATGCGCATGTGCATAGATTATCGCGGATTAAAAGCGATAACCGTCAAGAACAAGTATCCTCTACCTCGAGTGGATGAGTTGTTTGATCAACTCCATGGGGCAAGATACTATACAAAGATAGATCTTCGTTCAGGATACCACCAGGTGTGTATCCTATTGCAAGATATCTCCAAAACTGCCTTTAGAACATGGTTCGGGCATTTTGAATTTTTGGTTATGCCTTCTGGTCTAACCAATGCTCCAGCTACCTTTATGAAAGTCATGAATAGTTTCTTACGTCCCTATCTTCAAAAATTTGTTGTGGTTTTCCTTGATGACATTCTCATTTACCATAAGACTGAAGATGAGCATATAGAACACTTACAATTAGTGTTTGAACAACTACAAGCTCACCTACTGTATGCTAAGCAAAGCAAGTGTGATTTCTTTAAAATAGAGATACATTACCTCGGTCATGTGATCTCTTACTCTGGCATCAAAATGGACACTGACAAGGTCGCTGCCATTCTTCGATGGCCACATCCCAACACGGTTGAGGAGCTCCAAATATTTTTACGCATGGATGGATTTTATGGACAGTATATCCGTGATTTTGCCAAAATTGTTGTTCCTATGACGGATCAACTTAAAGAAAAAGGTAAGACCTTTTCTTGGGAAGAAGCCCAAAAATGCAGTTTCGAACAGCTCACGGTAGCTATTGTCACTACTCCCATCCTAGCAATCGTCGACCCACTTAAGCCGTTTGTGGTGGAGACTAATGCTAGTGATAAAGCAATTGGTGTGGTACTTCTCCATAAGGGAAGACCTATAGCCTTTGAAAGTAAAAAGTTAGATAGAGCTCAACAAAATTATTATGTCTATGAGAGAGAGATCTATGCCATAATTCACGCTTTATGAAAGTGGCGACACTATTTATATGTTTCCAAGTTTGAAGTAGTTTTTGACCATGAGAATATCAAATTTTTTACTACTCAAACGGACTTGAAGGGCCGTAAAGCTAGATGGGCCAAAATCCTTCAAGATTATGATTGTAAGCTACGATATCACAAGGGGCGATATAATGTGGTAGCGGATGCACTAAGTTGGATGCCTTAGATTAATTCACTTGCTTTCACGGAAATAAAGAGTGGATTTTTAGACTCATTACGTTGTAGGTGTGCACAAGATGAATCATATGCTAGAGTGTGGACTGCATTTTTTAAAAGGGATCCCTCACACTCACATGTCTAAACATAGCCAGATCAACATGTCTCTGCACGCGCAAATAAAAACTCCAACACACAAAGCTCCAACCCTACTCAGGAAGAGCTTAAGCGATGGAAGAATTTTTCCATTGATGATGGCTACTTACTCCACAAAGGTAGAGTATTTATGCCAAAGGACTCAGACACTAGGCAGGTATTCTTATTTGAGTGTCACGAGAGTCCAAGTGCTGGTCATTCAGGTATTTGTAAGACGTATGCCTTAGTTTGACGGTAATTTTATTGACCAAGCTTACATCATGATGCTCAACAATACATACTAAACTTGCAACAGTGACCCGTCAATAAGGCAGAGCGCCTCAAGGTAGGTGACCTTTTACATCCTTTAGAGATTCCACAAGGTAAGTGGAAGAGTATCTCTATGGATTTCGTAGTAGGACTACCTACTACAAATCATGGCCATGATGCCATATGGGTAATTGTAGACCGTCTCACCAAGATGGGTCGATTCATTCCCACTAAGACTATAGTTAAGACACCCTAATTAGCACGGTTATTTGTAGAGCATATATATAAACTCTACGGTGTACCAACTAGTATCATTAGTGATAGAGATCGAAACTTCGATAATCACTTCTGGAGAGCTGTGTTCCAAAAGTTGGAAACTGAACTTAATCTAAGTACAACTGATCATCCAAAAACGGATGGTCAAACAGAAAGAGTCAATCAAGTGCTAGAGGATATGCTATGAGCGTATGTTAGCAAGAAGCAAACCAATTGGGAAGACTACTTACCTATATTGGAATTTGCTTATAATAGTTCAAAGCATGTGACTACAAGGTTTAGTCCATTTATGATTTTGTATGGATTTCAACCTAGATCAGTCATTATGGTGGGGTTGGCTAAGGAGAAGATACAACAAGCAAAGGATTTTCTCCAAGACCATTTTGACATGCTTCGAGTTGCTCGACAGAATGTTAAGCAAGCTCAAGATCTCGATATAAGAAGTACGCAGATGAACATTGTCGTCTTGCTACTTTTGTAGAAGGAGACAAGGTTTTCCTCAAAGTTCCGGAGCATTTAGAAAGTCCGAAGACGAGAAAAGTTGCTAAATTTTCACCACGCTATTGTGGACCGTTTACCATTCTCAAACGTATAGGTCAAATGGCCTATAGCTTAGCTCTTCCGCAGCACTCACGAGTTCATCCTGTTTTTCACATCAGTCGTTTACGAAAATAGCTAGGACAGAATGATAATGTCATTGACGACCTTATCAAACCGCCAAGCATCTCTCATGAGCCCGAAAAGATTTTGGATTCTCATGAGCTTCACACCAGACATCATGTCAGATGACAGGTGTTGATTAAATGGCTAGAGAGACTTGACGAAGGTTCTACATGGGAGAATGCCTCTGCACTTAGGAAACATTTTCCTACGTTCGTTTTCAAGGACGAAAATGATTATCCAAGGGGGGTAATGTAAGGACACGGGTCCTACGGGCAAGGCCACCAGGACGGCCAGACAGTGTGTACACTGGGGGAGGCTATAAGATAGCAGGGTTGGCTGGAGACTAGCACACACGTCACCACCGCCCTTTCACCTACTCAATTCAAAGTTATCAAAGAGCTTCATGAAAGCCTATATGCTGGACATCGAGGTGTATGGGCTACTTTTTTCAAAGTGAAAGAGAGATATTGGTGAAAAGGCACGTATAACGATGTAGTAGATTTTGTGGAGTCTTGTGTCACATGCCAAATGTATTCCAATGTACGCCATCGTGATGGATTGCATCCTACATACCCATTAGCCATGCACTATAAATGGGTTGTTGATCTAGTCACAATGCCTTTAGGACTTTGGAAAATGAGATAGTTGGTACTTGCATGAGAAGATTTGACAAACCAAGTGGAATGGCGTGCATTGAGGACAAAAACTACAAAAGCTGTTTGTAAATTTTTTCTTGAAGATTTAATTTGCCATTATGGATGTGTGGGAAAGATAGTTACTTATAGACGTGAGTTAGATGCAAATGAGTAAGGGATCTCTTTACGAGAATTGATATCAAGCTAGCCCTGACTTGTGCTTATAATCCAAAGGGAAATGGAAAAAGTGAAAGAGGACATACTCCTATTGTCAAAGCTTTGGCTAAGGCATGCAAGGGCAGAATGCATGAATGGCCAAGGTTGCTACCATATGCTTTATGGGCTGATCGTACAACTCATAGCTCAGTGACTAGTTACATGCCTATTGAATTGATGTATGGTTAGAAGCCAGTCATGCCAATTAAGGATGTAGTTCCTACTTGGAACATGTTACTTGGCGAAGATAGTGTAAGTAGGGAAAATATACTTGCTTTGTGCATAAAGAAATTGGAAAGGGAATAGGAAGATATAGACATTGCAAAAGCTCGATTGACGGATGCAAGACTAAAGAATAAAGATAGGTTTCATAAAAGACATAGGCTTCGACCAAAGCCTATGAAGAGTGGGATTGGGTCCTAATGTATGACAGTAGCCTTGACAACCAACACACCACACAAAGAAAACTTGCAAAAAGGTGGTTTGGTCCCTATGTTGTCAAACATGTGCATGGAAATGCTACATATACTTTGAAAGAGCTCGATGAAAAAAAGCTTAAAATTCCCATAGCAGGCAAAAGAATCAAGATGTTCAAAAGGAGACATGATAATGATCCTTTTGATTCACAACAAGACGATAATGAAGAACCTAATGAAATTTCTACAGATGAGGATGAAGAAGCATAGGATGATCTTCCAAACTTTTTAGAAGATGAAAATGACATCCAAATATTTGTGGATCTTAAATGAAGATTAAACCTACCTAGGGAAATTGTTGGCACATGCCAGAGGATGTGCAGGTTCAGAGGGGGTGGATGTCGTGCCGTGGCATGTACATAGTGTGAAATAAAAACATTCACCTCACTTTTGAAACTTATCGATGTAGCAAAAGAAAAGAAATAATGTACATATCGTGATATATGCTAAAGCGGCTATTGCGGTCGCTGTCATGTATATACCTATCCCAGGAGTGGTGGCCCTAGATGTGGCACCTCTGTGTGCTTTAACACTTGATAAGATGCTTATTTTGGTTTGGCAATGTATATAGTCCAAATGTTTCAATGTGGCACACTCATCTCGCCTAGAAAGAATGATGCAGGCAAAAATTGCCAAAAACAAGAGCTAACAGCAGACGCTGTTGGAGAATTGGATGAGATGTGGTCCAAAATGGTATATTGATGATAAATGATGCTTATATATGTTTATTATGCTTATACGAGTGATCCCCAAAATTTGGGGATTTTTTTAACTCCAGTTGGATTTTTTTGCATAAAAAGTTATATTTATGGGGAAAAAATGAGTTGAAAATGACCTAGTTTTGGTCCAAAGTGGCAAAATGGCTTGAAAATTGACACATTAGTTGAAAATTCCGTGGGTAAGACAGAGAGAAAGGGATGATTTTTATAGAGAAAACCAGCAATTTTTCTCTACTGTGCAATAGCTTTGATGGTTGCCCAATCTATGTGTGCTGCAGTCCCCCTCATCGCAATCTTGTATCTGAGTTTGTGAGGGAGTAAATTATGGTTTCCCCTTATCAAAATGGTGTACGGGATTCCCTTTAGAATCTCATAAATCTCTGCAAAATCATAAAATTATCGTCGTGAAAGTGGAAGCTCTAGCATTCCTTTCAATTGTTTGATGTTACGAGTATGTAATTGGGGGCGAGGCTACATGATACCATGAAAGAGGTTTGGGTTTTGATTGAGAATTGTCCTTGTATGAGCATTGAGGTTTCATGTCTGAAAATTTAGTGTTTTTAAATGGTCTTTTAAAGTGAAACTGAATGTGATTTGGTGATCCTCTCATCATAATCTCGACTACGAAAACAAGCAGACTCCAACCACGATAGAAAAGAGGGTTTCTGACTTTGTTGTCATGAACGCTCTTAATTTTTGGTCACCCTTACAAAGAGGGTCGGTGGTTCTCCACAAACTCTTTCTCACAAAGTATTTGTGACTATCATCACAAACTCTCGTAGCCAGAGGTTTTGCACCTTCCCAGCTAGACCGCACACATTCCAACAACGCTCAAGCTACGAAGCAACTCCAATTTCTAATCATTGCAACTAATGATTGGGTAATCTATTGTCAATTCTAAAATTTGTATTGTGTTGCTCTTTCATTCAAGTGTAAGCATTGTTAGTTTTGTTGAGGTTTGCGACTACCCGTTAGTGAGGTTAATCATCAGATCTGAGTGCTTAAATCATTGTTTTCAGTCATTTTGACCATAGCGCAACCCTTTTGGACTGATCTATTGCAGTTTCAAGACCTTTTCCATGATGGATCATGATTTTGATAACTTGTCGGATTGCAACCAGTCTTGGCAGGATAGTGGCCCTTGGTGTCCTAGACCTCCTCCTAAAGTTTCGTTGCATTTTGAGTCCGTTCGAGTGTCGAAATGGCATGATGACCTAGAGTTGTGAGCAAGGACATAGGCAGATTTCCCTGATGAGTGAGTGCTGGTTTGCTTGTAGAGTTGCGTTTTCTTGTTACGTTTCACTTCTTGAGATTGACAATCTCAACAAGTCTCCGTGCCCCATTCAAGTCACTTCCCTGAGTATTGACATTATGTTAGTGCCCGATCTCTATGCTACAGATGTCCGTCACGGCGACCGCTAGCATTGGTGTCGTTTCCAAGGATATGATCCTTAGATGGTGAGTGGCCTAGTGTGTATTTAGAGAGTTCTTTTTTGAAGATTTGTCTCTCAATTCCATTTACACATTATTAGTGAAGCAGCTAGACAGGAGGTTTAGTGCTTGATAGAGATTAGAAGTCAAGCACTTGCTAGATCTATTCTTGAGAAGTAAAGAGGGTTGTGAATGAGATAGTCAAAAGTATTTCATTCTTTGATTTTGTCTATGCTTTCAGAGTGCTGAATTGTTTTCCATTCTGGCTTTATTTTGTACCGTTTTTTTTGTTTTTATTTCATGTTTCATTTCAGTACTTATGACTAGGGTAAGTAGAAACTACCACCATCATATTTGGCCTAAAAGATTAAGGGAATAAAGGGTGAATAACATATTTTGACCGAAATGAACATAACTTTGAAATTCTAAAAATTTGATGGTAGAGACCTCAAAAGTGATCCAAATTCAAAAATTTATGGATCAAGGGCATTGACATACTCTCTAGAAGCAATCTAAAATGTTTTCCAGAATTTGTGGAGGACATGGATCGCAATCCATGTACTCAAGAGACCAATTTTGCAGAAAGTGACCAGTGACATTGTGCATCAGTGGGACATTGGTTTCATGAAGTTTTCTTGAAAGAGAAACTCAAAAATCACCTCACAAATGGTTGTTAGGGAAAAAATGGAAAAAAAGGCATTTCATACATAAAATTTGGGATTTTTCAACTTATTGGGATCCAAATTCAAAAAGGGGTAAGATTTGGCTTCTAAATGGAATAAAGAACCATCATAACAAAAATCATGAAAAAATTGATGCCAGACATGGATCGCAATCCATGTACCTTTTGACATTTTGGGCTAATATTTGACAAGAACATCCCTAATAACTAGTGGAATAAATTTTCCAAAAAGGACTATGTAAAAAAATGAAAAAAACTTGGTCAAAATATCCAAAAATAGAAACTAGTAAAAAACCGCAAGGCTAACAGAAAAACTCACTTTTGACTAGGAAAAATTTGTCCAAATTCAAAAAGAAGTGGTGGAATAGACTACTGACACTACGAGTAATCATCAGGCCAAATCTGGTGTTCAAATCTGATGGAACATGGATCACGATCCATGTATCTCATGAAAACAGGAACACACCCGAAACCCAAGCAGTCTGTCTCTCTATAGCCCATGATAATCACTGCACCCCAATCCACTAGAATTCACCTTCAAAACTCACACAATCGACAGCAGAACACACACAAATTTGCTGGTTTAGGATCATTCCATAGAACACATCCTTCTCTCTTTCTCTCTCACACTCACACCGAGGCCCAGGGAGGCACGAACATCTCAAACATTGGCCACCAGATGGTTGGACTAGAGCAAAGAGAAGAAGGGGAAAAGGGGGAAGAAACAAGAAATTTTGATATGGTTTGTCTTTGAAACTCCTTTTTAAAGTAGTTTTGGGAAACTTTTGAGTCTACATTTGATTTTTGGGGGAGGGAGCTCAACGATGAGTAATAAAGATGGGACAATTTTTTTAAAAAAAGAGGGGTATGCATTTTTTATCACCTCCTGTAGTTATTAGACCTGTTGGATGTATGAGCGCCCCCTCTGTCTCCTTCTCTACATGGGCACAAAGCATCCAAGTTTAGGGTATTCTCTATGCACGGTTTTTTCATAGAGCAGAGCGCCTTTGTCTCCCTCTCTGTGCGATGTTTCTGCATTACATTCCCTTTCTTTCCTCTACGTGCGATTCTCTGGTGTGTGTGCTTAGTTCTCTCTCTCTCTCTCTCTCTCTCTCTCTCTCTCTCTCTCTCTCTCTCTCTCTCTCTTTCTCTCTTTCTCTCTTTCTCTCTCTCTCTCTAAGGATGGAGCCTTCTTGCTAGTTAGGTGTGTGAGAGTGTCTGTGACATGTTTGGTCTTGTTGATGCCTAGGCTCTTCATGATGTACATTTATGCATTGAGCTCTTTTTCTTCAGGTTTTCTTGATCCGGCTCCGTGCCCACCAGTACACAGTTGAGTAGAGTTTCCCGAGCAGTTTATAGGCTTCTTACGTGATTACTGGGCGGCAAAGAAAACGGAACAAAGAGAGAGGCAAAGGCAGCAAACTTTTTGTGCTGACAAGCTGAAGGATGTCCAGCTCGATGAGAAGTAGAAAAGGAAGATTCTTTGTGCCGTGTCAAGGCGCTGTTAAGAGCAGATGCAAGGATTGACAACCAAACACCAAGGAGAGATTTTTGAACAGTTACTCGAGCAACAAATATTTTGCAACTTGCAGAACTCGACACATTCTATACAGAGAGAAATTATTTCCAACATTCACAACACCTTGTCAGAAGTCAAGGTCCCGCACTCAGCCACGGAAATGCTTTTCATGAGGACAACAATGATGGCATGCATTAATTCAAGGGACGAAGTAGATGCACGTCCATTTACGGATAGAGCACTTGCAAAGTTGTCGGGCATACACAAAAAAAACATCGGTTTTGCAAATGCACGACTCCATTTAGAGGATGAGAACAATCATTTTCCAGTCTTAGCATGTCAATGGCAAGCTCAGCGTTCTACAAACATCACAAAGGACATAAAAGAGGTTGTGTTTGGTTTTTGGACAACAAATACCAGAGTCTCTCCGAACAAAAAGGACATATGCCAAAGGCGTATTGGCAGAAAGGATGTTCTTATGCATCCATTGCATTTGCTGGATCAACCTCAGGTATTACAGACCACTTCCAGTAGTATATTGACCAATGTTCACCACTGTCAAGCTGTCACAACCGCCATCAAACTGTGAAAAACCAATGTCAAGTAGTATAGTGACCACTGTTCACCCACGTTCAAGCTGTATGAACAACTGTCAAACTGTAAAAAAACTATGAGAACCGTGGAAACAATCAAAAATTGGTTGAATCCCCCTTCAAGTACTTTGCAAAGTAGTTAGAGCACTGATAGTGATTTAAAGTACCTAAAATAATGCTTCAACTACCTAAGTGTGGAAGCTAGTACTTTGCAAAGTGCTGAAATAGTTTGTCACCACTTTCAAGTATTTAAAAAACCACTTGGAATCCTCCAAGTGCTTAGGTGAGCACCTATGTAAGCGCTTGGAAGTTTTAAAACCACATGAAGCTACTAGAAAGTGAAAAATAAACCACTTAATGACCACTTTCAATTTTTTAAGGTGGTTTTAAGTGCTTCAGGTGGTTTGAAATCTGCTAAGTGCTTGGGTGAGAACCTTGAAGATTTCAAACCACTTGAAGATTTCAAACCACTTGAAGATGATTGAAAGTGGTTTGATGTTTGTTTTCAATCACATTTAGGTGGTTTTAAGTGCTTTGGACAGTTTGAAATCTGCCAAGTGCTCAAGTGAAAAACCTATGTAAGCACTTAAAACCACCTAAATATAGTCATCAAACCACTTGAAAGTGGTTTGAAAAACTATTTCAATCACCGTTAGGTGGTTCTAAGTGCTTCAAGTGGTTTCAAGTAGTCCAAAGACACTTTCAAACATGCAAAACCACTTCTAAGTGGTTAATGTTCCTCTTGAGTGCTTTTAAAACCCCAAGATGTGGGTGTTATGCAAATGAAGGACATTGAAAGTGGTTAAATAACCACCTTCAATCACCTATAGGTGGTTTGAACAGCTTGAGTGAGAACCTATGTAAGCACTTGGAAGATTTCAAACCACTTAAAGGTGATTGAAAGTGGTAGCAAACCACTTGAAAGTGGTTTGATGACATTTTTTCATCACCTTCAGGTGGTGATAGACGTTTTTCGGCTTTCCATAATTGCCATAGTAAGCTACCTCACCCTATCAAATCACTAAAACATTTTGGTTATCCCTACCATTTCACTGTACATAGGCGTGTGTGAGTTAGGGGACTTTCTCCATATTTTCTTAAAAACCCTCAATTAGCTAGTCACTGGGCTAGTTGAGCCAATATATATATCTATCTATATATATATATATCTATCTATCTATCTATCTATCTATATATATATATATATATATATATATATATATATATATATATATATATAAGTATATTATGGCCCATTTGTGTGTAAATATTTTATTGTATATAGGGCCTAAATAAAATGATTTTTCATAATTATTTTGGTATTTATTTAAATATTTATACTTAGGTATGTGTTATTTATGCTATGTACATTGACTCACCATTACCATATTTTTTCTTACCATTTTGCATACTCTTTATTCCATATAAAAATAATTTCATGCAAGCTTCTCTTATTTTTGGTGTAACTCCATCCCAACAAAAATCCAAAAAAACTAGTTTTATTTATGTGTATATTTTTTCACTATTGTGATTTTTCCTTCCTACATCTATTCTCTTTTACTCTCATAAATTAGAACACCAAAAATATTCATCTTTTTATGGTAGACTTATAATGAGAGAGATTTATTTTGACCCCTTTATATTTTTTCCACGTATATTATTTATATTTGACATGTACATATTTTTTTAGACCCCTCAATATTTGATTTTCTTAGTTGTACTATTCATTTATATCATGATCTCAACATTATCTTCAATTATAAACCTACCAAATAAGGTCAAGGGTATGTAGAATGCATGCATACACCATGGGGAGCTCACTCTTGGAGGTATTCAAAAGAATCATCCAAAGAAGGACCTCACAAGGACCTTGTGCAGTGCAAAAAATAGTCGGTTTTGCTGAATTTTTAAAGATCACATGCTCCCCTAATTTGAAAAGGTGATACAAACAAAAGTTGTCGCTCGTGAGCTAAACTTTCACCTCAAATTTTTTCATATTTTTTTAAGCTATGAGCTGTGAGCTATGATTTTATTGGTGGACCCTAGTTTGCCCATGCTATGCAGCCACACTCCCTCTTCCACTTTATCATTTTCCTCTTTCACACACACTCCTCCCTCTCCTTCCCACTCCCAAACCTGCAACTCCCATGTCCTAATTCACCCTCTTCACCATTGGCACATCTCTCACACCTCCATAGCCTTCATCCTCCATTTCTACACCCAATGTGTCCCCCTTTCTCTCTACATATATGTCCATATTACCATACTCTCTTCAGCTTTGTAAAGAACTTCAAAAATCAGAAAAAATCCAAGGATAACCTCTACATATGAAGGCTTTTATCATGAATTTTCCAAGGTTTGAAGATAACATAGCTTCATCGACACGCGCTACTTCGCCATGCTGACCGCTTCTTCTACCGGTGCTGTAAAGAGGTGAATGTCAACTTCTCCAAGCTTCAACCTTGCTTTACAAGTTTATCCCTTCTCTAACTTTTCTCATCATATATCTCACCATTTGGTGAATGATTTTGTAAATATTTTTTAATGATAATTACTAACTACTAACCACTAACCTTATTGTAAAATGCACCCTCTACTAGAGTAGGCACTCCCAAATTATTCACTCAATCCTCTCTCCTTTCATCCTCAAAAATTCTCTTCCCTTGAGCCCACATCCATGTGACTCAAAGGACAAGAGAGACCCACCCTCATTAAATATATATATATATATATATACATAATCTTTTATTCCTTCAAATAAACTTGATTAGGCCTAATCCAAATCAGGGTTTCTAAAACCTATAAATAGAGCCCTTCTCTCCCTTGTAAATTATCACATGATCACACTACACCACACCATTCAGAAGACCAAAGACAAGGCATCAACATGCATAGTAATATTAGGTCCAGAGAAGGAGAAGATCTTTGCAAAAGGGTTTCATCTAAAAGAGGTTCATTCTAACAATGAGGCAGAGTACCATGCCCTTTTTTTAGGGTTGCAATGATGTCTTTCTCAGGGCATCACAAAGCTAAATGTTTTTGGTGACTCCATGTTGATTGTTAAGCAAATGGTTGGTGTATGGGCCTGTAAAAATGACAAATTGTCTGTTAAGATGAGGGAAGCAAAGGCCTTGTTGAAGGGTTTTAAAGAAGTTCGAGTGCACTTTGTACCTAGAGATCAAAATCGAGAAGCAGATGCCTTAGTAGGTGAAGAACTACAAACTCTCATAGTAGGTGCTATCCTTGTGAAAAGTCCTTTATACCAGGGAAAGGAGGAGCTGCATGATTTACTTTACTTTCTTGAGCATTGTGAAGCACCCTCTGGTATGAGTAAAAGTGAACGTAGGTGGTTGGCAAAAAAAGGCTACCAGCTATAGCTTAGTGAATCAGGACTTGTATTGTAGAGGGAAAGATGCTGTCTTAAGGAGAATTCCTGCATCCCAAGAGATAAAGGATATTTTGTTTAGTTTTCATGAAGGTGTGTGTGGTGGCCACTTTGCACAAGAGATTACTAGCAGAAAGATTTTACAAGCAGGGTTCACGTGGCCAAGCCTCCATCGAGACGTACAACATTGGTGCCGCACATGTGAGGTTTGCCAAAAAGCTGGACCAAGGCATCTTACCCATGAAAATCAGCATCCAATCAAAACCTATGGGCCATTTGAAAAATGGGGGATAGATGCAATAGGGCCACTACCTTGCACTCAATCAGGGAAGGAATACATCATTATGGGGGTGGAGTACATGACCAGATGGGCAGAAGCTCGTCCCACAAAGCGAATCACAGCCAAGGACGTGAGTGATTTCATTTTTGAATGCCTTTGTTGCCGTTTTGGCACACCTTTGGAGATTCTCTCGGATAGGGGACCGGGATTTCGAGCTGATTTAGTCGGGCAACTGATGAGCAAGTTAAAAATCAAGCGCAGGCACTCTACACCATACTACCCTCAGTGCAATGGTCTTGTGGAAAAGGTAAATGGTCTTATAAATAAAATCATCACTAAGCAAGTGCATTTACATCCTAAGACATGGGACAAACACCTAGATGCAGCACTTTGGGCCTACAGAACATCCTTTAAAACATCCTTGGGGTATACACCTTTTCACTTGGTTTACGAGCAAGAGGCACGATTGCCTATAGAAGTGGAGCTAGCGAGCCTCCGAGTTCTAAAATCACATCAAGAGGATAGTCAAGAGAAGCAGGTGGAAGGAAGAATCATCGATTTGGAGAGGTTAGGGCTAGATCGAGAGTCAGCAGTGAAGTACTATGCAGCCCAGGCAGAGAAGAAATGAAAGAAGTTCAATCGCAACCTTGTCAAGAAAGGTATCAAGGAAGGTTCTTTAGTGCTCAAATACGACAATCGCTTTGATCGCAGGAAGGATGGTAAGTTCTTGCTTAAGTGGGAAGGCCCTTTTGTAGTGATACAGAGATTCTCAAATGGTAGTTACCAACTAGGTGACCTAGATGGTAAGGCACATCAGACCCCGATAAATGGTTGGCGATTGAAGGCCTACCAATGTCGTCTTTCACAGCCATATGTTGGTGAAATCAATGCTAAGGATGGTTCAGAGGAGAGCTCATCATATTCGAGCCCCAACTAAGGTAACAATCATGTACATAGTCGTTCCCTAAAAAGAAAAAAAAAAAAAAAGAGAAGAAAAAAAGAGAATGCTACGAGTGAAAGCGGATATTGACAATGGATGGGGTATGGCTATCAACGGTCTAGGAGACCAGTTGTTAGTCATGAATGGATACAATTATTCATCAGAAAGGACTAAACAGGGTGCATCATCCAAGAAAGCAGTAACATGGCAAATTCAATTGGTACCAGGTGGGTAAGTATTCAAGAGAACCCTATTGTAGCACAACCTACAGCTAGAGGCATCAAATACCTCTAGCTTAAGGGGGAGGGCTATATGATGCATGGTTTTTAGGACCCCTTCTGAAGATGCAATAAAGGCACAGTCAGTTGTTGGGGAGATGAGGATACTCTAGTCCAAGGGATCTCGAAAGAGAAGAAAAATCTACTTCACAAGCACCAAAGAGTAAAAAGTGCCATGGACAGAAGATACATGGAAACGAGCTCTTATGCATGCCTACAACCTATATCTTACAGAATAGCCCATTCTAGGTGTGAATTTCTAGTGAAATTTACACGAGGATGTTCGTGTGGACTCACAGCACAGCATACTCCGTTTTCACTTTTTTACCGACAGTAAATATTTTTTACCACAGTAAATATTTTTTACCTACGGTAAATATTTTTCACCTACATGGTAAATACAAATCACTTTTTACCTACAGTAACTTTTTTTACCCATGGTAAATATTTTTTACTGCACCATAAGTATTTGGTAGGTAACAGTTCACTGTTACTAGAAGCAGTGATTGGGCATCAACAATGCAGTTACAGGAGGAGAAAAGGGGAAAATCTTATGGTAAAGGTGAGTCAACAGGGATAAAGACTTTTGAGTTGAAAAGAGACATGCTGATTTTTTCAAAGAACACATGTCAAAAGAAGCCATGGTTGAGGATTTTTTGAGAATTTGATATTCAGGAAGACCCAGCTGCCACCTCCCCCCCGCAGGTCCCCCCCTGACATGTGCAGAACCTCCAGTTTCAACAGCCACCTTACCTGCTCTTAAATGCTGGTCAAGGCCTTATCCCCATGTGTCACAATCAAAAAAATCTGCATTTACCCTCCCCTCTCACATCACTCTAGAGAATATCTTGATGGTGGCATATCAGGTGACCTCAATCTGTTGACCACCCTAAGCAAAAAGTAACCCCAATCAGCGGATTTAAGCATGTTTATCCCTAATCCTAAACCCTCTCAGAAGCCTATATAAGGAGACCTTCTCTCACTCAAAACCAACAGTTCACCCACTTCACCAAGCAGCGAAGCTATGACGACGTTGCTCACAACGAGGAGCTATGGATGGAGCTCTACTCTCTCTCCGTCTCTCTCTCTCTCCCTCTAGTATGCTACATTACTAGCCCTAAAACCTAAATAAGGAGTCTTCTCTCATGCTCCATGGCCACCATCCTTGCCATCATTCTCTAAGGTATTGATGTGTTGCTAGTGGGATCATACCTACCTGCTGGGTTGATTGTTTTTGACAAGGGATTATGCCATCCTTGGCTTGCTTCTCTATATCCTTGTTATGTATGATCAGATGCCATTGTACTGTTAAGATGATGTCTTGTGTATATATATGCTACATAAGGTCCCTAAGCTTCGTTTCTATGTGTTTTGCCATATGTTTTGATGCCATCATAATGCCAGAAGTCTCACTTGCCTATGTGCACTATGTGTGAGGTCCCTAAAGCTCTTAATTTAGGGTGGTGCCTCCTTTGTTTTGTTCTTTGCTTGTTTGTATGAGGCGTGGTTTGTGGAGTGTGCACGAGTACAGAGGCCACCCGATTGCACTACTCTTTTTCCCGCTATCATTTTGGTGCCCCCACGGAGGAGGGCTACACAGACCTTCAGTCCACAAGCAATGAAGATGTGCAATCTACAACATGGACGAATGGCGTGAGGAGTTTGCAAATTGGAGAATATAAGAGGAGGAGGCTTTAGAGGCCTTAAAAGCTTTCATCGAGGTCTTGTTACCAGGCTACAGTGTCATTGAAATTCAAGAAGTAAGTTCTTCTACATGCCTTGTTCGTGATCGTCGCCAACGAAGGAGAGTAAGAAGAAAAGCTTGATATACCTCTCCTCTCAACCTATGAGTGCTCCAGAAACCTCCAACGCACATGAGCTTGAAATATTCTACATCAACATACACGAAGGTACTGTGACACACATTAAGGGAAGAGAAAGCATCGCCATACCTCTCTTTCCTGAGGAGCCGACTAAGAGGAGAAAGGTCACCTCTACACCTAAGTGGCCCAAGGCCGCAGCGCGTGCTCAAGCGTAAGGTAACATTTGGCTTAATCTCATTAATAAGGGATTACATGACCACTACAGGCAAGAAAAAGGCTAGTGAGAAACCAACTTCAACCTACAACTTGCAACCATGACTCTCACCCCTAAATCCTCCTGAAGCAAAGAGGCGAAGGCTTGCCTACAAGATTGCCGCCTGTCTGCGAGTGCTCCCAGTTCACTTTGTGAATCCAGACACCACCAATCCCAAGCCAACCTCCTGTCCGCGTGAAGATCACTTTGGATATTGTCCAAAGTGCCTTGGAGACCGGGTGAAAAGCCTCCCTGCCCTACCTTTGCTGCTAATTTTCAAGAAGTTATCTCAATCTAAGGAAACTATCTTAGTTGATGATGTGCTGCACATTAATGGTGTCACTTTCATTCGTCATGCTGATTATGGTAATAGCATCCAATTGTTGCTTGCTAAAAGGCTCAGCATTGTACAAAGTGTTGCCATCACGCCTTACGTCTTCACAGATGCATCAGGAAGAGTCGAAGTGATCCGAGGTGCTGACCTTCTGTGGTTGATCAAGCTCATTGGTCCCAAGGTGGTGCAACTAAGCTAGGCTCTTGTGTGTAAGTATGGATGCCAATAATGAGAATGATGATCCCTGCATGTTTCCTTTCCATTTTGTGCATCATATCCGTGTGAATATTTGTATTGATAGAAAAATCGTTTATCAGCAAAGAATAGCCCTGTTGTTTGGAGCTAAGAGACTTGGGGAAATCTTGCGCTCTCCTCATCCTGTCATTCTACCCTTACTAGAATATTACCATTCCTTTGATGTGTCGATCTTCATCCTATTTTGAGCTAAGTTGTGCTAAAGCTCCAAATTGTAATTACCATACTCTATTTTAAAATAAATTGGAGCTGTTTGTGTAGTTGTTTACTCTCTCACTTATGGCCTTCCCTAATTTTTATGGTAAGCCTGGGGAGGTTGCTCCAGACTTTTTGGATAATTTAGAAATGGCCTTTCTGGTATCGGGAAGGGATGACAAAGCTACTAAGTTAAGGGCCTTTCCTTTGGTCTTGAGGAAAGGTGCAAAATTATGGTATCAAACTTTGGCACCTGAAGAAAGAAGAGACTGGGAGTCCTTAAAGATGGCCTTCATCGAAGAATTTCACCGCCATGAGCCTCCAGAGGAGATATGGAGACAGCTCTTAGAGCTACGCCAAACATCACCCAATGACTATAGAAGCTATGAAGGAAAGTTTTCCAACCTGTGGGAGAAATGGTGTGCATAACTAGGTGAAGGAGAAAGGGCTCCAGAATGCCTAAAGAAGGACTGTTTCCTGTCAGGGCTTTACCCCATCCTTCGAGAAAAGGTAAAAGGTAAATTCCCAGATACCTTTGATAAAGGTATGACTTATGCAAGGGAGAAGGATAGGAAGTTAAAATTCCAAGCTCAACTACAAGGAGGAATGGAGCCTCCACCGCTAGCTCAACCTACGGCAAGGGTAGTAGCAGGGACAGGAGCAACAGACCAAGAGTCCTCTCAACAAGAATTACTTCAACAAATCACCAATCAACTAGAGAGCCTGTCCATCAATCTGGTTCAAGGTGTAAGGGCTCCCCAGCCAGGAAATGAACGAAATAGACAAGAAGGACAAAGGAAAGCACGTGAGTACATTTGCTACAACTGTGGAGAGGTAGGTCACGGCATGTATTATTTCCCCCATCCACGACGCTATCAAGGAAATGGTAATCAAAGACGGCCTCCTCGCCAGCAAGTCACTCCTCCTCGAGCTAGGCCACTAAATGGACAAAATGCACACGTGGCTCCACCAATCCAAATATTGAGACCCCCTCCTCCACCACCACAAGCACTAGCAGAGATCCCTCCACTACCATCGGGAGGGGAGGAGAGGGCTTTCTCTGTCATAAGTCTTGACAATGGTAAGGATAAAGGGAAAGAAAAAATGGAGGAAGTTGTTGCCATGCCAATAAAGAGAGTTAGGAGACAAAGAACTGATGAAATGGAAGCTTCAGAGCCGGATAAAGGGAATGAGGGTTCCTCCCAAGTGATAGGAGACAAGAAAAGGAAGAGTAGGTCAAGGAGGCACATAGGAGTAGAAGACTTTCCACTTGGGGTAGGATCCATACCTTACGACCTGGTAGCAGATGTGAGTAAGCAAGGACCAAAGATTTCATGGCAGCAACTCCTCCACCTTTCCCCAAAGATGCGTAGAACCTAGTCTAAGATGGTCAGCACCAGGAGGGCTAAGGCAAAGTCAGTTGGGTCTATTAGTGCAAGAGGCATGAAGGATATCGTGCTAGTCATTGATGCAGAGATTAAGAGTCAGCGAGTCTCCAATGTGTACGTAGATGGTGGAGCCGAGATTTGTGTTATGACAGAGAAATTAATGCACAGGTTGGGTTTGGAAGTAAACGAGCAAACTTCCTTACAAGCTAAGATGGCAAATAATGTAATGGTGGCTTGTGTGGGAAAGGTTAATGGAGTGAAGGTTTCAGCTTTTGGTGTGGCAATCTCAATTGATGCTTATGTGATCCCAACTAAGGGGGAGGGCTATCCGCTAATCCTTGGAAGACCTTGGCTTATGGCTTTGAAAGCTAGGCAAGATTGGGAGACAGGTTCCCTTGAGTTGTGACCAAATCATAAGGTAGGTGGCAAGCAACAAAAAATTGTGTATGACATGAAGCAGGGTAGACAACAAGACCTAGAGATGGAGACTTCTATGGATGAATGGAGCACAAGCAGCTGCTCTTCATCTGAGGAGGATGCTAGCTCTTTGGAAGTCATGGGTATAATACTGCGAAACCCAGAAGGAGAAGGTGGTGAAGACTCTCTAAACAAGGAAGAAGCCACAGGCTTAGAGGAGATGCTAGCTAAGGACCTACTAGAAGAAGAGAGAGAACCCTATTTGCAGGTACTAAAGAAGCATGCTGGCCTCTTTATAACTGATTACGAGCACATTAAAGGAGTGACGGTAACCCAACACCATATCCAATTAAAGGAAGGTGCCAAGCCAGTGGTGCAAAGGCTAAGGAGATTAGGGCTAGTGCAACAAGATGCACTCTTAAAAGAAGTAAAAAGATTACTCAAGGCCGGATTTATCTACCCAGTGGAAGATTCTGAGTGGGTGTCTCCAGTTGTGGTAGCACCAAAGAAAAATGGGAAGTGGAGGGTATGTGTGGATTACAAGCCTCTAAACGCAGCCACAAAAAGGGACCATTTTCCTTTGCCTTTTCAAGATGAAATACTAAATGAAGTGGCTGGTCATGAAAGGTACACAGTGTGTGATGGGTACTCAGGCTACTTCCAAATCAGAATTGCAGATGAAGACCAAAGAAAGACTACCTTCATAACACCTTGGGGGTGTTTTGCTTATAGAGTTATGCCTTTTGGTTTAACTAATGCCCCAGCTACTTTCCAGAGGTTTATGAACTTGGTGTTTCAACCTTACTTTGGTAAGTCCATACGAGTCTTCATTGATAATTTTTGTATTTACAGCTCTAGGGAAGTACATCTGTCCAAGGTTGATGAAGGTTTCACCCGTTTGGCCCAATTGGGTGGGCAATTGAATAAAGACAAGTGCCACATAGGTGAGAGCAAGGTCACTCTACTAGGCCATGTTGTGTCTCAAGATGGTATTGAGGCTGACCCTGAAAAGGTAAAGACATTGTTAGCTTTACCTACTCCTTCAAACGTGAAGCAACTAGTCTCCTTCATTCAAAAGGTTCGCTACATGGGACGATTCATACATCTCCTTTCTCAGGCAATCTATCCTTTGCAGCAGCTCACTAAACACACTACATTGACATGGAGTGAGGAGGGTGAAAGGTGCTTTCAAAAAGTTAAAACCATTTTGAGCTCATTGCCTGTCGTCCTACAACCCACATGGGGTGAATTATTCTATGTAAATCCTAGTGTAGGTCTAGAAGCTCTAGGAGCTGTCTTGATGCAAAAAGACCCAAAGACATCTCTCATGAGACTAGCCTACTTCTCTAGTAGAGTGATGACAGCTGCTGAAAAGGGTTTCAGCGCAACTGAGCAATTGGTGCTAGCTCTTAAGTTTGTAGTGGAGAAGTTTCGGGCTTACTTACTTCCGAGACAATTTGTGGTGATCACAACTGAGGAGGTTTTTCCATATGCCCTACAACACATGGAATTGTCTCAGAGAATAGCAAAGTGGGTGGTGCAGCTTCAAGAGTTTGACTACACACTACAAGTAGAGGATTCCACCCGTGCTTGTCTGGCAGATGTCCTCACACAAAGGTGTTATGAGAAGGCCAAGAAAGAGGCACCTAGTAAGGTACCGCCTATCCCGGAGCCTGAAGTTCTACTGAGAGCACACAGTCTATATTTTGATGGGGCTTACAAGAGGACCAAAGACAAGGCATCATCAGGCATAGTAATATTAGGTCCAGAGAAGGAGAAGATCTTTGCAAAAGGGTTTCATCTAAAAGAGGTTCATTCTAACAATGAGGCAGAGTACCATGCCCTTGTTTTAGGGTTGCAATGTTGTCTTTCTCAGGGCATCACAAAGCTAAATGTTTTTGGTGACTCCATGTTGATTGTTAAGCAAATGGTTGGTGTATGGGCCTGTAAAAATGACAAATTGTCTGTTAAGATGAGGGAAGCAAAGGCCTTGTTGAAGGGTTTTAAATAAGTTCGAGTGCACTTTGTACCTAGAGATCAAAATCGAGAAGCAGATGCCTTAGTAGGTGAAGAACTACAAACTCTCATAGTAGGTGCTATCCTTGTGAAAAGTCCTTTATACCAGGGAAAGGAGGAGCTGCATGATTTACTTTACTTTCTTGAGCATTGTGAAGCACCCTCTGGTATGAGTAAAAGTGAACGTAGGTGGTTGGCAAAAAAAGGCTACCAGCTATAGCTTAGTGAATCAGGACTTGTATTGTAGAGGGAAAGATGCTGTCTTAAGGAGAGTTCCTGCATCCCAAGAGATAAAGGATATTTTGTTTAGTTGTCATGAAGGTGTGTGTGGTGGCCACTTTGCACAAGAGATTACTAGCAGAAAGATTTTACAAGCAGGGTTCACGTGGCCAAGCCTCCATCGAGACGTACAACATTGGTGCCGCACATGTGAGGTTTGCCAAAAAGCTGGACCAAGGCGTCTTACCCATGAAAATCAGCATCCAATCAAAACCTATGGGCCATTTGAAAAATGGGGGATAGATGCAATAGGGCCACTACCTTGCACTCAATCAGGGAAGGAATACATCATTATGGGGGTGGAGTACATGACCAGATGGGCAGAAGCTCGTCCCACAAAGCGAATCACAGCCAAGGACGTGAGTGATTTCATTTTTGAATGCCTTTGTTGCCGTTTTGGCACACCTTTGGAGATTCTCTCGGATAGGGGACCGGGATTTCGAGCTGATTTAGTCGGGCAACTGATGAGCAAGTTAAAAATCAAGCGCAGGCACTCTACACCATACTACCCTCAGTGCAGTGGTCTTGTGGAAAAGGTAAATGGTCTTATATGTAAAATCATCACTAAGCAAGTGCATTTACATCCTAAGACATGGGACAAACACCTAGATGCAGCACTTTGGGCCCACAGAACATCCTTTAAAACATCCTTGGAGTATACACCTTTTCACTTGGTTTACGGGCAAGAGGCACTATTGCCTATAGAAGTGGAGCTAGCGAGACTTCGAGTTCTAAAAGCACATCAAGAGGATAGTCAAGAGAAGCAGGTGGAAGGAAGAATCATCGATTTGGAGAGATTAGGGCTAGATCAAGAGTCAGCAGTGAAGTACTATGCAGCCCAGGCAGAGAAGAAATGAAAGAAGTTCAATCGCAACCTTGTCAAGAAAGGTATCAAGGAAGGTTTTTTAGTGCTTAGATACGACAATCGCTTTGATCGTAGGAATGATGGTAAGTTCTTGCTTAAGTGGGAAGGCCCTTTTGTAGTGATACAGAGATTCTCAAATGGTAGTTACCAACTAGGTGACCTAGATGGTAAGGCACATCAGACCCCGGTAAATGGTTGGCGATTGAAGGCCTACCAATGTCGTCTTTCACAGCCATATGTTGGTGAAATCAATGCTAAGGATGGTTCAGAGGAGAGCTCATCATATTCGAGCTCCAACTAAGGTAACAATCATGTACATAGTCGTTCCCAAAAAAAAAAAAAAAAAAAAAGAGAAGAAAAAAAGAGAATGCTACCAGTGAAAGCGGATATTGACAATGGATGGGGTATGGCTATCAACGGTCTAGGAGACCAGTTGTTAGTCATGAATGGATACAATTATTCATCAGAAAGGACTAAACAGGGTGCATCATCCAAGAAAGCAGTAACATGGCAAATTCAATTGGTACCAGGTGGGTAAGTATTCAAGAGAACCCTATTGTAGCACAACCTACAGCTAGAGGCATCAAATACCTCTAGCTTAAGGGGGAGCGCTATATGATGCATGGTTTTTAGGACCCCTTCTGAAGATGCAATGAAGGCACAGTCAGTTGTTGGGGAGATGAGGATACTCTAGTCCAAGGGATCTCGAAAGAGAAGAAAAATCTACTTCACAAGCACCAAAGAGTAAAAAGTGCCATGGACAGAAGATACATGGGAACGAGCTCTTATGCATGCCTACAACCTATATCTTACAGAATAGCCCATTCTAGGTGTGAATTTCTAGTGAAATTTACACGAGGATGTTCGTGTGGACTCACAGCACAGCATACTCCGTTTTCACTTTTTTACCGACAGTAAATATTTTTTACCACAGTAAATATTTTTTACCTACAGTAAATATTTTTCACCTACATGGTAAATACAAATCACTTTTTACCTACAATAACTTTTTTTACCCATGGTAAATATTTTTTACTGCACCATAAGTATTTGGTAGGTAACAGTTCACTGTTACTAGAAGCAGTGATTGGGCATCAACAATGCAGTTACAGGAGGAGAAAAGGGGAAAATCTTATGGTAAAGGTGAGTCAACAGGGATAAAGACTTTTGAGTTGAAAAGAGACATGCTGATTTTTTCAAAGAACACATGTCAAAAGAAGCCATGGTTGAGGATTTTTTGAGAATTTGATATTGAGGAGGACCCAGCTGCCACCTCCCCCCCGCAGGTCCCCCCCTGACATGTGCAGAACCTCCAGTTTCAATAGACACCTTACCTGCTCTTAAATGCTGGTCAAGGCCTTATCCCCATGTGTCACAATGAAAAAAATCAGCATTTATCCTCCCCTCTCACATCACTCTAGAGAATATCTTGATGGTGACATATCAAGTGACCTCAATCTATTGACCACCCTAAGCAAACAGTAACCCCAATCAGCGGATTTAAGCATGTTTATCCCTAATCCTAAACCCTCTCATAAACCTATATAAGGAGGCCTTATCTCACTCAAAACCAACACTTCACCCACTTCACCAAGCAAGGAAGCTATGACGACATTGCTCACAACGAGGAGCTATGGATGGAGCTCTACTCTCTCTCGCTCTCTCTCTCTCCCTCTAGTATGCTACATTACTATCCCTAAAACCTAAATAAGGAGTCTTCTCTCATGCTCCATGGCCACCATCCTCGCCATCATTCTCTAAGGTATTGATGTGTTGCTAGTAGGATCATACCTACTTGCTGGGTTGATTGTTTTTTACAAGGGATTATGCCATCCTTGGCTTGCTTCTCTATATCCTTGTTATGTATGATCAAATGCCATTGTATTGTTAAGCTGATGTCTTGTGTATATATATGCTACATAAGGTCCCTAAGCTTCGTTTCTATGTGTTTTGCCATATGTTTTGATGCCATCATAATGCCAGAAGTCTCACTTGCCTATGTGCACTATGTGTGAGGTCCCTAAACCTCTTAATTTAGGGTGGTGCCCCCTTTGTTTTGTTCTTTGCTTGTTTGCATGAGGCGTGGTTTGTGGAGTGTGCACGAGTACAAAAGCCACCCGATTGCACTGCTCTTTTTCCCGCTATCAGTTACTTACATGCCAACTGATTATTCAAGTGCTAAAGTGTGTGGCCAAGATTCAAATGTGGAATCTCTTTCTTCTACCTTTATCACAAGCATGCAAAAATCGACACAAGATATCTCAAATGGCATTGATGATTTAATAATGGATACATCCAACCTTTTGGCGGAGGATCAATTTCTAGTCCGAGCAGACGAATCTTTTGTGCAACATGACTCTATGGAGAATGAAGACCTTGAAGGTAACCTTGATCTTATGGAATGTGCTGAGAGTGTATCTTATCTAAAAGAAGAGAGTGAAGAAGAAGATGAAATCATAGGTGGGGAGATCATAGAACACATTGATCATAAAGAGATGATTGTGTACATGTAATGCCAACTCCAAAACAAAGTAGAAGAGTGTGAGTTGAATCCATGTGAGGATAATCTTCAAGAAGTGTTTGAGGATGTTGAAAAGCATTGGTATGACCCATGTATATTAAGCATGGAGGAACCTATCATGCAAGAAGCCAAAGTTTTCACAAAATCAAACAGTAATCCGTCAACCTTTGGGGTGGTACAATGTGAGGAGTTACAACCTTGCCAAAGGGGGGGCTTAGAAGGGGATGAAGAACATGGGAGAGTAGTAAAAAATAAAATCATAAAAGAAAATTGTCAGAAGGGTATCATTCTCTCCAATGGTGTTTTAGTGGGTGGCTCTTCATTCATGGGACAATCTCTTAGCAAGAAAATCCAAACTTTCAAAGCCCCAATCATCTTCACATTGGGTTTCACCTCTTCAAAGTCAACTTCTCCTCTCTTCACATATACCTTTCATTGGGAGCACCATACCTTCTTAAGTGGAAGAGGACATGAATACTTGGTGATGAACGGATGTTTCCAAACCTTCTTCATTTGGTTCTTTGGTGTATGAAGGTCGCACATTGTGATGCTTCTGGTCTTCATCATAGATGAAAAACTTGTTGATTGCTACATGTGGATATTTTATCAATCAGTACCAAAATCTATTCTCTTCCAATGTGTTGGAATCAATAGAAACCTTCGTCTATTATCTACTTATGTGGTAAACTATTTGCAATATCTTCCAATAGCGGTTGGAAGCATGGATCAATCTTTCCTAAATCATGAAGGTCATAGAATTTTTGACTTGATGAGCCTACCCAGGTTGAATGAATTTTATGAGCTACAGTTCAGGAATTTGCTCATACAATCTCTTGAAGATCGTAGAAGATACATCAAGTTTACACAGGAGGAAGAGAAACCAATCTTTTATATCACATTCATAGTGATAGATGCAATGATGGAAAACAATAAAATCTACACGTTTCTTCAACCGAAATCAATAAGTGATTCCATACCATACATCTCTCTTTGGGAAAGATATTTCAAGATCTTTGATCCTGGGGGGTGCTTATGGAAACTTTCTCAATGGAGGAGGTTTACTCAGTCACTTCATTACATCCTGCTATTGCCTTTGAGAACCTTTCATATCACACAAGGTTTTTTAATCATACAACAAAGGTTCTTCAAAGATGAGAGCAGACAAAGATAGACGTTACACAATCTACATGTTGTATGGTCGGATAAATGGTACATGAATGTACCATTATCTAAGGGGGGGGCTAATGATAGCCGTTTTTCGGCTTTCCATAATTTCCATAGTAAGCTACCTCACCCTATCAAATCACTAAAATATTTTGGTTATCCCTACCATTTCACTCTACATAGGCGTGTGTGAGTTAGGGGACTTTCTCCATATTTTCTTAAAAACCCTCAATTACCTAATCACTGGGCTAGTTGAGCCAAAAAAAATAATAAAATAATAAAATAATAAAATATAAGTATATTATGGCCCATTTGTATGTAAATATTTGATTGTATATAGGGCCTAAATAAAATGATTTTTCATAATTATTTTGGTATTTATTTAAATATTTATACTTAGGTGTGTGTTATTTATGCTATGTACAGTGACTCACCATTACCATATTTTTTCTTACCATTTTGCATACTCTTTATTCCATATAAAAATAATTTCATGCAAGCTTCTCTTATTTTTGGTGTAACTCCATCTCAACAAAAATCCAAAAAAACTAGTTTTATTTATATGTATATTTTTTCACTAATGTAATTTTTCCTTCCTACATCTATTCTCTTTTACTCTCATAAATTAGAACACCAAAAATATTCATCTTTTTATGGTATACTTATAATGAGAGAGATTTATTTTGACCCCTTTAATTTTTTTCCACCTATATTATTTATATTTGACATGTACATATTTTTTTAGACCCCTCAATATTTGATTTTCTTAGTTGTACTATTCATTTATATCATGATCTCAACATTATCTTCAATTATAGACCTACCAAATAAGGTCAAGGGTATGTGGAATGTATGCATACACCATGGGGAGCTCACTCTTGGAGGTATTCAAAAGAATCATCCAAAGAAGGACCTCACAAGGACCTTGTGCAGTGCAAAAAATAGTCGGTTTTGCTGAATTTTTAAAGATCACATGCTCCCCGAATTTGAAAAGGTGATACAAACAAAAATTGTAGCTCGTGAGCTAAACTTTCACCTCAAATGTTTTCATATTTTTTTAAGCTACGAGCTGTGAGCTATGATTTTATTGGTGGACCCTAGTTTGCCCATGCTATGCAGCCACACTCCCTCTTCCACTTTATCATTTTCCTCTTTCACACACACTCCTCCCTCTCCTTCCCACTCCCAAACCTGCAACTCCCATGTACTAATTCACCCTCTTCACCATTGCCACATCTCTCACACCTCCATAGCCTTCATCCTCCATTTCTACACCCTATGTGTCCCCCTTTCTCTCTACATATATGTCCATATTACCATACTCTCTTCAGCTTTGTAAAGAACTTCAAAAATCAGAAAAAATCCAAGGATAACCTCTGCATATGAAGGATTTTATCATGAATTTTCCAAGGTTTGAAGATAACATAGCTTCATCGACACGCGCTACTTCGCCATGCTGACCGCTTCTTCTACCGGTGCTGTAAAGAGGTGAATGTCAACTTCTCCAAGCTTCAACCTTGCTTTACAAGCTTATCCCTTCTCTAACTTTTCTCATCATATATCTCACCATTTGGTGAATGATTTTGTAAATATTGTTTAATGATAATTACTAACTACTAACCACTAACCTTATTGTAAAATGCACCCTCTACTAGAGTAGGCACTCCAAAATTATTCACTCAATCCTCTCTCCTTTCATCCTCAAAAATTCTCTTCCCTTGAGCCCATATCCATGTGACTCAAAGGACAAGAGAGACCCACCCTCATTAATATATATATATATATATATATATATGCATAATCTTTTATTCCTTGAAATAAACTTGATTAGGCCTAATCCAAATCGGGGCTTCTAAAACCTATAAATAGAGCCCTTCTATCCCTTGTAAATTATCACATGATCACACTACACCACACCATTCTCAACACATAACACACCACTCTTCAAGCCTAGTTGTGTAGAGTGTGTGCATCGTGAGTGCTCTATTCCATCATTACACATAGGTGCATGGAGAAGCTTGAAGTTAGTTATGCCATCTAGAGGAGTGGAGTGATACTATACTCTGCAATCACACTTGTAGCCTACTCTTGTCCATAAATAAAATTCATAGTTTTGGGTGCAATTGTATGCTGCAACTACGACTCTTCTCTACAAATTGTCTTGATAAGTTGGCTCATCAGGTGGTTGAAGGTATATTGTCCTTGAAGTTTGTTGTGCCATTTCATGCTTGGTGGTTTGAGGGCTTGTAGAATTGTTTGCCTAAAAGGTCAATTGTAAGAGGGTACTCGGTGAGAGGGCTCCCGTGACCCTAAGACAATTTGTGTATTGGCAACAAGGTCAATTTTTGTGTTGTCTCTCTATTTCTCATCAAGCTTTGTGTGCATCTAGTCTTTAAGGCTAAGACTGAGTTGCTCAAGTTGATTTGTGCTCTTTACCTCTCTCTGGCGTGGTGAATGTTTGTGTTTGGTGTGTGTGGCTATCTTGCATTCCCCTCTCTTTGTGCGTTTGAGTACAAGGAGATATCACGTGCGTCCTAGTTCGCATCTACAACTAGGTGGTGCCCCTTTTCTTGTTTGGTTTCTGGCTGTGGGTTGTTGTTGTCTCTGATTGTGCTTGCCCCAGGCCCAATTGAGCAGCACGGGAGCCTCGAAGGGTGTTTAGAGGCCGCTCTTCTTATTGCCCGCCCCAGATCGCTTCAATGGTTTAGAGTGCTTCGGGTGGTTTGAAGAAGTTTAAGGCCCCTTTCAAACATGCAAAAAAAATTCTTAGCGGTAAATGTTCCTCTTATGTGCTTTCACAAACACGAAAGTGGGTGTTTTAACTTATAGGTTATGGTACCAAACATTTTGGTTATTTGTTGTCACACTATCTCTTTATTGCCTACTTTCTTGTGCAGGTTGAATTTTACAGGCGGTTTCAGGAAATACATCCGGACATTGCGCATTTCATTGAGATGCTTTGAGAATTTGAAGCCCTTTTTTGTCCAAAAATTGTGGGACCGCAATACCTGCTGCTGCGAATATCATGTGCAAACTGTCTACTTGAAAGATGCTTTCAACCAAATGCGTCAAGGTAGGTTTGGAGTACATGAAAATCCTTATCACTATGCTTGTGATGTTTATGACCGTGCAGCCAGTGGTAGTATATGTGTGGCTACAAAGTCAACATTTGAGAGCCTCACAACACTATGGGTGTTCTTTTTGTGTCCTAAACCAAGAAATTCCATGTTTCATTTACACATCTCCTTGATGGGAAAATGCAATTACTGCGGTGCCAAACAACTCAAATGTTGTCCTCTTGAAGTACACAACAACAACTTTCAGGTGGTTGCAAAGGTTTTTGTTGGTGTGGAGCCACATTCTATACATGAAGATGTCCAACACCACAAAAGGAAAGATTGAAGTACACAACGACAAGTTTCAAGTGGCTGCAAAGGTTTTTGTTGGTGTGGAGACACAATCTATCCATGAAGATGGCCAACACCACAAAGATAAAGATCTTGTTATTTAGAAGGTTGGGTGCTCCACTTTCCTTTCATTCATGAAAGACAAGCTGACCAAGTTTATCAAACATATCTACATCTAGAGATGGCAGGCCAACCAGCTCAAAGAGTGTCTACAAATTTTTCTAAGTGATGTTGTTGTCTCTGTCGTGGACTTTGTAGAAAATTACAGTTTTAAAATTCAAAATGAGATCCAATCCATGCACTAATATTCTAGTGAGGTGAGAATTTTGGTCCACATCTGCTATGTGCGTTGGACAATGAGCAACATCATAAAATCTCTCCATTTTTATATATCCAATGACAATGTGCATGACACATTGTTCATTCAACAATGCTTTCTTTTGCATGACCGATGGTTGAAGGACTAGTGTTTTTGTTTAAAGCAACATTGGGTATGGTCTGATTGTGCAACATCACAATTCAAAGCACGACAACCTTTCTTCTTTTTTACAAGGTTTTCTCAGCTTATTGCGCTTGAGATGACGCACAACTATTTTGGGTCACGTCATGGAAAAGGTGAACATGACGGTGTTGGTGCAATAAAAAAGAGGGCATTAACCCATGAGCAATTGAAGGTGGATGGACACCCCCTGTATAATGCAAAAACAATGGTCAATTACCTCACCCTAATGAACAACAGGAAAGACTATTGGTCATCCGCGAACAAGGTTGATAGGGTGTTCTGGGAAATAAAGGTGGATGATGTGCTGAGAGATAACGAATGGGATTGCAAGTGAGAGGCGGAAGTGAAAAAAATAGACCCGGTGGCCTCTACACCAAGACTATGCACAATGGCCTCATCATGGGGAATACACAATAGGGGCACCACCTAGCAAGATATGCGGCTAGGACGCATACATATACACAATGAGGCATGCATGGAAAACAATTTCAAATCCACGCCCAAATGTGGAATGGGGTGGTCGGAGAATAAGGTGAGAGGAGTGGTGAGTGAGTGAGAATGGGCTCGCTACGCGTGCATGTAGTAAGGAAGATAACGAGGTCAGGGATACATGCAAGTATGCTCACTTCTCATACAAAAGGTGGCGAATCCGCACACCTTAAGATGGAAGTAGCAAGATGATAGGAATATGAGAGGGAGAGAGAGTGTGTGTGTGTGGTGGCGAATCCGCACACCTTAACATAAGCAGAAAAAAAATGGCAAGGAACAAGCATATACCATACTCACAATGAGATGTATCCAAAGCGACACACAGTACGGCACCAAGATGGAGTGTGTTGATTTCTTCCAAAAGATGAATACAATAGGTAGCGTATGGCAGGAAAATGAGAAGGGAACAAGATCGTAGGAGGCATAATGGAGAGATGGGAGTTGATGGCGAGGAATATCATGAGTGTGTCCACCCTTCTTCTTCTTGAAATTGTGCCTTCAACCCTTAATTACAAGTGGTGCGGAGGTCTGGTGCTCATCTTTTGTGCATGGTGATGGTGATGATGATGGTGTTGTGATTATGTGATTAGGGTTCATGCTACAAGCATGTAGCACAAGAGTGTGTATGGATAGGTGTGTGTGTGTGTGTTCTCTCCCCAAGTGAGCTCTCATGGCCTCCTTATATAGGGAAGGAGGGAAGGATTTAGCAATATTTCTATTTGAGGTGAGTGTCCCACTTTGGTGACTAGGAAAATGGGGTGCATGTGACATTGGCTCCCATCTTGTCTCCTCATTATTTAAAATACCAGAGTCAATAGAGAGAGAAAAAGAGAGAATGTGGGTAGGATGTAGAGGATAGGAAATATTTACAATAGTCTAGCTTTGGATAGACATAAGCTTATTAGGGAGAGAAGAGAGAGGTAAGAAAATTATAAGAGAGGTTGTCGAAGGTGGATATTTGTTGATGAGGATGGATCCTCCAAAAATGGTGATAGAATTACTCTAGACTAGCCAAGACCTCATTAAAAGAGCCTTGTCTCTTGTAATCATGCTTGAAGACTTGTAGAACCATAGCCATTCTAGAGGGAAGAAAAGTGGGGATGGCCTGTGTCACCATTACACGAGAAAACTGGGGTCCACTACAAAAATCATATCTCTGTGTTCATAACTCCAAAAATTCTGAAAAAATTTGAGCTAAAAGTTGAGGTCAGGAGCTACATCTTTTATGTTGAACGCTCCTTCAGATTCGGGGTTCTTCTTTACTTAAAAATTTCAGCCAAATAATGTATTATTTGTGGCTGCAAAAGTCTTTTGGTGGTCCCCTTTGAGTGGACTTCTCTCTTGCCTTCAAGTGTAAGCTCCTTCATGTGTATGAAAACATGACCTAGAGTGTTGAAAAGATTGGCAATCATCTAGATGGAGGTATTATTGAAATTTGAAAGTGGGGTTGAGGTTTGAAAATGAAAACTAGTGAATAAAATATTTGGTAGAGTGGAATAATATATATACATGAAAAAAATATATTAGAAAATACTAGAATATATATATATTTAATATTTAAGGTCAAAAGAGCGATCAACAAAGAAAGCTTACTTATTATGCTACATCGTGATTGATTAGCATAAGTATTGTTTATTTAATAAAGGCTAAAACGTTAGTGAAAAAGGGAAGAAAAAATCAAAAGTAACTTATATAATAGGAAATATTTTTGGTAAAAGAGAAAAAAAATATGGGGGGTTCCCATGCATGGAAAAGCATGCTTCATTAGCCCTCCCCCTAAGGCTAGAGGTATTCATGCCTCTAGCTCTGTTCTTGAGCATGTTGAAATAGAGTAGGATTTCTCCTTGGTGGCTGGTAGATCCTTGTAGGGAATAATGGATCCCTTGGAAGCATGAGGCTTCCCAAAGTTCTTTTTGGTGTCCACCTGGGTCCCACACTAAGCGTAAATCCATTGTATGCAATAATGTCCTCTTCAGAAGATCACACTTATAATGATTCTTGAGTCCACAAGCTGCACAAGAATTAACTCTTGCATAAGTGATAGAAGGTATGGAAAGAACTTGATCATTCCTTGAAAGTATTCCAAAGCGGGACCATGCATGGCTTCCTCGTCCAGACACATAGCCAAAAGGGAGTAAGAAACCATAATCCTCATATCTTGCTTGTTTTCCTTCTTCATGCCAAATTAATAGAGACGTGTTGCCCACATGGATAGATTGCATGGTTGATGCTTGTTGCACAAGAGAGCCCACCATGTATAAAAGATAAACTGCAAACCCCATTTTGAAAAATGACTCCATGTTACCACTAGTATGCAAAACCATTCTTCCTTTATTGGTGTGTCCTAGATTGATTCCACTGGTTGTTGATGTCAATCCTTCCACTCTTGTCGCAACCCAACTTAAAGAGCTTCCCAAATTAATATTACACACAATGTTTACAGTTAGAAAGGCAAACCTAAAGTGCCAGTAGACCTCAATTGCATTTCTCTGCATGAGTCTTTCACCAATCTCGTGCCATAGGGGTAGTTTAAGTGTCTTCACCACTTTCACATGTGGTTGCAAATTTGAAGGGTCCACCTTGTTGTGGTTGAATGTGAGGCCCATTACCTCAATGGAGCTATCACTTCCTTCACTCCTTGTTGACTCCTCCTCTGAAGTGGTTGAAGAGTCACCACTAGAAAACTCATCCATAGAGGTTTCTAGATCCATGTCGCATTGCCGACCTTTCTTCATGTCGTAAAGTATTGGCTTCCCTTTGGCATCTCTCATCTAGATTATGCCGGTGTCCCAGTCCTGCTTAGCTCTCATAGCCATAAGCCAAGGCCTCCCTAGAATGATAGGATAGCCCTCCCCTTTGTGTGGCATGACAAAGATGTCCACATCTACCTCGGTGTTGAATGCCTTTATCCTAACTGCATTTATGACACCAACACATTGAACTTTTAAATTATTTGCCATTTTGGCTTGGCATGGTGCCGGCCGACTCACCTCTAAACCCAAACGATGCATCATTTTTTCACTCATGAAGCATATTTGTGCGCCACCATCAATGTAGATATTGGAGATGTGTTGCCCTTTTATGTAAGCATCCATCACTGGTAGTATGTCGTCTAGATTCCTCCCAGAGATAGCCCCAGCTATCTTTGGCTTTGGTCGCCTCGTGTTAACCATCTTTGTCCATTGTCTCCTCACCCTAGGTGCTAGGTGGAGTAATTGAGGCCAGGTGATTTTTGGGCCCTGCACAGAAACATCTTGAACCAAATCATATGGTTTAGAACATTCACCCAAAGAGAAATCTACAATGTCAATTTTACGTCGTGACTTGGACGGCTTTTTGCTAGATTCCCCTTTATTCTTCATCTTTTCTTCCTTTTGAGAAGATTCACCATGCCTAGCGCGTTTTACCCCAATGGCATCTACTCCTTTAACTTTGGTCTTATCCTCCTCCACTTTCTCTTTTCCTTTACCTTCAAGACTGATGCCGCTTACTGTTATATTGGTAACTAGTGGTGGGGGTAAGGGTGGAATGAGAGGTTGTGGTGGTGGTGGTGGTGGTGGTTGTGGTTGAATGGGTGGTTGTAGGATTTGCATGGGTGGTGCTTGTTGTGGTGCCCTCGGTGGTGGTGGTCTTGCTCTTGGTGGTGAAACCTGGTTTTGTCTGGCTCCTCTGTTGAAATTCTGCCTCCTTGGTTGTGGACAGTAGTACATGCCATGACCATCCTCCCCACAATTGTTGTAGCAGTGGTATTCTTGGTTTTGCCTTCGTTATCCTCTCCCTTGCTCTTGGTTGCGATTGTGTGCATGCCCTTGTTGTATCAAATGGACTGAGAGATTCTCAAGTTGATTGGCGATTCGGTTGAGCAGGTCTTGCTGATCTTCAATTGGTTCTTGTGGTTGAATCCTCTGGGCGACTGTTGTAGGTGGTGCTAGAGGTGGTGGGGTCCTAACGGCTTCCTCTCCATCGATATTCCTGGCTTGTAGGCGCAACTTCTTGTCTTTAAGGCGGGCCACTTCAACTGCTAGCTCATACGTAGCAGGGAACCTTCCCTTCACCTTCTCTTTAAGAGTTGGCCATAGCCCAGCCACAAACCGATCCTTCTTTAGGAAATCAAGTGCCCCCTCATCCTCTCTTAGCGATGCAACCCATCGCCCCCATAAATCTACAAACTTTGACTCATATGATACGTATTCCAGCATACTGCCCTGCTTCAACTCTGTCAACAATTGCCATAGTTTCTCTGATGTTGTGCCCTCTCCAAAACGCTTGACAAAGGCTGCCCTTAATAAGTCCCATCGTTCCTTGGTTTCTTGTGCCAAGGCATTGTACCATGATCTTGCCTCCACCTTCATTAGAAGTGGGAAGATGCGCAAGCGCGAAGCATCATCATCTCTCGCAGAGATGACATATGCTATTTCCAAGTTGTTTAGAAAGTCTGCAGCATCCTCGCCCACCTTACCAGTAAAGGTTGGAAATGCTACACTTGCCATGATTACTGAGAGAGAGCTAGAAAGACACACTTCTTAACTTGCAAAATTTTTCTTCTTTACAAGGAGGCGTGTATACCCTATTATACTAGGACATAGATTAAAACTTCAAACGGTACATTGCCTTGTACCAAAGGTAAAGCAAATGGTTGATCTGATGCCAGAACCTCAAAAAACCGCTCCCCACCCGGCATGGTGTCAATGACGTGCTGGTAGTGAATCTTCAAGTCCAATATTACCTTGATTGAGCGTACACGTGTTGGTATGTGTGATCTGTCTTGAGGTAGGTTGTACTGATTCATGTGAAGCTTAGAGGTGCTTAGTCACTGTCCAAGATTGTAGGAGAGGGTGGTGTTCTTTCCTGAAACAAAATCAATAGATCCCTAGTTTCTCTAGTGAGAGTGTGAGCCAATGCTTCTGTTATCTATGCTGCAGCATCAGGTGCGACTTGAAAACTGACTATGATAATTACCTCGGTGACTTGAGTTACCCGATTCTCAAAGTAGAATAGTGTTGATTCTCTATTGTGTAGAGCTCCTTCCATTTTGTTGTTGTTGGTTGGTTGTAGGTTGCAGACATGGTTTCCACCTTCTCCTTCTTCTTCTTGGCACTTGGCCTATGTATATCCACTGGGTTTGGCGTGTTCGTTGACTCTCCCACTTCAAATCGATTACCGTTACGCCTGGCACTCGAGCTTCAATGGACATGCGCAGTTCGTCTAGTTGTGCTTGGAGCTCTTCTTCTTCTGTCGTCCAGTTAGAAAATCCTTCATACTCATTCATCCATTCACAATAGTTTAGGGTTTTCAGTCTTGTAAACTGAAGGGTTTCAAGAGCCCTCCTCAGTGGGGGCACTAAATGACATGCGGAAGTGAAAAAAAATAGACCCGGTGGCCTCTACACCAAGACTATGCACAATGGCCTCATCATGGGGAATACACAATAGGGGCACCACCTAGCAAGATATGCGGCTAGGACGCATACATATACACAATGAAGCATGCATGGAAAACAATTTCAAGATCCACGCCCAAATGTGGAATGGGGTGGTCGGAGAATAAGGTGAGAGGAGTGGTGAGTGAGTGAGAATGGGCTCGCTACGCGTGCATGTAGTAAGGAAGATAACGAGGTCAGGGATACATGCAAGTATGCTCACTTCTCATACAAAAGGTGGCGAATCCGCACACCTTAAGATGGAAGTAGCAAGATGATAGGAATATGAGAGGGAGAGAGAGTGTGTGTGTGTGGTGGCGAATCCGCACACCTTAACATAAGCAGAAAAAAAATGGCAAGGAACAAGCATATACCATACTCACAATGAGATGTATCCAAAGCGACACACAAATCGGCACCAAGATGGAGTGTGTTGATTTCTTCCAAAAGATGAATACAATAGGTAGCGTATGGCAGGAAAATGAGAAGGGAACAAGATCGTAGGAGGCATAATGGAGAGATGGGAGTTGATGGCGAGGAATATCATGAGTGTGTCCACCCTTCTTCTTCTTGAAATTGTGCCTTCAACCCTTAATTACAAGTGGTGCGGAGGTGTGGTGCTCATCTTTTGTGCATGGTGATGGTGATGATGATGGTGTTGTGATTATGTGATTAGGGTTCATGCTACAAGCATGTAGCACAATAGTGTGTATGGATAGGTGTGTGTGTGTGTGTGTGTGTGTGTGTGTGTGTGTGTGTGTTCTCTCCCCAAGTGAGCTCTCATGGCCTCCTTATATAGGGAAGGAGGGAAGGATTTAGCAATATTTCTATTTGAGGTGAGTGTCCCACTTTGGTGACTAGGAAAATGGGGTGCATGTGACATTGGCTCCCATCTTGTCTCCTCATTATTTAAAATACCAGAGTCAATAGAGAGAGAAAAAGAGAGAATGTGGGTAGGATGTAGAGGATAGGAAATATTTACAATAGTCTAGCTTTGGATAGACATAAGCTTATTAGGGAGAGAAGAGAGAGGTAAGAAAATTATAAGAGAGGTTGTCGAAGGTGGATATTTGTTGATGAGGATGGATCCTCCAAAAATGGTGATAGAATTACTCTAGACTAGCCAAGACCTCATTAAAAGAGCCTTGTCTCTTGTAATCATGCTTGAAGACTTGTAGAACCATAGCCATTCTAGAAGGAAGAAAAGTGGGGATGGCCTGTGTCACCATTACACGAGAAAACTGGGGTCCACTATAAAAATCATATCTCTGTGTTCATAACTCCAAAAATTCTGAAAAAATTTGAGCTAAAAGTTGAGGTCAGGAGCTACATCTTTTATGTTGAACGCTCCTTCAGATTCGGGGTTCTTCTTTACTTAAAAATTTCAGCCAAATAATGTATTATTTGTGGCTGCAAAAGTCTTTTGGTGGTCCCCTTTGAGTGGACTTCTCTCTTGCCTTCAAGTGTAAGCTCCTTCATGTGTATGAAAACATGACCTAGAGTGTTGAAAAGATTGGCAATCATCTAGATGGAGGTATTATTGAAATTTGAAAGTGGGGTTGAGGTTTGAAAATGAAAACTAGTGAATAAAATATTTGGTAGAGTGGAATAATATATATACATGAAAAACAATATATTAGAAAATACTAGAATATATATATATTTAATATTTAAGGTCAAAAGAGAGATCAACAAAGAAGTACGCCGACTTAAAAAGATCTGCTCGGATTTTCAAAGAAGGTGACAAAGTTTTCTTACGAGTAAAACCCAAAAAGAGCAATCTATTTCTCGGAAGGTATAAGAAGCTTAGCTACCGATATTGTGGACCTTACGAAATAATCAAGGTTGTAAGTGATCAAGCTTATAGACTAAAACTCCCTTCTCATCTCAAAGTGCATGATGTATTTCATGTAAGTCTGTTAAAACCTTATGTATATAACCCTGACCATGTCCTTGATGATGAGCAAATCATTTTACCTGCTCAAGATGTTCTACAACTCCAGCCTGATACTATCCTAGAGACTCGAGAGAGAAAGCTTAGGAATAGATCCATCAAAGAACATCTTATCTTATGGAAGGATTTCCCTATAGAAGATGCTACTTGGGAAGATGAGACATCCCTTCTTAAGGATTACCCTTCACTGTTCTTGAGATGAGGACATCTCAAATTCTAAGTTGGGGAGATTGTAAGGTCTCTACTTTCAAATTTCACACAAGTTCTATTACGCAATTGAATTTTTTTAACCATCACTCGTTATTTAAGATATTCAAGTTCAAATTATGAATCGTAGGTTGAGAAAACCTAGAATTTAAAATTTACGCTACAAAATTCTGACATGTTTAGCTATATGAATCACTAACTAACTTATTGCAAGACTTATTTACTGATTGTAGAATTTTCTTTTACTATTGTAAAGTTAATATAAGACTGTAAAGTTTAACTTAAAAATGTAAAGTAAATTATCATCAAGGAAATAAATAAAATAATACATAGGGATGACAAATGAAGGCACATGGATCACATAGGAGGGGACAAAGTGGAACACACTATCACGTGGAAAGGAGTGGCCTTATCTTTTGATGATAATGACAAAATGGTCAAGCTCATGGGTACCACAAGGGTACCAAAAACGCGGATATGATTTTTGAAAAAAAAATTAAAAAATTATATTTTTATTAAAAAAGAAATTAATTAAAAAAACAAAAGGTTGGACGTTTTTCTTTCTGCTATAAATAGAGCATCCATGCTCACACTTTAGACATAGAGATTGCCTCTATAGCGCTCACGAAGTGCTGCCACTTCTCTTAGAGAGAAGGCGTCCACAAACCACTAAGAGAGCAAAAACTCTAGTGGACTAATAAGGTATGTATTAATTGAGCATTCAATTAGTTCTAAGAAGGATATGTGTGTATGTGTGCTATCTCTTACTATAATCTCTCTAGTAGATTAGTAAGATTCAATTAGTTATGTGTGTGTGTGTGTGCTATCTATTACTCTAATCTCTAATAGATTAGTAAGATTCAATTAGTAATGTGTATGTGTGCTATCTCTTACTCTAATCTCTAATAGATTAGTAAGATTCAATTAGTTATGTGTATGTGTGCTATCTCTTACTCTAATCTCTAATAGATTAGTAAGATTCAATTAGTTATGTGTGTGTGTATGTGCTATCTCTTACTCTAATCTCTCTAATAGATTAGTAAGATTCAATTAGTTATGTGTGTGTGTGTGCTATCTATTATTACTCTAATCTTCTAATAGATTAGTAAGATTCAATTAGTTTAAGAAGGATATGTGTGTGTGTGTGTGTGTTATCTTTTACTCTAATCTCTCTAATAGATTGGGGAGATTCAATGAACTTTAGAAAAGATGTGTGTGTATGTTTTCTCTTACTCTAATCTCTCTAAGTATACCTATTCTCTCTAGTTAGTACATCTTCACTATTAACTTATATATTGTTAATTGAAAGTTAATACATAAGAGAACTCATCGTATTCTTATCATACATGATGAAATTCTCATTCACCAGTGTTATTGTCAATTAGGTTAAATAGAATTTTGAATAATACTAAAAATTGATTTAGTTGGTGTGAATTGAAGTTAGAATTGGATTATAAATGTCAAGCATAAAAGTAATGCATTCCTAAACTTTCACTCATAATTTACACACTTAATTTATTAATTAAGATTAGCAAATATTTGGTGTATAGAAATTAGATGTAGAACAACAACACTAAGTGTGAATCCGAGTTGGCGAGGATTCAAATTACAGACTCTCTTTGAAAACAAGGACATTACTAGGAAAATTGACTAATTTAAAGTTCTAAGTGTATAACATAAGTGTAGTACAAAAAATTGGCTCCAAAGCGTACTCGAACACAAGGCACTAATGATCATGAAGCTGGTACAAGTAACGGTGGAATCCCTGCGGAAAATGCTATGTCTCCACCAATCAGACCAATCGGAGCTATGGTACAGGTTAGTATTGCAGTTTCAAGTTATGCATCATTGCATATGCGAGACCATAAGAATATATTATTTACCTTATGAAAAGAAAATACGGACCGAAACCACGGGGCTTAACCCCAAGAAACGCGTCATATGTTTGACAAGTAGGAAAGATTGTCTGGTTAAACTGGTTGCTATAGGAAAGAATGTTTGTCCAAAACCTTCGGTATGGTTTTTCTCAAGTATCTCTACTTATTAGCGCTGGTATTATGTGGCAGTTGCCGAGGCGTGAGATGACGCCCAGGATGGCACCGCTGATGCTGTGGTGGGAGTACACCTAGATTAGCCCAGCTGGATACTGCGGTTTTGTTTTGCCGTGGCGTGAGGATGACGCCCAGATTGGCACCGTTGTTGCTGTGACGGGAGTACGTCCAGATTAGCACAACGAGTACTTGTCGAGTGGTATGGGACGCTCATGAGGACAAGGGTTTTTATAAATATTGTATATACCGATCGGACATAATAGCGCCAGTAGAGATTCTTGAGTGAACCTAATCCAAGGGTTGTTGGTTTAAAATTGGACGACTTCTTGTTTGACAATTGTTTGTAATACTGTTTGAAGGGCTGTTTTAACGAACCAGTATCATAAATAAGGTAAAGGAACATGTATGTTTAAACAGTGTGGTAGTAATTAGATAACAAAAGAAGGGTGAGTGTGGTGTGAAAAGTGGGAGAATGATACCCCGACGGTATCATTCTATGGACGGATGGACCCGATGAGTCGGGTAACTTTCCAACGCTAGAATTTGTTTTTAGTCATAAATCTTAAAAGAGACAAACCTTGGCGGCTGTGCTTCTGGAACATGGAGAAGAAAGCGCACAGGTTGGCCACTCTAAGATTTATACTTTTGGGTATAATTGATTATAGATAGTTTTTAGATAGGGTTATGGTGGTCACGCTCCGCCATAGCGAGATAGGACCAATCCTTCACTAATGGTTCATGCCCGTGGCTACGTAGTAGCTAAGGCAATGTCCGTTGGTTTTTCCTTATCAGGATTGGAGACCTATCAAAGGTACTCCGCTCCTCTTGACTAGGGGCAGGGACCTCACACTGGTATCAGAGCCTAGGTTAAAGCTTGGGGAGATTTTTAGATTGATGTTTGAATATTGAAGGATGCGAATGTTTGAAATAATAGAAGAACCTAGAAAAATTGTTTTGAGTTTTTATATGGTATTGAAGACTGAACTTTCCTGGTACAGGAAAATGTTCATTCAGCCTACCAGAAATTCCAGGTGTTCACCATCATGTTTGAAAATGCATGCCAATCACCAAATTATCAGTTTCGAAAAAGGGTGATGATGATTTTGGATAGGGTGTTTGCACTACCTATTCCAAGGGTGCATAGAGGATGGGGTATCAACTTGAGTCCATCTGGAGGAATCTATACCATCGATGCTGACAAGATATGGTGCATGGATACCAATCTTAAGAAACTTCGTTGGGTAGAGGAGTTAAAAGTCATCGAAGTGTATCTTTTCATTGGTACTAAGAATCCAGATGCTACCATTACCTTGGGAGGAGAAAAGATATCTCAGACTCAATGGGTCTATAACCAAGTTACAAAAGTTATCCATGGTGGTAGGATTCGACCCATATGTGTATCTCGTAGATTTCAAGGGTCAAAGGAAACTTATTATTTTGATCCTTTAGCCTATCCTTTTGTAGTCACTAAACTCAAAATATAGAGACATTACAATCGTTGTACCTAAAGACTACCAACCTTGGTAGTAAATAATGTGTATATAAATAAAGTTTGGATTAATATTATCTTTTGTTTGTATTATTGTCTGATCAAGTCTTGCCTTAAAGTGGATTAAAGTTAGAGTATCCAATAAAGTTTCACTTAATCTATATTGCACAGAGTGCGGTGTATACATCTCTTCAAGAGAAAAAGCTACTTCTCAATCAAGCTAAACTTCCCTCTTTCAAAGGGGAAGGAGCCCTAGTTGAGCGTGATGCAGAAGTGTGGCTCGAAGAGATGGAGGATTATTTTGTTGCTGCTGGTACTACTCCCGATAACCAGGCAATGTTGGCTATGTTTCGTCTCACGGGGGATGCCAAGCTTTGGTGGAAACAACACTGCAAAGATAATCAAGTAGCTCAAAACACTCAAACTTGGGAAGACATTAAGTATGCTGTCAAAGGATGTTATCTTCCACCTGCACACGAATCCCTTAAGATGAATGAATTCTTCAACTTACGTCAGTTTCATCTTACAGTGGAAGAATACTACTCCAAATTTGTAACTCTTAGGCGCTATGCTCCGCCAATGACCGCAGATCAACAAGTAGCCCGTTTCTGCCAAGGGCTAAATTCTCCTTTAAATACACGTCTAGAAGCTATGAGGCCTGAAAATTTGCAAGATGCTCTTTTAAGAGTTAAACCCGTAGCTAAAGAGATGTCAAACTCTCAAAGGGTACGAAATGGAAATTTAAGGAATGCTGGAAGGAGAGGACGACCTATGATGTGGAACCAAAGGCAAGTTTACCGAGTTCACCAAACTCATCCAATAGTTGCAGCTTTAGCAAATGGAGCTCAAAATGCAGATCTTAGATGCTATGAATGCAACGAGGTAGGACATTTTAGGAATATATGTCCGAGGCGAGTCTCCGCAACAAATACACCTAATCGAGCTAGAGGACGAGGCCAAATAATAAATTGTGGAGGAAGAAATGGAGGACAAGGTCGAGGGCGTGAAATGGCTGCCAGAGTAAATGCTATTATAGGAGCACCAACATTGGTAGAAGAACAAGAGGAAAGAGCAACTCTACATGCTGCAATTGATAACCCAAGAGTGCATTAGGAGGAGTCCTTACTCAAGAAGGAAGGCCTGTACCTTATACTTCTCGGAAGCTTAGGATTCAGGAAGTGAATTATGCTACACATGATTTAGAATTTCTAGCAGTTATTCATGCTCTCAAGCTATGGAGACATTATCTATTGGGACACAAATTCCAATTGGTAACAGATCACAAGAGTCTTAAGTGGATTTTTACCCAACCTAACCTTAACATGAGACAGAGGAGATGGATAGAGCTCATGCACGAATATGATTTTGATATTAAATTTAGACAAGGTAGCAAGGTCTCCTATGCTGCTATCAGAGATGCAGATTACCAGATGCTTGCTAGTATCCTACGTGAAGAGAGGGTATCATCAAATCAGCCTAAACCTCTACATTACTCCTTAGAAGATGGGAAAATTTACTATAGGAATCGACTATGCATACCTAAGGATTCTACCCTAAGGAATGCTATCCTATATGAAGCACATGATGGCCCAACTTCAGGACATCCAGGTTATGCCAAAACCATCAATGCAATTCGCAGAAGTTACTATTGGCAAGGTATGAAGGGTGATGTCCTTCGCTATGTCAAGCAGTGTTTGTCTTGTCAAAGGATTAAGGCAGAGAGACTAAAGATGCCACGTAAATTACATCCTTTAGATATTCCACAAATGAAATGGGAATGTATTAGCATGGACTTTATCACCGGGTTTCCTTCTGTCCAAGATGGCTATGATTCAATCATGGTCATAGTCGACTTGCTTACTAAAGTGGCTCACTTAATCCCAGTCAAGACAACCTTTACAGCTTCAGATATTGCTCGTCTGTTTGTGAAGGAGGTTTTCAGAATTCATAGTTTACCCAAGAGGATTGTCAGTGATTGTGATGCCAAGTTTACTTCAAAGTTTTGGTTATCATTGTTTCAAGCTATTGGAACCCAATTATGGTTTAGTACTGCTTATCATCCTCAAATTGATGGACAAACTGAAAGAGTTGATCAAGTAATTGAAGACATCCTTAGAGCCTACTGCAATAGGGAACCTCGCAAGTGGATTCAATACCTACCCTTGCTAGAGTATGCATACAATTCCTCTACTCATAGAAGTATTGGAATGACACCTTTTAATGCTCTTTATGGTCAAGAATGTTTATCACCTCTTAACTTTTCTGACCCCACTATAAGGGTAGAAGCCTCGAAGAAAATGCTTGAAGAAATGGAAGCTCAAACCAAAGCTATTCGAAGGGATATTCAAGCGGCTCAAGATCGACAAAAGAAGTACACCGACTTAAAAAGATCTGATCGGATTTTCAAAGAAGGTGACAAAGTTTTCTTACAAGTAAAACCCAAAAAGAGCAATCTATCTCTCGGAAGCTATAAGAAGCTTAGCTACCGATATTGTGGACCTTACGAAATAATCAAGGTTGTAAGTGATCAAGCTTATAGACTAAAACTCCCTTCTCATCTCAAAGTGCATGATGTATTTCATGTAAGTCTATTAAAACCTTATGTATATAACCCTGACCATGTCCTTGATGATGAGCAAATCATTTTACCTGCTCAAGATGTTCTACAACTCCAACCTGATACTATCTTAGAAACTCGGGAGAGAAAGCTTAGGAATAGATCCATCAAAGAACATCTTATCTTATGGAAGGATTTCCCTATAGAAGATGCTACTTGGGAAGATGAGACATCCCTTCTTAAGGATTACCCTTCACTGTTCTTGAGATGAGGACATCTCAAATTCTAAGTTGGGGAGATTGTAAGGTCTCTACTTTCAAATTTCACACAAGTTCTATTACGCAATTGAATTTTTTTAACCATCACTCATTATTTAAGATATTCAAGTTCAAATTATGAATCGCAGGTTGAGAAAACCTAGAATTTAAAATTTACGGTACAAAATTCTGGCATGTTTAGCTATATGAATCACTAACTAACTTATTGCAAGACTTATTTATTGATTGTAGAATTTTCTTTTACTACTGTAAAGTTAGTATAAGACTGTAAAGATTAACTTAAAAATGTAAAGTAAATTATCATCAAGGAAATAAATAAAATAATACATAGGGATGACAAATGAAGGCACATGGATCACATAGGAGGGGACAAAGTGGGACACACTATCACATGGAAAGGAGTGGCCTTATCTTTTGATGATAATGACAAAATGATCAAGCTCATGGGTACCACAAGGGTACCAAAAACGCGGATATGATTTTTGAAATAAAAAATAAAATTAAAAGGTGTCATTCCAATACTTCTATGAGTAGAGGAATTGTATGCATACTTTACCAAGGGTAGGTATTGAATCCACTTGCGAGGTTCCCTATTGCAGTAGGCTCTAAGGATGTCTTCAATTACTTGATTAACTCTTTCAGTTTGGCCATCAGTTTGAGGATGATAAGCAGTAATAAAGCATAATTGGGTTCCAATAGCTTGAAACAATGATAACCAAAACTTTGAAGTAAACTTGGCATCACGATCACTGACAATCCTCTTGGGTAAACCATGAATTCTGAAAACCTCCTTCACAAACAAACGAGCAATATATGAAGCTGTAAAGGTTGTCTTGACTGGGATTAAGTGAGCCACTTTAGTAAGCAAGTCGACTATGACCATGATTGAATCATAGCCAGCTTGGACAGAAGGAAACCCGGTGATAAAGTCCATGCTTATACATTCCCATTTCATTTGTGGAATATCTAAAGGATGTAATTTACCTGGCATCTTTAGTCTCTCTGCCTTAATCCTTTGACAAGACAAACACTGCTTGACATAGCGAAGGACATCACCCTTCATACCTTGCCAATAGTAACTTCTGCGAATTGCATTGATGGTTTTGGCATAACCTGGATGTCCTGAAGTTGGGCCATCATGTGCTTCATATAGGATAGCATTCCTTAGGGTAGAATCCTTAGGTATGCATAGTCGATTCCTATAGTAAATTTTCCGATCTTCTAAGGAGTAATGTAGAGGTTTAGGCTGATTTGATGATACCCTCTCTTCACGTAGGATACTAGCAAGCATCTGGTAATCTGCATCTCTGACAGCAGCATAGGAGACCTTGTCTAAAATAGGGTTGTTAGCCATGGAAATTGCCCCTAGAAAAGCTTTACGGCTTAGGGCATCTGCCACAACATTATCCTTACCTGGTCTAAATTTAATATCAAAATCATATTCGTGCATGAGCTCTATCCATCTCCTCTGTCTCATGTTAAGGTTAGGTTGGGTAAAAATCCACTTAAGACTCTTGTGATTTGTTACCAATTGGAATTTGCGTCCCAAAAGATAATGTCTCCATAGCTTGAGAGCATGAATAACTGCTAGCAATTCTAAATCATGTGTAGCATAATTCACTTCCTGAATCCTAAGCTTCCGAGAAGTATAAGCTACAGGACTTCCTTCTTGAGTAAGGACTCCTCCTAATGCACTCTTGGGTTATCAATTGCAGCATGTAGAGTTGCTCTTTCCTCTTGTTCTTCTCCCAATGGTGGTGCTCCTATGATAGCATTGCCTCTGGCAGCCATTCCGCGCCCTCGACCTTGTCCTCCATTTCTTCCTCCACGATTTATTATTTGGCCTCGTCCTCTAGCTTGATTGGGTGTATTTATTGCGGAAATGTCTTAGCTCGTTGCATTCATAGCATCTAAGATCTGCATTTTGAGCTCCATTTGCTGAAGCTGCAACTATTGGATGAGTTTGGTGAACTGGGTAAACTTGCCTTTGGTTCCACATCATAGGCCGTCCTCTCCTTCCAGCATTCCTTAAATTTCCATTTCGTACCCTTTGAGAGTTTGACATCTCTTTAGCTAAGGGTTTAACTCTTAAAAGAGCATCTTGCAAATTTACAGGCCTCATGGCTTCTAGACGAGTATTTAAAGGAGAATTTAGCCCTTGGCAGAAACGGGCTACTTGTTGATTTGCGGTCATTGGCGGAGCATAGCGCCTAAGAGTTACAAATTTGGAGTAGTATTCTTCCACTGTAAGATGAAACTGACGTAAGTTGAAGAATTCATTCATCTTAAGGGATTCATGAGCATGTGGAAGATAACGTCCTTTGACAGCATACTTAATGTCTTCCCAAGTTTGAGTGTTTTGAGCCCAAAAAGAGAAATCTATCTCTCGGAAGGTATAAGAAGCTTAGCTACCGATATTGTGGACCTTATGAAATAATCAAGGTTGTAAGTGATCAAGCTTATGGACTAAAACTCCCTTCTCATCTCAAAGTGCATGATGTATTTCATGTAAGTCTGTTAAAACCTTATGTATATAACCCTGACCATGTCCTTGATGATGAGCAAATCATTTTACCTGCTCAAGATGTTCTACAACTCCAGCCTGATACTATCCTAGAAACTCGAGAGAGAAAGCTTAGGAATAGATCCATCAAAGAACATCTTATCTTATGGAAGGATTTCCCTATAGAAGATGCTACTTGGGAAGATGAGACATCCCTTCTTAAGGATTATCCTTCACTGTTCTTGAGATGAGGACATCTCAAATTCTAAGTTGGGGAGATTGTAAGGTCTCTACTTTCAAATTTCACACAAGTTCTATTACGCAATTGAATTTTGTTAACCATCACTCATTATTTAAGATATTCAAGTTCAAATTATGAATCGCAGGTTGAGAAAACCTAGAATTTAAAATTTACGCTACAAAATTCTGGCATGTTTAGCTATATGAATCACTAACTAACTTATTGCAAGATTTATTTACTGATTGTAGAATTTTCTTTTACTACTGTAAAGTTAATATAAGACTGTAAAGTTTAACTTAAAAATGTAAAGTAAATTATCATCAAGGAAATAAATAAAATAATACATAGGGATGACAAATGAAGGCACATGGATCACATAGGAGGGGACAAAGTGGGACACACTATCACATGGAAAGGAGTGGCCTTATCTTTTGATGATAATGACAAAATGGTCAAGCTCATGGGTACCACAAGGGTACCAAAAACGCGGATATGATTTTTGAAAAAATAAAATAAAAAAATAAAAAAATTATTTTTTTTATTAAAGAAAAATTTATAAAAGAAGAAGTTGGACGTTTTTCTTTCTGCCATAAATAGAGCATCCATGCTCACACTTTAGACATAGAGATTGCCTCTATAACGCTCACGAAGTGTTGCCACTTCTCTTAGAGAGAAGGCGTCCACAAACCACTAAGAGAGCAAAAACTCTAGTGGACTAATAAGGTATGTATTAATTCAGCATTCAATTAGTTCTAAGAAGGATATGTGTGTATGTGTGCTATCTCTTACTCTAATCTCTCTAATAGATTAATAAGATTCAATTAGTTATGTGTGTGTGTGTGCTATCTATTACTCTAATCTCTAATAGATTAGTAAGATTCAATTAGTAATGTGTATGTGTGCTATCTCTTACTCTAATCTCTAATAGATTAGTAAGATTCAATTAGTTATGTGTATGTGTGCTATCTCTTACTCTAATCTCTAATAGATTAGTAAGATTCAATTAGTTATGTGTGTGTGTATGTGCTATCTCTTACTCTAATCTCTCTAATAGATTAGTAAGATTCAATTAGTTATGTGTGTGTGTGTGCTATCTATTATTAGTCTAATCTTCTAATAGATTAGTAAGATTCAATTAGTTTAAGAAGGATATGTGTGTGTGTGTGTGTTATCTTTTACTCTAATCTCTCTAATAGATTGGGGAGATTCAATTAACTTTAGAAAAGATGTGTGTGTATGTTTTCTCTTACTCTAATCTCTGTAAGTATACCTATTCTCTCTAGTTAATACATCTTCACTATTAACTTATATATTGTTAATTGAAAGTTAATACATAAGAGAACTCATCGTATTCTTATCATACATGATGAAATTCTCATTCACCAGTGTTATTGTTAATTAGGTTAAATAGAATTTTGAATAATACTAAAAATTGATTTAGTTGAAGTATAGAATTGGATTAGAAATGTCAAGCATAAAAGTAATGCATTCCTAAACTTTCACTCATAATTTACACACTTAATTTATTAATTAAGATTAGCAAATATTTGGTGTATAGAAATTAGATATAGAATAACAACACTAAGTGTGAATCCGAGTTGGCGAGGATTCAAATTACAGACTCTCTTTGAAAACAAGGAGATTACTAGGAAAATTGACTAATTTAAAATTCTAAGTGTATAACATAAGTGTAGTACAAAAAAATGGCTCCAAAGTGTGCTCGAACACAAGGCACTTATGATCATGAAGCTGGTACAAGTAACGGTGGAATCCCTGCGGAAAATGCTATGTCTCCACCAATCGGATCAATCGGAGCTATGGTCCAGGTTAGTATTGCAGTTTCAATTTATGCATCATTGCATATGCGAGACCATAAGAATATATTATTTACCTTATGAAAAGAAAATACGGACCGAAACCACGGGGCTTAACCCCAAGAAACGCGTCATATGTTTGACAAGTAGGAAAGATTGTCTGGTTAAACTGGTTGCTATAGGAAAGAATGTTTGTCCAAAACCTTCGGTATGGTTTTTCTCAAGTATCTCTACTTATTAGCGCTGGTATTATGTGGCAGTTGCCGAGGCGTGAGATGACGCCCAGGATGGCACCGCTGATGCTGTGGTGGGAGTACACCTAGATTAGCCCAGCTGGATACTGCGGTTTTGTTTTGTCGTGGCGTGAGGATGACGCCTAGATTGACACCGTTGTTGCTGTGACGGGAGTACGTCCAGATTAGCACAACGAGTACTTGTCGAGCGGTATGGGACGCTCATGAGGACAAGGGTTTTTATAAATAATGTATATACCGATCGGACATAATAGCGCCAGTAGAGATTCTTGAGTGAACCTAATCCAAGGGTTGTTGGTTTAAAATTGGACGACTTCTTGTTTGACAATTGTTTGTAATACTGTTTGAAGGGCTGTTTTAACGAACCAGTATCATAAATAAAGTAAAGGAACATGTATGTTTAAACAGTGTGGTAGTAATTAGATAACAAAAGAAGAATGAGTGTGGTGTGGAAAGTGGGAGAATGATACCCCGACGGTATCATTCTATGGACGGGTGGACCCGATGTGTTGGGTAACTTTCCAACGCTAGAATTTGTTTTTAGTCATAAATCTTAGTAGAGACAAACCTTGGCGGCTGTGCTTCTGAAACATGGGGAAAAAAGCGCACAGGTTGGTCACTCTAAGATTTATACTTTTAGGTATAATTGATTATAGATAGTTTTTAGATAGGGTTATGGTGGCCACGCTCCGCCATAGCGAGATAGGACCAATCCTTCACTAACGGTTCATGCCCGTGGCTACATAGTAGCTAAGGCAATGTCCGTTGGTTTTTCCTTCTCAAGATTGGAGACCTATCAAAGGTACTCCGCTCCTCTCGACTAGGGGCAGGGACCTCACACTTGTCCTCATGAGCGTCCCATACCGCTCGACAAGTACTCGTTGTGCTAATCTGGACGTACTCCCGTCACAGCAACAACAGTGCCAATCTGGGCGTCATCCTCACGCCACGGCAAAACAAAACCGCAGTATCCAGCTGGGCTAATCTGGGTGTACTCCCACCATAGCATCAGCGGTGCCATCGTGGGCGTTACCTCACTCCTCGGCAACTGCCACATAATACCAGCGCTAATAAGTAGAGAGACTTGAGAGAAACCATACCGAAGGTTTTGGACAAACATTCTTTACTATAGCAACCAGTTTAACCAGACAATCTTTCCTACTTGTCAAACATATGACCAGTTTCTTGGGGTTAAGCCCCGTGGTTTCGGTCCGTGTTTTCTTTTCATAAGATAAATAATATATTCCTATGGTCTCATATATGCAATGATGTATAACTTAAAACTGCAATACTAACCTGTACCATAGCTCCGATTGATCCGATTGGTGGAGACATAGCATTTTCCGCAGGGATTCTACCCTTATAGTGGGGTCAGAAAAGTTAAGAGGTGATAAATATTCTTGACCATAAAGAGCATTAAAAGGTGTCATTCCAATACTTCTATGAGTAGAGGAATTGTATGCATACTCTACCAAGGGTAGGTATTGAATCCACTTGCGAGGTTCCCTATTGCAGTAGGCTCTAAGGATGTCTTCAATTACTTGATTAACTCTTTCAGTTTGGCCATCAGTTTGAGGATGATAAGCAGTACTAAAACATAATTGGGTTCCAATAGCTTGAAACAATGATAACCAAAACTTTGAAGTAAACTTGGCATCACGATCACTGACAATCCTCTTGGGTAAACCATGAATTCTGAAAACCTCCTTCACAAACAGACGAGCAATATCTAAAGCTGTAAAGGTTGTCTTGACTGGGATTAAGTGAGCCACTTTAGTAAGCAAGTCGACTATGACCATGATTGAATCATAGCCAGCTTGGATAGAAGGAAACCTGGTGATAAAGTCCATGCTAATACATTCCCATTTCATTTGTGGACTTTAGTCTCTCTGCCTTAATCCTTTGACAAGACAAACACTGCTTGACATAGCGAAGGACATCACTCTTCATACCTTGCCAATAGTAACTTCTGCGAATTGCATTGATGGTTTTGGCATAACCTGGATGTCCTGAAGTTGGGCCATCATGTGCTTCATATAGGATAGCATTCCTTAGGGTAGAATCCTTAGGTATGCATAGTCGATTCCTATAGTAAATTTTCCCATCTTCTAAGGAGTAATGTAGAGGTTTAGGCTGATTTGATGATACCCTCTCTTCACGTAGGATACTAGCAAGCATCTGGTAATCTGCATCTCTGACAGCAGCATAGGAGACCTTGTCTAAAATAGGGTTGTTAGCCATGGAAATTGCCCCCAGAAAAGCTTTACGGCTTAGGGCATATGCCACAACATTATCCTTACCTGGTCTAAATTTAATATCAAAATCATATTCGTGCATGAGCTCTATCCATCTCCTCTGTCTCATGTTAAGGTTAGGTTGGGTAAAAATCCACTTAAGACTCTTGTGATCTCTTACCAACTGGAATTTGCGTCCCAATAGATAATGTCTCCATAGCTTGAGAGCATGAATTACTGCTAGCAATTCTAAATCATGTGTAGCATAATTCACTTCATGAATCCTAAGCTTCCGAGATGTATAAGCTACAGGCCTTCCTTCTTCAGTAAGGACTCCTCCTAATGCAACGTTACTAGCATCTGTGATCACCTCGAATTCTTGGGTGAAGTCTGGAAGTTTTAAGAGAGGTTCTGAAGCAAGATACTCCTTCAGCTGTTTGAAGCAAGATTCATGTTTTTCTTCCCAAAGTATCGTAGCTCCTTTCTTTAGCAAGTTAGTTAGTGGTGCAGCTTTAAGAGCATAGTCCTTTACAAAGATTCTGTACCACCCTGTGATACCTAAGAACACTCTGACTTCGGTTTGTGAAGTGGGTTGAGGCCATTCCACAATATCTTTGACTTTGTCAGGGTCAACAAAGACTCCTTCAAGTGAAATGATAAACCCTAAGTAACAGACCTTAGGGGTAAAGAAGGTACATTTGCTTTTCTTTGCATACAACTTATTTCGGCGTAAAAGCTCTAACACTTTCCTAACATGTCCTTCATGCTCTTCCTCTAATTTGGAATAAATTAAGATATCGTCAAAGAATACTAGGACAAAATCATCCAAGAATTCTCTAACGATATCGTGCATCAGACGATTGAAAGTTGCAGGAGCATTCGTAAGTCCGAAAGCCATCACTGTAAATTCGTAATGACCATAACGAGTGTTGAAAGCTGTTTTGGAGATATCAGCCTCCTGGATTCGAATTTGATGATAGCCAGATCGAAGATCGATCTTTGTGAATATTTTGGCTCCATGTAATCTGCCCAGCATCTCATCGATACGGGGAATTGGATATTTATTCTTGATGGTAACCTGATTTAAGCCCCTATAATCTATGCAAAGTCGAAGAGAGCCTTGGAAGAAGATTTTTCTACTTTGATTAGCTTGACTACAAAAATTTGTTGACCCTTGCGTAACCCTTTCAAAAGACGATTAGCTTTGACCAAGTAAGCTTTTGGTCGTCCATTCTGGCCTTGAATAGTGACTTCTTGACCTAGGTTGTCCACAAAAGTAACACTTCCTTGGGCACAATGGATATTGGCATTATGACTGGCTAACCAATCCATTCCAAGAATTCCGTCATAGATTCCTATGGGTAACGTTCGAAAAGTAGCAGAAGTAGAGTATTTCTCCCAACTTGAAATCTATTTTGCCCACAGTGTACTGAGATAACACCTCCTTTCCATTGGCTAATTCAACTCTCATCTTTCTTGTAGGATGTTGATTAAGTCCTAACCTCCTTAAACATTTAGGTGACAAGAAAGAATGAGTACTACCACAATCAATAAGAAGCTCAAATTTTTCACCTTAGTGATTTGCAGGTGTTTGAATGACAGCATATTGTTGTCTTGCTCTTGGGTTATCAATTGCAGCATGTAGAGTTGCTCTTTCCTCTTGTTCTTCTCCCAATGTTGGTCCTCCTATGATAGCATTGACTCTCGCAGCCATTTCGCGCCCTCAAACTCGTCCTCCATTTCTTCCTCCACAATTTATTATTTGGCCTCGTCCTCTAGCTCGATTAGGTGTATTTGTTGCGGAGACTCGCCTCGGACATATATTCCTAAAATGTCCTAGCTCGTTGCATTCATAGCATCTAAGATCTGCATTTTGAGATCCATTTGCTGAAGCTGCAACTACTGGATGAGTTTGGTGAACGGGGTGAACTTGCCTTTGGTTCCACATCATAGACCGTCCTCTCCCTCCAGCATTCCTTAAATTTCCATTTCGTACCCTTTGAGAGTTTGACATCTCTTTAGCTAAGGGTTTAACTCTTAAAAGAGCATCTTGCAAATTTTCAGGCCTTATAGCTTCTAGACGTGTATTTAAAGGAGAATTTAGCCCTTGGCAGAAACGGGCTACTTGTTGATCTGCGGTCATTGGCGGAGCATAGCGCCTAAGAGTTACAAATTTGGAGTATTATTCTTCCACTGTAAGATGAAACTGACGTAAGTTGAAGAATTCATTCATCTTAAGGGATTCGTGTGCAAGTGGAAGATAACGTCCTTTGACAGCATACTTAATGTCTTCCCAAGTTTGAGTGTTTTGAGCTACTTGATTATCTTTGCAATGTTGTTTCCACCAAAGCTTGGCATCCCCCGTGAGACGAAACATAGACAACATTGCCTGGTTATCGGGAGTAGTACCAGCAGCAACAAAATAATCCTCCATCTCTTCGAGCCACACTTCTGCATCACGCTCAACTAGGGCTCCTTCCCCTTTGAAAGAGGGAAGTTTAGCTTGATTGAGAAGTAGCTTTTTCTCTTGAAGAGATGTATACACCGCACTCTGTACAATATAGATTAAGTGAAACTTTATTGGATACTCTAACTTTAATCCACTTTAAGGCAAGACTTGATCAGACAATAATACAAACAAAAGATAATATTAATCCAAACTTTATTTATATACACATTATTTACTACCAAGGTTGGTAGTCTTTAGGTACAACGATTGTAATGTCTCTATATTTTGAGTTTAGTGACTACAAAAGGATAGGCTAAAGGATCAAAATAATAAGTTTCCTTTGACCCTTGAAATCTACGAGATACACATATGGGTCGAATCCTACCACCATGGATAACTTTTGTAACTTGGTTATAGACCCATTGAGTCTGAGATATCTTTTCTCCTCCCAAGGTAATGGTAGCATCTGGATTCTTACTACCAATGAAAAGATACACTTAGATGACTTTTAACTCCTCTGCCCAACGAAGTTTCTTAAGATTGGTATCCATGCACCATATCTTGTCAGCATCGATGGTATAGATTCCTCCAGATGGACTCTAGTTGATATCCCATCCTCTATGCACCCTTGGAATAGGTGGTGCAAACACCCTATCCAAAATCATCATCACCCTTTTTCGAAACTGATAATTTGGTGATTGGCATGCATTTTCAAACATGATGGTGAACACCTGGAACAATTTTTCTAGGTTCTTCTATTATTTCAAACATTCACATCCTTCAATATCCAAACATCAATCTAGAAATCTCCCCAAGCTTTAACCTAGGCTCTGATACCAGTGTGGCTAGAAGAATTTTCGGATGTTTTCCCCAGTGAACTTTCTGAACTACCACCACCTAGGGAGGTAGACCATGAAATCAAAATTTTTCCAGGTAGTGAACCAATCTCAAGAGCGCCGTACAAGATGTCACTTCCAGAGGCTATAGAACTCAAGGAGCAGCTCAAGCAGTTGATTGAGCAAGGGTTTATCCGACCTAGTTCATCTCCATGGGGTGCACCTGTTCTCTTCCAAAAGAAAAAGGATGGCTCTCTTCGACTTTGCAAAGATTATAGGGGCTTAAATCAGGTTACCATCAAGAATAAATATCCAATTCCTCGTATCGATGAGATGCTGGACAGATTACATGGAGCCAAAATATTCACAAAGATCGATCTTCGATCTGGCTATCATCAAATTCGAATCCAGGAGGCTGATATCTCCAAAACAGCTTTCAACACTCGTTATGGTCATTACGAATTTACAGTAATGGATTTCGGACTTACGAATGCTCCTGCAACTTTCAATCGTCTCATGCACGATATCTTTAGAGAATTCTTGGATGATTTTGTCCTAGTATTCTTTGACGATATCTTAATTTATTCCAAATTAGAGGAAGAGCATGAAGGACATGTTAGGAAAGTGTTAGAGCTTTTACGCCGAAATAAGCTGTATGCAAAGAAAAGCAAATGTACCTTCTTTACCCCTAAGGTCTGTTACTTAGGGTTTATCATTTCACCTGAAGGAGTCTCTGTTGACCCTGACAAAGTCAAAGATATTGTGGATTGGCCTCAACCCACTTCACAAACCGAAGTCAAAGGGTTCTTAGGTATCACAGGGTGGTACAGGATCTTTGTAAAGGACTATGCTCTTAAAGCTGCACCACTAACTAACTTGCTAAAGAAAGGAGCTACGATACTTTGGGAAGAAAAACATTAATCTTGCTTCAAACAGCTGAAGGAGTATCTTGCTTCAGAACCTCTCTTAAAACTTCCAGATTTCACCCAAGAATTCGAGGTGATCACAGATGCTAGTAACCTTGCATTAGGAGGAGTCCTTACTCAAGAAGGAAGGCCTGTAGCTTATACTTCTCGGAAGCTTAGGATTGATGAAGTGAATTATGCTACACATGATTTAGAATTGCTAGCAGTTATTCATGCTCTCAAGCTATGGAGACATTATCTATTGGGATGCAAATTCCAGTTGGTAACAGATCACAAGAGTCTTAAGTGGATTTTTACCCAACCTAACCTTAACATGAGACAGAGGAGATGGATAGAGCTCATGCACGAATATGATTTTGATATTAAATTTAGACCAGGTAAGGATAATGTTGTGGCAGATGTCCTAAGCCGTAAAGCTTTTCTGGGGGCAATTTCCATGGCTAACAACCCTATTTTAGACAAGGTCTCCTATGCTGCTGTCAGAGATGCAGATTACCAGATGCTTGCTAGTATCCTACGTGAAGAGAGGGTATCATCAAATCAGCCTAAACCTCTACATTACTCTTTAGAAGATGGGAAAATTTACTATAGGAATCGACTATGCATACCTAAGGATTCTACCCTAAGGAATGCTATCCTATATGAAGCACATGATGGCCCAACTTCAGGACATCCAGGTTATGCCAAAACCATCAATGCAATTCGCAGAAGTTACTATTGGCAAGGTATGAAGGGTGATGTCCTTCGCTATGTCAAGCAGTGTTTGTCTTGTCAAAGGATTAAGGCAGAGAGACTAAAGATGCCAGGTAAATTACATCCTTTAGATATTCCACAAATGAAATGGGAATGTATTAGCATGGACTTTATTACCGGGTTTCCTTCTGTCCAAGCTGGCTATGATTCAATCATGGTCATAGTCGACTTGCTTACTAAAGTGGCTCACTTAATCCCAGTCAAGACAACCTTTACAGCTTTAGATATTGCTCGTCTGTTTGTGAAGGAGGTTTTCAGAATTCATGGTTTACCCAAGAGGATTGTCAGTGATCGTGATGCCAAGTTTACTTCAAAGTTTTGGTTATCATTGTTTCAAGCTATTGGAACCCAATTATGTTTTAGTACTGCTTATCATCCTCAAACTGATGGCCAAACTGAAAGAGTTAATCAAGTAATTGAAGACATCCTTAGAGCCTACTGCAATAGGGAACCTCGCAAGTGGATTCAATACCTACCCTTGGTAGAGTATGCATACAATTCCTCTACTCATAGAAGTATTGGAATGACACCTTTTAATGCTCTTTATGGTCAAGAATATTTATCACCTCTTAACTTTTCTGACCCCACTATAAGGGTAGAAGCCTCAAAGAAAATTCTTGAAGAAATGGAAGATCAAACCAAAGCTATTCGAAGGGATATTCAAGCGGCTCAAGATCGACAAAAGAAGTACGCCGGCTTAAAAAGATATGATCGGATTTTCAAAGAAGGTGACAAAGTTTTCTTACGAGTAAAGCCCAAAAAGAGCAATCTATCTCTCGGAAGGTATAAGAAGCTTAGCTAACGATATTGTGGACCTTACGAAATAATCAACGTTGTAAGTGATCAAGCTTATAGACTAAAACTCCCTTCTCATCTCAAAGTGCATGATGTATTTCATGTAAGTCTATTAAAACCTTATGTATATAACCCTGACCATGTCCTTGATGATGAGCAAATCATTTTATCTGCTCAAGATGTTCTACAACTCCAACCTGATACTATCCTAGAAACTCGGGAGAGAAAGCTTAGGAATAGATCCATCAAAGAACATCTTATCTTATGGAAGGATTTCCCTAAAGAAGATGCTACTTGGGAAGATGAGACATCCCTTGTTAAGGATTACCCTTCACTGTTCTTGAGAAGAGGACATCTCAAATTCTAAGTTGGGGAGATTGTAAGGTCTCTACTTTCAAATTTCACACAAGTTCTATTATGCAATTGAATTTTTTTAACCATCACTCATTATTTAAGATATTCAAGTTCAAATTATGAATCGTAGGTTGAGAAAACCTAGAATTTAAAATTTAAACTACAAAATTCTGACATGTTTAGCTATATGAATCACTAACCAACTTATTGCAAGACTTATTTATTGATTGTAGAATTTTGTTTTACTACTGTAAAGTTAATATAAGACTGTAAATTTTAACTTGAAAATGTAAAGTAAATTATCATTAAAGAAATAAATAAAATAATTATAAAGACAAAAGAATACATAGGGATGACAAATGAAGGCACATGGATCACATAAGAGGGGACAAAGTGGGACACACTATCACATGGAAAGGAGTGGCCTTATCTTTTGATGATAATGACAAAGTGGTCAAGCTCATGGGTACCACAAGGGTACCAAAAACGCGGATATGATTTTTGAAAAAAAAAAATATTTTTTTTTTTAATTTTTAAAAAAAAGTAAATTTTTTTTTTAAAAAAAAAATAATTTGGACGTTTTTCTTTCTACTATAAATAGAGCATCTATGCTCACACTTTAGAGATAGAGATTGCCTCAATAATGCTCACGAAGTGCTGCCACTTCTCTTAGAGAGAAGACGTCCACAAACCACTAAGAGAGCAAAAACTTTAGTGGACTAATAAGGTGTGTATTAATTGAGCATTCAATTAGTTTTAAGAAGGATATGCGTGTATGTGTGCTATCTCTTACTCTAATCTCTCTAATAGATTAGTAAGATTCAATTAGTTATGTGTGTGTGTGTGTGCTATCTATTACTCTAATCTCTAATAGATTAGTAAGATTCAATTAGTTATGTGTATGTGTGCTATCTCTTACTCTAATCTCTAATAGATTAGTAAGATTCAATTAGATGTGTGTGTGTGTGTGTGTGTGTGCTATCTTTTACTCTAATCTCTCTAATAGATTAGTAGGATTCAATTAGCTATGTGTATGTGTGCTATCTCTTACTCTAATCTCTAATGGATTAGTAAAATTCAATTAAATTTAGAAAAGATGTGTGTGTATGTTTTCTTTTACTCCAATGTCTTTAAGTATATTTACTCTCTTTAGTTAGTAGATCTTTACTATTAACTTATGTATAGTTAATTGAAAGTTAATACAAAAGAGAACTCATCATATTCTTATTATACATGATGAAATTCTCATTCACCAATGTTATTATCAATTAGGTTAAATAGAATTTTTAATAATACTAAAACTTGATTTAGTTGAAGTATAGAAATTGAAGTTAGAATTGGATTAGAAATGTCATGTATAAAAGTAATGCATTCCTAAACTTTCACTCATAATTTACACACTTAATTTTTGATGAATTAAGATTAGCAAATATTTGATGTATAGAAATTAGATGTAGAACAACAACACTAAGTGTGAATCCGAGTTGGCGAGGGTTCAAATTACAGACTCTCTTTGAAAACAAGGAGATTACTAGGGAAATTGACTAATTTAAAGTTCTAAGTGTATAACATAAGTGTAGTAAAAAAAAAAATGGCTCCAAAGCGTGCTCGAACCCAAGGCGCTAATGATCATACAGCTGGTACAAGTAACGGTGGAATCCCTGCGGAAAATGCTATGTCTCCACCAATCGGATCAATCGGAGCTATGGTACAGGTTAGTATTGTAGTTTTAAGTTATGCATGATTGCATATACGAGACCATAGGAATATATTATTTACCTTATGAAAAGAAAACACGGACCCAAACCACGGGGCTTCACCCCAAGAAACTCGTCATATGTTTGACAAGTAGGAAAAATTGTCTGGTTAAACTGGTTGCTATAGGAAAGAATGTTTGTCCAAAACCTTCGGTATGGTTTCTCTCAAGTCTCTCTACTTATTAGCGCTGGTATTATGTGGCAGTTGCCGAGGCGTGAGATGACGCCCAGGATGGCACCGCTGATGCTGTGGTGGGAGTACACCCAGATTAGCCCAGCTGGATACTCCGGTTTTGTTTTGCCGTGGCGTGAGGATGACGCCCAGATTGGCACCGTTGCTGCTGTGACGGGAGTACGTCCAGATTAGCACAACGAGTACTTGTCGAGCGGTATGGGACGCTCATGAGGACAAGGGTTTTTATAAATAATGTATATACCGATCGGACATAATAGCGCCACTAGAGATTCTTGAGTGAACCTAATCCAAGGGTTGTTGGTTTAAAATTGGACGACTTCTTGTTTGACAATTGTTTGTAATACTGTTTGAAGGGTTGTTTTAACGAACCAGTATCATAAATAAAGTAAAGGAACATGTATGTTTAAACAGTGTGGTAGTAATTAGATAACAAAAGAAGGGTGAGTGTGGTGTGGAAAGTGGGAGAATGATACCCCGACGGTATCATTCTATGGACGGGTGGACCCGATGAGTCGGGTAACTTTCCAACGCTAGAATTTTTTTTTAGTCATAAATCTTAAAAGAGAGAAACCTTGGTGGCTGTGCTTCTGAAACATGGGGAAAAAAGCGCACAGGTTGGTCACTCTAAGATTTATACTTTTAGGTATAATTGATTATAGATAGTTTTTAGATAGGGTTATGGTGGTCACGCTCCGCCATAGCGAGATAGCACCAATCCTTCACTAACGGTTCATGCCCGTGGCTACGTAGTAGCTAAGGCAATGTCCATTGGTTTTTCCTTCTCAGGAATGGAGACCTATCAAAGGTACTCCGCTCCTCTCGACTAGGGGCAGGGACCTCACATTTGTCCTCATGAGCGTCCCATACCGCTCGACAAGTACTCGTTGTGCTAATCTGGAAGAACTCCCGTCACAGCAACAACGGTGCCAATCTGGGCGTCATCCTCACGCCACGGCAAAACAAAACTGCAGTATCCAGCTGGGCTAATCTGGGTGTACTCCCACCACAGCATCAGCGGTGTCATCCTGGGCGTCATCTCACGCCTCAGCAACTGCCACATAATACCAGCGCTAATAAGTAGGGATACTTGAGAGAAACCATACCGAAGGTTTTGGACAAACATTCTTTCCTATAGCAACCAGTTTAACCAGACAATCTTTCCTACTTGTCAAACATATGACGCGTTTCTTGGGGTTAAGCCCCGTGGTTTCGGTCCGTATTTTCTTTTCATAAGGTAAATAATATATTCTTATGGTCTCGCATATGCAATGATGCATAACTTGAAACTGCAATACTAACCTGTACCATAGCTCCGATTGGTCCGATTGGTGGAGACATAGCATTTTCCGCAGGGATTCCACCGTTACTTGTACCAGCTTCATGATCATTAGTGCCTTGTGTTCGAGCACGCTTTGGAGCCATTTTTTTGTACTACACTTATGTTATACACTTAGAACTTTAAATTAGTCAATTTTCCTAGTAATCTCCTTGTTTTCAAAGAGAGTCTGTAATTTGAATCCTCGCCAACTCGGATTCACACTTAGTGTTGTTGTTCTACATCTAGTTTCTATACACCAAATATTTGCTAATTTTTATTAATAAATTAAGTGTGTAAATTATGAGTGAAAGTTTAGGAATGCATTACTTTTATGCTCGACATTTCTAATCCAATTCTATACTTCAACTAAAACAATTTTTAGTATTATTCAAAATTCTATTTAACCTAATTGACAATAACACTGGTGAATGAGAATTTCATCATGTATGATAAGAATACGATGAGTTTTCTTATGTATTAACTTTCAATTAACAATATATAAGTTAATAGTGAAGATGTACTAACTAAAGAGAATAGGTATTCTTACAGAGATTAGAGTAAGAGAAAACATACACACACATCTTTTCTAAAGTTAATTGAATCTCCCCAATCTATTAGAGAGATTAGAGTAAAAGATAACACACACACACACACATATCCTTCTTAAACTAATTGAATCTTACTAATCTATTAAACATTAGAGTAAGAGATAGCACACATACACATAACTAATTGAATCTTACTAATCTATTAGAGATTAGAGTAAGAGATAGCACACATACACATTACTAATTGAATCTTACTAATCTATTAGAGATTAGAGTAATAGATAGCACACACACACACATAACTAATTGAATCTTACTAATCTATTAGAGAGATTAGAGTAAGAGATAGCACACATACACACATATCCTTCTTAGAACTAATTGAATGCTCAATTAATACATAGCTTATTAGTCCACTAGAGTTTTTGCTCTCTTAGTGGTTTGTGGACGTCTTCTCTCTAAGAGAAGTGGCAGCACTTCGTGAGCGTTATTGAGGCAATCTCTATGTATAAAGTGTGAGCATGGATGCTCTATTTATAGCAGAAAGAAAAACGTCCAACTTCTTCTTTTTTTAAAAAAAATTTTTTAATAAAAAAATATTTTTTTTATTTTTTTATTTTTTTTTCAAAAATCATATCCACGTTTTTGGTACCCTTGTGGTACCCATGAGCTTGACCATTTTTTCATTATCATCAAAAGATAAGGCCACTCCTTTCCATGTGATAGTGTGTCCCACTTTGTCCCCTCCTATGTGATCCATGTGCCTTCATTTGTCATCCCTATGTATTATTTTATTTATTTCCTTGATGATAATTTACTTTCCATTTTTAAGTTAAACTTTACAGTCTTATATTAACTTTAGAGTAGTAAAAAAAAATTCTACAATCAGTAAATAAGTCTTGCAATAAGTTAGTTAGTGATTCATATAGCTAAACATGCCAGAATTTTGTAGCGTAAATTTTAAATTCTAGGTTTTCTCAACCTGCGATTCATAATTTGAACTTGAACATCTTAAATAATGAGTGATGGTTAAAAAAAATCAATTGCGTAATAGAACTTGTGTGAAATTTGAAAGTAGAGAAAAAAAAAAGTTGGACGTTTTTCTTTCTGCTATAAATAGAGCATCCATGCTCACACTGTGGACATAGAGATTGCCTCTATAGTGCCTACGAAGTGCTGCCACTTCTCTTAGAGAGAAGGCGTCCACAAACCACTAAGAGAGCAAAAACTCTAGTGGACTAATAAGGTGCGTATTAATTAAGCATTCAATTAACTTTAGGAATGATGTATGTGTGCTATCTCTTACTGTAATCTCTAATGGATTAATAAGATTCAATTAGTTATGTGTGTGTGTGCACGCTATCTCTTACTCTAATCTCTCTAATAGATTAGTAAGATTCAATTAGTCATGTGTGTGTGTGTGCTATCTATTACTCTAATCTTCTAATAAATTAGTAAGATTCAATTAGCTTTAAGAAGGATATGTGTGTGTGCGTGTGTGCTATCTTTTAAGAAGGATATGTGTGTGTGCATGTGTGCTATCTTTTAAGAAGGATATGTGTGGGTGTGTGTGTGCTATCTTTTACTCTAATCTTCTAATAGATTAGTAAGATTCAATTAACTTTAAGAAGGATATGTGTGTGTGTGTGTGTGTTATCTTTTACTCCAATCTTCTAATAGATTAGTAAGATGCAATTAGCTTTAAGAAGGATATGTGTGTGTGTGTGTGTGTGTGCTATCTTTTAAGAAAGATATGTGTGTATGTGTGCTATCTTTTACTCTAATCTTCTAATAGATTAGTAAGATTCAATTAGCTTTAAGAAGGATATGTGTGTGTGTGCGCTATCTATTACTCTAATCTTTCTAATGGATAGTAAGATTCAATTAACTTTAGAAAAGATGTGTGTGTGTAACAAGACTTGATTTCGAGGTGTTTTAGTAATAAATTTTGTTTTTTAGGAAGTTTTTGTCATTTTAAAGTTAGTCCACTGTGTAGAAGGATGTGTGGATTGTTTTCGTCCGATAAAATTTTTTGATCCGGAAGGCACTTTCTGGGGCATTTTTGAAGGCGTTAACGTGGGATTTTGAAAAAGTGATGTATGAAGCGATTGAAGCCTGCGTTATAAGGAATAACTTTGGTTCTTTGAGTATTTAGAGATTTTGATGTTTTGATGCTCGTTGAAGGCCAAAGATTAAGAAAAAAGTTGGATTTGTTGTTTTTGCATCGTTTTTGTAGAAAATGTTGTTTTGCAGGTTGATTTTCAGCAAATCGGAGCAGGCTATGGAAATTTTCCATCACATAGCCGTCGAAGAGCGTAGCGAGGGCAACAAGATTGTATGAGACGGACTTGGGCTGTTTTGGCTCCGTTTGGGAGTTATGTTCAGTTGAAGACAGCTGAAAAAACTAACCTCTACGGATCGCTTCGCGATCACATTTTTTTTACCTTGTTCTCGCAGGTATATTGGCGCGCAAGTCGAGTCGACCGAGCGCCAAAAATAGAAAAGCGGCTATTTTAAGAGGTCGCAGGCTTTTGGAGAAGAATAGAAGGACGGGTGGTGCGTTTTGGGGGGATTCACCATTCTCTCTTCTGCGAGTGCGAGTGCGAGTGCGAGTGCGAGTGAGAGTGCGAGTGCGAGTGAGACGCTGCATGCAAGCGACTTGAAGCTCGGGGGTGGTCAAGAGGTTCAAGCTCCGTACAACGGAGTGCGCCCATATATATATTTTGCTCCTCTGTTGTATCAAACGCTATCAATACAAAGAATTCTTCCTCTGTTTTGCTGTCTATCTCTATTATTCGGTTCCCGTAACAGTGTGTATGTTTTCTCTTACTCTAATCTCTTTAAGTATATCTACTCTCTCTAGTTAGTAGATCTTCACTATTAACTTATGTATAGTTAATTGAATGTTAATACATAAGAGAACTCATCACATTCTTATTATACATGATGAAATTCTCATTCACCAATGTTATTATCAATTAAGTTAAATAGAATTTTGAATAATACTAAAAATTGATTTAGTTGAAGTATAGAAATTGAAGTTAGAATTGGATTAGAAATGTCATGCATAAAAGTAATTCATTCCTAAACTTTCACTCGTAATTTACACACTTAATTTTTTTATTAATTAAGATTAGCAAATATTTGATGTATAGAAATTAGATGTAGAACAACAACACTAAGTGTGAATCCGAGTTGGCGAGGGTTCAAATTACAGACTCTCTTTGAAAACAAGGAGATTACTAAGAAAATTGACCAATTTAAAGTTCTAAGTGTATAATATAAGTGTAGTACAAAAAAAAAAAAGGCTCCAAAGCGTGCTCGAACACAAGGCGCTAATGATTATGAAGCCAGTACAAGTAACGGTGGAACTCCTGTGGAACATGCTATGTCTCCACCAATCGGACCAATCGGAGCTATGGTACAGGTTAGTATTGTAGTTTCAAGTTATGCATTATTGCATATGCGAGACCATAGGAATATATTATTTACCTTATGAAAAGAAAACACGGACCGAAACCACGGGGCTTAATCCCAAGAAACGCGTCATATGTTTGACAAGTAGGAAAGATTGTCTGGTTAAACTGGTTGCTATAGGAAAGAATGTTTGTCCAAAACCTTCGGTATGGTTTCTCTCAAGTCTCTCTACTTATTAGCGCTGGTATTATGTGGCAGTTGCCGAGGCGTGAGATGACGCCCAGGATGGCACCACTGATGCTGTGGTGGGAGTACACCCAGATTAGCCCAGCTGGATACTGCAGTTTTGTTTTGCCGTGGCGTGAGGATGACGCCCAGATTGGCATCGTTGTTGCTGTGAGGGGAGTACGTCCAGATTAGCACAATGAGTACTTGTCGAGCGGTATGGGACGCTCATGAGGACAAGGGTTTTTATAAATAATGTATATACCGATCGGACATAATAGCGCCAGTAGAGATTCTTGAGTGAATCTAATCCAAGGGTTGTTGGTTTAAAATTGGACGACTTCTTGTTTGACAATTGTTTGTAATATTGTTTGAAGGGCTGGTTTAACAAACCAGTATCATAAAGAAAGTAAAGGAACATGTATGTTTAAACAGTGTGGTAGTAATTAGATAACAAAAGAAGGGTGAGTGTGGTGTGGAAAGTGGGAGAATCATACCCCGACGGTATTATTCTATGGACGGGTGGACCCGATGAGTCGGGTAACTTTCCAACGCTAGAATTTGTTTTTAGTCATAAATCTTAAAAGAGACAAACCTTGGCGGCTGTGCTTCTGAAACATGGAGAAAAAAGCGCACAGGTTGGCAACTCTAAGATTTATACTTTTAGGTATAATTGATTATAGATAGTTTTTAAATAGGGTTATGATGGTCACGCTCCGCCATAGCGAGATAGGACCAATCCTTCACTAACGGTTCATGCTCGTGGCTACGTAGTAGCTAAGGCAATGTCCGTTGGTTTTTCCTTCTCAGGATTGGAGACCTATCAAAGGTACTCCGCTCTTCTTGACGAGGGGCAGGGACCTCACACTGAGGTCCCTGCCCCTTTTTGAGAGGAGCAGAGTACCTTTGATAGGTCTCCAATCCTGATAAGGAAAAACCAACGGACATTGCCTTAGCTACTATGTACCCACGGGCATGAACCGTTAGTGAAGGATTGGTCCTATCTCGCTATGGCGAACCGTGACCACCATAACCCTATCTAAAAACTATCTATAATCAATTATACCTAAAAGTATAAATCTTAGAGTGGCCAACCTGTGCGCTTTTTTCTCCATGTTTCAGAAGCACAGCCGCCAAGGTTTGTCTCTTTTAAGATTTATGACTAAAAACAAATTCTAGCGTTGGAAAGTTACCTGACTCATCGGGTCCACCCGTCCATAGAATGATACCGTCGAGGTATCATTCTCCCACTTTCCACACCACACTCACCCTTCTTTTGTTATCTAATTACTACCACACTGTTTAAACATACATGTTCCTTTACTTTATTTATGATACTGGTTCGTTAAAACAGCCCTTCAAACAGTATTACAAACAATTGTCAAACAAGAAGTCGTCCAATTTTAAAACAACAACCCTTGGATTAGGTTCACTCAAGAATCTCTACCGGCGCTATTATGTCCAATCGGTATATACATTATTTATAAAAACCCTTGTCCTCATGAGCGTCCCATACCGCTCGACAAGTACTCGTTGTGCTAATCTGGACGTACTCCCCTTACAGCAACAACGGTGCCAATCTGGGCGTCATCCTCACGCCACGGCAAAACAAAACCGCAGTATCCAGCTGGGCTAATCTGGGTGTACTCCCACCACAGCATTAGCGGTGCCATCCTGGGCGTCATCTCACGCCTCCGCAACTGCCACATAATACCAGCGCTAATAAGTAGAGATACTTGAGAAAAACCATACCGAAGGTTTTGGACAAACATTCTTTCCTATAGCAACCAGTTTAACCAGACAATCTTTCCTACTTGTCAAACATATGACGCGTTTCTTGGGGTTAAGCCCCGTGGTTTCGGTCCGTATTTTCTTTTCATAAGGTAAATAATATAGTCTTATGGTCTCGCATATGCAATGATGCATAACTTGAAACTGCAATACTAACCTGTACCATAGCTCCGATTGGTCCGATTGGTGGAGACATAGCATTTTCCGCAGGGATTCCACCGTTACTTGTACCAACTTCATGATCATTAGTGCCTTGTGTTCGAGCACGCTTTGGAGCCATTTTTTTGTACTACACTTATGTTATAAATTTAGAACTTTAAATTAGTCAATTTTCCTAGTAATCTCCTTGTTTTCAAAGAGAGTCTGTAATTTGAATCCTCGCCAACTCGGATTCACACTTAGTGTTGTTGTTCTACATCTAATTTCTATACACTAAATATTTGCTAATCTTAATTAATAAATTAAGTGTGTAAATTATGAGTGAAAGTTTAGGAATGCATTACTTTTATGCTTGACATTTCTAATCCAATTCTATACTTCAACTAAATCAATTTTTAGTATTATTCAAAATTCTATTTAACCTAATTGACAATAACACTGGTGAATGAGAATTTCATCATGTATGATAAGAATACGATGAGTTCTCTTATGTATTAACTTTCAATTCACAATATATAAGTTAATAGTGAAGATGTACTAACTAAAGAGAATAGGTATACTTAGAGAGATTAGAGTAAGAGAAAACATACACACACATCTTTTCTAAAGTTAATTGAATCTCCCCAATCTATTAGAGAGATTAGAGTAAAAGATAACACACACACACACACATATCCTTCTTAAACTAATTGAATCTTACTAATCTATTAGAAGATTAGAGTAATAATAGATAGCATACACACACACATAATTAATTGAATCTTACTAATCTATTAGAGAGATTAGAGTAAGAGATAGCACATACACACACACATAACTAATTGAATCTTACTAATCTATTAGAGATTAGAGTAAGAGATAGCACACATACACATAACTAATTGAATCTTACTAATCTATTAGAGATTAGAGTAAGAGATAGCACACATACACATTACTAATTGAATCTTACTAATCTATTAGAGATTAGAGTAATAGATAGCACACACACACACATAACTAATTGAATCTTACTAATCTATTAGAGAGATTAGAGTAAGAGATAGCACACATACACACATATCCTTCTTAGAACTAATTGAATGCTCAATTAATACATACCTTATTAGTCCACTAGATTTTTTGCTCTCTTAGTGGTTTGTGGACGCCTTCTCTCTAAGAGAAGTGGCAGCACTTCGTGAGCGCTATAGAGGCAATCTCTATGTCTAAAGTGTGAGCATGGATGCTCTATTTATAGCAGAAAGAAAAACGTCCAACTTTTTTTTTTTTTTAATTTCCTAAATTAATGTTACACACAATGTTCACAGTTGGAAAGGCAAACCTAAAGTGCCAGTAGACCTCAATTGCATTTCTCTGCATGAGTCTTTCACCAATCTCGTGCCATAGGGGTAGTTTAAGTGTCTTCACCACTTTCACATGTGGTTGCAAATTTGAAGGGTCCACCTTGTTGTGGTTGAATGTGAGGCCCATTACCTCAATGGCTCTATCACTTCCTTCACTCCCTGTTGACTCCTCCTCTGAAGTGGTTGAAGAGTCACCACTAGAAAACTCATCCATAGAGGTTTCTAGATCCATGTCCCATTGCCGACCTTTCTTCATGTCGTAAAGTATTGGCTTCCCTTTGGCATCTCTCATTTGGATTATGCCGGTGTCCCAGTCTTGGTTAGCTCTCATAGCCATAAGCCAAGGCCTCCCTAGAATGATAGGATAGCCCTCCCCTTTGTGTGGCATGACAAAGATGTCCACATCTACCTCGGTGTTGAATGCCTTTATCCTAACTGCATTTATGACACCAACACATTGAACTTTTAAATTATTTGCCATTTTGGCTCGGCATGGTGCCGGCCGACTCACCTCTAAACCCAAACGGTGCATCATTTTTTCACTCATGACGCATATTTGTGCGCCACCATCAATGTAGATATTGGAGATGTGTTGCCCTTTTATGTAAGCATCCATCACTGGTAGTATGTCGTCTAGATTCCTCCCAGAGATAGCCCCAGCTATCTTTGGCTTTGGTCGCCTCGTGTTAACCATCTTTGTCCATTGTCTCCTCACCCTAGGTGCTAGGTGGAGTAATTGGGGCCAGGTGATTTTTGGGCCCTGCACAGAAACATCTTGAACCAAATCATATTGTTTAGAACATTCACCCAAAGAGAAATCTACAATCTCAATTTTACGTCGTGACTTGGACGGCTTTTTGCTAGATTCCCCTTTATTCTTCATCTTTTCTTCCTTTTGAGAAGATTCACCATGCCTAGCACGTTTTACCCCAATGGCATCTACTCCTTTAACCTTGGTCTTATCCTCCTCCACTTTCTCCTTTCCCTTACCTTCAAGACTGATGACGCTTACTGTTTGATTGCCAACTGGTGGTGGGGGTAAGGGTGGAATGAGAGGTTGTGGTGGTGGTGGTGGTGGTTGTGGTTGAATCGGTGGTTGTAAGATTTGCATGGGTGGTGCTTGTCGTTGTTGCCCTCGGTGGTGGTGGTCTTGCTCTTGGTGGTGAAACCTGGTTTTTTCTGGCTCCTCTGTTGAAATTCTGCCTCCTTGGTTGTGGACAGTAGTACATGCCATGACCATCCTCCCCACAATTGTAGCAGTGGTATTCTTGGTTTTGCCTTCGTTGTCCTCTCCCTTGCTCTTGGTTGCGATTGTGTGCATGCCCTTGTTGTATCAAATGGACTGAGAGATTCTCAAGTTGATTGGTGATTCGGTTGAGCAGGTCTTGTTGATCTTCAATTGGTTCTTGTGGTTGAATCCTTTGGGCGGCTGTTGTAGGTGGTGCTAGAGGTGTTCGGGTCCTAACGGCTTCCTCTCCATCGATATTGCTGGCTTGTAGGTGCAACTTCTTGTCTTTAAGGCGGACCACTTCAACTGCTAGCTCATACGTAGCAGGAAACCTTCCCTTCACCTTCTCTTTAAGAGTTGGCCATAACCCAGCCACAAACCGATCCTTCTTTAGGAAATCAGGTGCCCCCTCATCCTCTCTTAGCGATGCAACCCATCGCCCCCATAAATCTACAAACTTTGACTCATATGATGCGTATTCCAGCATACTGCCCTGCTTCAACTCTGTCAACAATTGCCATAGCTTCTTTGATGTTGTGCCCTCTCCAAAACGCTTGACAAAGGCTGCCCTTAATAAGTCCCACCGTTCCTTGGTTTCTTGTGCCAAGGCATTGTACCATGATCTTGCCTCCACCTTCATTAGAAGTGGGAAGATGCGCAAGCGCGAAGCATCATCATCTCTTGCAGAGATGACACATGCTATTTCCAAGTTGTCTAGAAAGTTTGCAGTATCCTCGCCCACCTTACCAGTAAAGGTTGGAAATGCTACACTTGCCATGATTACTGAGAGAGAGCTAGAAAGACACACTTCTTAACTTGCAAATTTTTTTTCTTCTTTACAAGGAGGCGTGTATACCCTATTATACTAGGACATAGATTAAAACTTCAAACGGTACATTGCCTTGTACCAAAGGTAAAACAAATGGCTGATCTGATGCCAGAACCTCAAAAAACCGCTCCCCACCCGGCATGGTGTCAATGACGTGCTAGTAGTGAATCTTCAAGTCCAATATTACCTTGATTGATCATACACGTGTTGGTATGTGTGATCTGTCTTGAGGTAGGTTGTCTTGATTCATGTGAAGCTTAGAGGTGCTTAGTCACTGTCCAAGCTTGTAGGAGACGGTGGTGTTCTTTCCTGAAACAAACTCAGTAGATCCCTAGTTTCTCTAGTGAGAGTGTGAGCCAATGCTTCTGTTATCTGTGCTGCAGCATCAGGTGCGACTTGAAAACTAACTATGATAATTACCTCGGTGACTTGAGTTACCCGATTCTCAAAGTAGAATAGTGTTGATTCTCTATTGTGCAGAGCTCCTTCCATTTTGTTGTTGTTGGTTGGTTGTAGGTTGCGGACATGGTTTCCACCTTCTCCTTCTTCTTCTTGGCACTTGGCCTATGTATATCCACTGGGTTTGGCGCGTTCGTTGACTCTCCCACTTCAAATCGATTACCGTTACGCCTGGGACTCGAGCTTCGATGGAGATGCGCAGTTCGTCTAGTTGTGCTTGGAGCTCTTCTTCTTCTGTCGTCCAGTTAGAAAATCCTTCATACTCATTCATCCATTCACAATAGTTTAGGGTTTTCAGTCTTGTAAACTGAAGGGTTTCAAGAGCCCTCCTCTGTGGGGGCACCAAATGAGAGGCGGAAGTGAAAAAAATAGACCCGGTGGCCTCTACACCAAGACTATGCACAATGGCCTCATCATGGGGAATACACAATAGGGGCACCACCTAGCAAGATATGCGGCTAGGACGCATACATATACACAATGAAGCATGCATGGAAAACAATTTCAAATCCACGCCCAAATGTGGAATGGGGTGGTCGGAGAATAAGGTGAGAGGAGTGGTGAGTGAGTGAGAATGGGCTCGCTACGCGTGCATGTAGTAAGGAAGATAACGAGGTCAGGGATACATGCAAGTATGCTCACTTCTCATACAAAAGGTGGCGAATCCGCACACCTTAAGATGGAAGTAGCAAGATGATAGGACTATGAGAGGGAGAGAGAGTGTGTGTGTGTGGTGGCGAATCCGCACACCTTAACATAAGCAGAAAAAAAATGGCAAGGAACAAGCATATACCATACTCACAATGAGATGTATCCAAAGCGACACAAAGTATGGCACCAAGATGGAGTGTGTTGATTGCTTGCAAAAGATGAATACAATAGGTAGCGTATGGCAGGAAAATGAGAAGGGAACAAGATCGTAGGAGGCATAATGGAGAGATGGGAGTTGATGGCGAGGAATATCATGAGTGTGTCCACTCTTCTTCTTATTGAAATTGTGCCTTCAACCCTTAATTACAAGTGGTGCGGAGGTGTGGTGCTCATCTTTTGTGCATGGTGATGGTGATGGTGATGGTGTTGTGATTATGTGATTAGGGTTCATGCTACAAGCATGTAGCACAAGAGTGTGTATGGATAGGTGTGTGTGTGTGTGTGTTCTCTTCCCCAAGTGAGCTCTCATGGACTCCTGATATAGGGAGGGAGGGAAGGATTTAGCAATATTTCTATTTGAAGTGAGTGTCCCACTTTGGTGACTAGGAAAATGGGGTGCATGTGACTGTGGCTCCCATCTTGTCTCCTCGTTATTTAAAATACCAGAGTCAATAGAGAGAGAAAAAGAGAGAATGTAGGTAGGATGTAGAGGATAGGAAATATTTACAATAGTCTAGCTTTGGATAGACATAAGCTTATTAGGGAGAGAAGAGAGAGGTAAGAAAATTATAAGAGAGGTTGTCGAAGGTGGATATTTGTTGATGAGGATGGATCCTCCAAAAATGGTGATAGAATTACTCTAGACTAGCCAAGACCTCATTAAAAGAGCCTTGTCTCTTGTAATCATGCTTGAAGACTTGTAGAACCATAGCCATTCTAGAAGGAAGAAAAGTGGGATGGCATGTGTCACCATTACACGAGAAAACTGGGGTCCACTACAAAAATCATATCTCCGTGTTCATAACTCCAAAAATTCTGAAAAAATTTGAGCTAAAAGTTGAGGTCAGGAGCTACATCTTTTATGTTGAACGCTCCTTCAGATTCGGGGTTCTTCTTTACTTAAAAATTTCAGCCAAATAATGTATTATTTGTGGCTGCAAAAGTCTTTTGGTGGTCCCCTTTGAGTGGACTTCTCTCTTGCCTTCAAGTGTAAGCTCCTTCATGTGTATGAAAACATGACCTAGAGTGTTGAAAAGATTGGCAATCATCTAGATGGAGGTATTATTGAAATTTGAAAGTGGGGTTGAGGTTTGAAAATGAAAACTAGTGAATAAAATATTTGGTAGAGTGGAATAATATACATACATGAAAAAAATATATTAGAAAATACTAGAATATATATATTTAATATTTTTAAGGTCAAAAGAGAGATCAACAAAGAAAGCTTACTTATTATGCTACATCGCGATTGATTAGCATAAGTATTATTTATTTAATAAAGGCTAAAACGTTAGTGAAAAAAGGAAGAAAAAATCAAAAGTAACTTATATAATAGGAAATATTTTTGGTAAAAGAGAAAAAAAAATATGGGGGGTTCCCATGCATGGAAAAGCATGCCTCACAAGAAAATCAGTGGATCAGGTTCGATGCATTGTGTGAATGGTTTCTCTTCAATAGATACGACCACTACAAGAGGTTGTGTGCTCTTGTGACGCTGTTAGCGACGGAAATACACTGGGTTTTTATAACCGTCGGCGTCGCTAAAACCGTCGCTACGAGAGCGTCGCTATGAGCGTCGCTATAGGCGTCGCTATAGGCGTCGCTATATGCGTCGCTATAAGCGTCGCTATATAGCGACGCCCATAGCGACGGTTATAGCGACGTTTACACAGAAGACTATAGCGACGCTCATAGCGACGCTACAAAGCCATAAATAGCGACTCTTATAGCGACGCCCGAGAGAATTTTTTTTTGGTGGTAGGGCATTGAATGCCCTGCCACCCATCAACCATATTGTACTTGATTCACTTTTTAAAAAAAGTGCAAGGGTAGATAATAGACTCAAAATAGTCACCCACAAGACGCATTGTTTGCAAAATTGACAATTGTACACATCATAGGCAAAATGAATTGATTGGCAAATGTAATAATGACAATTGTACAACATCATAGGCATAAAGAATTGATTGGCAAAAGGAACTGCGGTGACAAATGTAATAATATACATGGTTCAAAAAGACGTATAAAATCCGTCTCATGATACATAAGCTATGAGAAACCCTAAACTAATGCTATCTAGCTACGGCTAAACTGACGTCGTCTAGTCAGACGTCTCATCGCGTCCAAGCGGCGTATCTGTCGGATTCTGTAAAAATAGACAATAAGACAGCTTTCAGTAAGTATAAACATATAACGACATTTATAAAACAATACAAAAAATAAAAAAGAGTAAACCCTAATACTAACCATGCCGCCGCGACAACTGAGAATGTCCATCAGGGCGTTTAAGCCCTTCCTGCGTACGTACTTGCGCTCGTACGGTGTGGGATCACGTCCTGTCATCGACCACTGTCAAAACATACAAAGATTTCATTATGTTAGAACTAAAAAACTCATAAACCCTAAACTATCGAACATAAAGAGCAATGTGAAAACACTTACAAAATCGGCCTCAAATGATGCCCATCCACCGCTCCCCAAGTGGTGCGAGTTCCCTGCCTCTACTCGCGCTCTGGTTGCATCCTTTTGTTGCTTCCACTTGTCGGGATTCTCGCGCGCTGCTTTCTTCGCATTCTTCCAATCTTCTTTGGCCATCCAATCTGGCCTGTTCCACCCATTCTTGATTGCTTTTTGCACTTCGGAATGCTTGTGTTTGCAGTATTCGCGCATTCGAATCTTCATCAGGTCTTCATTGAAGCGCTGATCCCGTGTTGGAACGGGAAACTCATCATGAAGTATGCTGATGACTCTGTTTTTTAAATCACTTGGTACTTCACTCCATTTGTTTAGTATGTAGTGTCTAAACAGCTGAGAGCAAAGACCACGCATGCGCGAGATCACCTTCTTGCCGTCATCATCCATGATGATGCCGCCGCTGATGTCGACGGAGTAAGGCAAGCCCTCTGGCCGGTGACGCGTGAACCTGGGTGTCCCGGCAGGGGTCTCTAGCGGCGTGTCGATGGGGGTACGGACGTCAGGTGTCTCCACCGGCGTCTGGGCCCCGAAGTGAGGAGTGTCGAGTGGGGTGGCTCCTGGCGGAGTAGGTAGAGGTGTGTAGCTTCTAGGAACAGTCAGCCGTGCAAAACCTGGCGTAGATGGCGATGCTGTGGCTGGTGTGGGGGCGGACAAAGAAGGGGAGGGTAAAGAGCCTCGTCGAACACGAGGCGGTGTGGAGGCATCGGTGGCGGAATCCCCACAACAACCGCCACCGCCACCACTAGAGCGCCGGTGTCTAGACGAGTGTGAAGCTCATCTCGTCGACGCCGAAGCTTCGGAGCGCGCCGAATTCTCCGAAAGAGAGGGAGATGCGGATGGAGTAGGAACGCGCGATGATGCGCCAGAGCGATGACGCTCCACGTACCACTGTCTCTGCTGCGGTGACAAAGAAGAAAGAAACTCCTCATCATCCATACCTACATTAAACACACGAATATTTAAACTTAATATTGAATGAATAGAGTAGACAATGACGCAAAGACCATTAAATACAATGACGTAATGACGCATATAAATACAATGACGCAATGAATTGAGTGATAGAAGAGGCAAGTCGAAAACTCAGAATTTTCAATCAAAAGATGTGAGCGCGAGTAGAAAAGAGCGTTATACACCATGGTAGGTACTTAGAGAGCCAGAGCTTTTACAACACGGGGCAAAATTGTTCAAATACAATATTTGTGGCTTTAAGAGATCTCTCTCTCATCCTCGCATAACTCAGCATAACTTCCTATATCTATATAGAGCTCTCCGTTTAAACACATATCCTCTGTTTCATTTTGTAGCTCCTCTGCATGCACCCCATATAGAGTAGTAGCATCTTGATGCTCGTCTGGCACCACCACAGCGGCTTCTGATTGAGCATCTTCTCTGATCTCCTCCATTGATGTCATTGTGATTGGCACATGGTAGCCTTCATACGTCCTTGCACTACGAGGGGCTACCTCTATGACGTACCACCAGTTTGATGTAGACTTTGTAGGATGAAATATTACCTGCCAGAGCCACATAACTTACATGAGAGCTTTCAAGCACATAACTTGTAAAAGGGGGATGTTAACTATTTACATACTTACTTGTTCACAATGCTCGGGTAGTACGAAAGTGTCTCTTAGGTCAGTCCATTTCTTAGTAGAATCCACCTCAAGAAAACCAGACTCTCCTCTACGCACAGTAGCGTTGCGACCCTCCATGATTATCTTGAACCATTGCACGTCGAACAAGTCAACAAAAAATCCTCTGTAATCGATCCTCAAAATCTCTTGCGACATGCCGAAGTAAGTGAGTTCCGCCACCACAGGATCTGCATCAGAGGAACGTCGTCGACTAGGCTGTTCAAATTTTGCCATGATTCCACAATCTTGAGTAAAACGCTTTTTGTCAATTCGTTCCACCCTAAAATGTCGACCTTTACACCATGCTGCTGTGTATGACTTATACTACAACGAACAAAGATTATGAGTGGCCGTTGAAACGTTTATAAATAAAGTCACTTGCTCGTCGTACATTGCAAACTTACCTTGGTCGCGCAACCCCGAGAGTACTCCCACTCTTCTTTAGTCACTTCGTCACCGCATTGTTGTGCGCTTTTCAATTGGTTGTGTAACCATCTTAAGCTCATGAAGGTTGGTAGGCTCTCCAGAACCGCTGGATAGTGCACCGGTGGTCGTCTTCCCCGTCTCCACTCGATTCGTGCCCTTTGTCGCTCTTGCTTTGCATCCTCATATTGTGAAATCCACTTTTGCATCACTAGATTGTGAAGCATGCAAAATCGGTTGATTTTAGCCTCTAGATCTTCCGTCATCTTCTTCTCAACATCGAGATTGCACATGACAATCCCAGATATGCGCTCATCATCTATGGTTCGCCATAGCGTGTCCCGGGATTTATCAAATCCGTCTAGCCACTCTCCAATGTACACTAGGGACTCTGATACCAACCAACCTTCTACCATGCTACCCTCCGGACGTGCCTTTTGATGCACATATCCCTTAAGCGTTTTCATGAAACGCTCTAAGAAGAACATCCATCTGGAATGAACTGTGCCAGCTATTTCCACCTCATCAACTATGTGAACAAGAAGATGCACCTGAATGGTTAGCATTGTAGTAGGAAAATGTTTCTCAAACATGCACACAAGCTTCGTAGCATTTAGTTTGGCGAATGGTATGGAGTCTACGTTTATCTCCTTTTGTGAGATCCATTGCACCAGCTTTGCAAGTTTGTAGATTGTGTTACGGATGTCGAGAGACAAACATCCCTCAATGGCAACCGGTAAAATAAATTGTAAAGTATGTGCAGCAATGATATTAAAGTCCACATTTTATGCAATGATATTAAAGTCCACTATGAACGTACCTGACACATTTTATGGCAATCGTGTTACTTCAAACCGGTAAGCTTTCCTTCTTTAGTAAAACAAGTTCAGAGCGAGTGCATTACGCCAGTGGGGGTCCGCAAAGATCGAATGGTCTCTTTTACTTTGCGTTCTTGGCCTCCTGTGAAAATCCATGGTGCTTTAGGGAGTTTTATCGATCCATCAGACACTGTTTGCGGCCAATATTGCTCCATACGATCCACATTTCTAAGGTCAACTCTGGCTCCCAAACTATCTTTCTTGCCGGTCAAATGGTCCCATAGTAGATTACCCACATTCTTGAATATGTGCATTGGATCGAGCAAGTGATTGATCATGAGTCAGGGCCAGTATGGTAACTCGTACCATAGAGATAGTCTCTTCATCCCTGGAGGCAATCCGTCATCGCACATCTCCTTCTGCTCTAACCATGCTTGTGCAGACATCTTTGGTGGCTCTCTTCCCAAAAAGCCGTCGCGTAACACATGATTCTCTGGAAGATAAGCTTGATGACCTTCGTATATTTGCTTCTTCAGTGAGGGTGCCCTACGTGCATTCAGTCTAGGTCCACATGTGACACATGCTCTGTATCCGCTTGTTTGAAGCCCTGCATGTATACACATGATAATAGATCAACTATGGGAAAAAACAAGATTTACAGTGTCTGAGTGAGGAGTGTCAATAGATCACCTGAGCATTCTGTTAGCCCGGGATAGTCATGCATGGTCCACATTAGAATGCCTCTGATCAAAGCATTCCGTCGTCCTGTGTGTCGTCTCATATCCACCACCTCTATGCCAATCCACAATTGTTGTAGCTCTTCCAATAGTGGACGAAGATACACATCCATATTCCCCACTTTATATCGCCCTGGCACAATCAAGCTTAGCCATAGGTGCCCCTTCTTCGTAGTCAACCACGGGGGAATGTTGTAGTTGACGATGAAAACGGGCCATACACTTTAAGATGTTGATATTTGACCAAATGGATTTACGCCATCCATAGCCAGGCCTAAGCGCAAATTTCGAGCTTCCGTGGCAAAATCCGACCATGTTCCATCTATATGTTTCCACGCTACGCAATCTGCAAGAATTCGTAGCACACCATCCGAAGATTTATTCTCCTCATGCCATGATGCTAGGGCGGCCATGGACTTACATTCGAAGAAATGCTTGATGCAAGGAAGCAGAGGGAAATGTCGCAAAACCTTTTGTGGAATTTTTGTCCCGTGGAGATCTACTCGATATTTCGGAATCACATTTCGGACACTTCTCCATGTCTATGTATTCCCCTCTGAAAAGAATGCAGTCATTAGGACAAGCGTGGATAGAATTGTAATCCATCCCCAAGTTTCGCAAAATCTTACTTGCTTCATCTCGGGAATCTGGCATCACATTGTCAGCTGGTAGTATGTGCTCTTTCAGCAATCTACACAACATAAAAATATGATACAGTCGTGTAAAAATCTATCAGATCATTATACATTTAGAGTTCTATTAAAGTAAACTAATTGTAATAGATCACCTGAAAAGCGCTGTGACGCTAGTGTCACTCCATCCAAACTTTGCCTGCATGTTGAGAAGAACCAGGAGTGCTTTCAATCTAGATATACGTGCTCCATTATACAATGACGTATCGACTTCACTTTTCATATCATCATAGATAAGCCTTTCTGAATCCATGATCATCTCGATCATTTCATCAATCTCGGGCTCAAACATTGCCTCGTTGGGAATGTGCTCTGCATGATCATCCCCCGAGCTATCAGAGGCTACATCTTGTGGCCTCACATATGCTGCTTGACCAAAGCGCCTGCGAACACGTCTATTGGGTTGCAAGATTGCTGCTTGTTGGCCAGCGTCAGAGTCCGACGAGTTAGATTTGGCAACAACTCGATCTATAATAGATGGATCGAACTCGCCAAATTCGCGAACGTGCTGCAAAGAAACACGTCTTGTCCGTTGCACAGCATGCTTGCATTGATTACAAGGACATAATACCCTCGTTGAGAGATAGGTGTTTCGGTTGGACGGTCCCACATCCTCGTCGCTACTCATAATGAGGATAAAAAACTTATAACCTGGACAAATTTAATATTCTATTGGCATTCTTCGTCTTATCTCTCTCTCTCTCTGTCTCTCTCTCTCTCTCTCTCTCTCTCTCTCTCTCTCTCTCTCTCTCTCTTTACCTCACATTCTCTAGTCATGTCCAATCCCCGCACACCTCGGTCTAGAGGTGCACGGAGATCAGAACCACCGGGTTATAATCTCGTCTTTATTGGTCAATACCTATATTTGTGGGTACAAGAAATCTACACACCCACGTCTACATGATACTGCATGTAGTGGACAAAACCCCTTTGCCTCTTCTCTAGCTGTAGCACTTCACAGCATCTTAACATCTTTTCACAGTAGATCTTTTCACTGTTCGTCTAACTCTAAACCCTAAACCGTAAGTAATTCTTGTGTGGACTCGATCTAACGCAAATAAGCGTAAATCTAAATAAACGTAAATCTAACTAAAAATAAAGCTAAATCTAATTTAATGTAAGTCTAATGACTAGAGGTTGTCTAGATGGTCATTGTGTCGGGGATGTAGTGACTCTTGCCGCCCTGAAGATCCACCTTCTTCCCTATCTTCTGAAGACATTTCACCAGTACTTTTGGATCGACGGAGCCCACCATGAGTGAAGGCAACAATACCTTATATTCCATTGAGGGCTTTCTTCACCCGCTTCATGCAGGCATCGCAGTCTATGGAGACCTAAATCTAATCTAATATAACGTAAATCTAAATCTAGCTTAAATAAACGTAAATCTAGTTAAAAATAAACCTAAATCTAATTTAATGTAAGTCTACATATAACCTAATCTTTAACGTCTTTTAAGATAGTTTCCTACGACGTTATAACTCTCTTCTTCTTGTGTGTGTGCGCGTGTGTGGATGTGTGTGCCAATAAAAAGAGATAAATGGTATAACCTTTCTATCACCCATGCCAAGTATGATAGATTGATTATGCCATTTCCCTCTTGAATAATAGGTCTTGAGTTCAACTCCTCGTCGGCTAGATCTTTAGGTCTTTTAATTTTAATTAGTTTCCTACGACGTTAAATTAGTTTCTCTCTCTTTCTCTCTCAATGTGTGTGCGTTTTTTTGGATTGTATGCATGTTTTCTCTCTCTTTTCCTCTCTCAATGTGTGCGTTTTTTGTTTATGCATGTTCTCTCTCTCTTTTCCTCTCTCAATGCGTGCGTTTTTTGTTTATGCATGCTCTCTCTCTCTCTTTTTCTCTCTCAATGTGTGTGTGCATTCTTTGTTTATGTATGTGTGTGTGCGTTTTTGTTTTTGTTTGTACTCTCTCTCTCTCTCTCTCTCTCTCTCTCAAAAACACTATGTGTGTGTGTGTATGTGTGTGTGTGAGAGAGAGAGAGAGGGAGAGAGAAAGAGGGGAAGGGAACATGAGAATGAGGAGAGGGAAGGAGCATACCTGGCTCTCCTTCCTCTCCTCGTGTGTGTGTGTGTGTGTGTGTGTGTGTGTGTGTGTGTGTGTGTGTGGAGAAGAAAGAGAGAGAGAGAGAGAGAGAGAGAGAGAGAGAGAGAGAGAGTGAGGGAGAGCGTTACCTGCTCCTTGCTTGAGGGCGCCGAAAAACTCAGATCTGAGATCTGAGTTTTTGGGCGCGCTCGGTTATTTTTTTACCCCAGCCAGCGTCGCTATGAGCGTCGCAAATTTCTTTGTAAATTTGCGACGCTTATAGCGACGCTCGTAGCGACGCCGGGAATTTTTTTTTTAGCGTCGCTTTGTGAGCGTCGCTAATATGAATAGCCTCTTGTAGTGGACTTCACTGAGGTGTAGAAATCTTGTGTGCTTATGTCTTGCTTGTGTGCATGTTCAATAGAGAAGATGTGCAAACAAAGCTCATGTAGAAGAATGGCAGTACTTGAGGATCATACCAACAAAGGCTGAAAATAGATGAAGATGTTTCAAGTGACAAGGAGATTGATTGACCTATGTATGCTGGCCATGACGATGATTTGAGTGATGCCTTACGATTTGGAGATAACTTTGTAGTCAACATTGGGGAGGAAGACTCTGATTTTTATATATTGAGGTGTTGCACTGAGAAGAGGCTATCCACCGCAACTCCGAAGGATGCATGGCACAATCAAATAAAGAAGAACTCCTTTTTTGTTGAGGGGAACTTTTACGATAAAGTCAATGGACGCTCCGATCAATATGTATTATTAGATGATAGGCCTCCTGCTTCCATGTACTTGCACCTAGTTTGATGCCTTAAGCTCCCCTTGTGTCCTGAGAGAAATGAGCCTAATGTCTACACTTTGAGTGATATAGTGTATGAGCACATCTACAATAGCATGCCCTTTGATAGCAAGTTGATTTAAAACACATTGAACTTATAAAGTATAATTGGGTACCGCTTTCTTGTATCTGTTCCTCAAAAAATTATGTTCCTTATCCAAAAGCTTACATTCTTTTTTATTCTTTTTAGTACATGTAGCTTACAACTTGCCATGCACTTACAAGTGCTTTAAACTACCTTCAACCAGATTTTACAAAAATTTGAAGCCATTTAAGCCACCCAAAGGTTGTCAAGACACCCTTATATACATAGTTTCAATATCATTGACCACCTACAAGTGCTCACTAAACCACTATCAAGTGGTTCAAAACCTTTCCCAAACCACTTTCAAATCACTTACAAGTGGAGGAGAAGACCTAGCAAGTGACTTAGAATGCCTATACAAGTGTTGTAGAACCACTTGATTAAATACGTAGTATCAATCTCATAGACCACCTGCAAGTGCTATCTAATCCACTAGAAAGTGGTTCTTAATCACTATCAAGTGCTATCTTAACCACTAGCAAGTGCTATCTTTACCACTAGAAAGTGGTTCCTAACCACTCGAAAGTGGTTCAGAACCACCTGCAAGTGCTATCTAAACCACTAGCAAGTGCTATCTTAACCACTGGAAGTGGTTCTGAACAACTGGCAGTAGGTTCTTAACCACTAGCAAGTGGTTCAAAACCACTGGAAACGGATATCTTAAGCACTATCATAAGGTTCATTCAGAACTACTGCAAGTGGTCCTCTAGAATTCCTGCTTGAGGTGGTTCATAACTACTTACAAGTGTTTCTTCACCACTTGCTTGTGGTTACCAGTTTACATAATGCAAATAGTTTTCAACCACTTGAATGTGGTCCACAGTTCATAAGTGGTATAGATTGCACTTCTGCCCACTAATCAACTTATAATAAGACATCTTGCAAGGCACACAACAAAATGGTTGATTGAATAGCAAATCATGTTTCTACATTAGAAATCGATATTGAATTCCGCAATACAATGTCGGTTTTTTTCCCAATTTACAAAAAGAAATCCTCATCATGAGTTACACTATCAAACTCATCATGAGTATTTACATAAATGATCACACGTACACAACTCTTAAGATTTCTGTTGAGACTAGAGATCAAAATGCAGCCTTTCATAATGTGTTTGTGGAGGTGGTGGAGGGAGCACTTTGCCTTTTCCAGTTCATAATTTTTCTCTTATAGATTCAACTTTTTGAAGAGTCTGCCACCCTCTTCTTCTAGCATCCAGTTTACAAGCATTGATCAACTCCGATTGATTATCTATTTTCTTCCACTCATAGACAAATGGCAAAACTTCATGATGCATAAACCTCTCCCATTGGTCTTTCATCAGGTCCTCTAAAGAAGGCAAGATAACATAGGAGTCTTCGTCGTTCAAGAAACACTTGGGATATTTTTCATCTAGCAAGAGGGTGTTATCTTTGTTGAATCGTGGAAACTCATTCCAAAAAGTGCCCCAAGACTAGAAAGGGCATCTGTTCCCTTTGCTCGTCAAGCTATGAGCTTCTATAGCATGCCTCCTTTGCAATCCACTCATGCAAGCACCCGTGGGCCTGAGGCAAGCACAATTCTAACCTCTTCTCCAGGTCTCGGTAAGGGCTTGTGTTCCAGACGTACACTTCAACAATTTGGCTAGCCCCAAGAACAAACCACTCTAAAAATGGTGCACATAGTGGTTGAGATTGTTGTCCTGCTTCACCTTTCGAAAGTGCAACATGTCCACGTTAGGCGGGCTGCGTCCCTCTCTCTTGTCGTGAGTGACAATAAGCAAATCATTAGTATTAATGATCAAGGCAGGCCTATTATCCTCCGAAAGTGAGGGACACAAAACTGAGTTACTAGGGTTGTCTCCTGATCAAAGTGTCCCAGGTCTTCTTACGCACAATGCTGGTGCCGAACATTACCAATCACTTTTATTTTTACTACAATGCCCAAAAAACCACACCTAGTAAATTGTAGTGAAGACTGACACCATGAGACAAAAAAATTATCTTATATTCAAAATAAGTAAATAGCAGAAAAAACACATGGAACTTAAAGTTTTCGATGTGCACGAGTTTTGGGGGGCAATTACTATCAATGTCTCCACATCCTCAGGGTATTTCCAATTACTAGTAATGTCTCCACATCCTCTGCGTCCTTCACTTTATCCTTTGGGATCACAATAATATTTAGGAAAAAAAAACCTAAATCTTCTCAAACAAAAATAAAACACTACATATATGCACTTCATTACCTTTGTGGTTGTCGGTTGAGACATTGCTCGAGTCATGTCCAATGGTTTTCTTGCCATGGTTCTCAACCACGAAGGATTCAACCTCGGGGTCCTCCACTCTATCCACACTTTTTACAACAGCCTTGTCATGCTGTAAACCCTCAGATAGCTCTATGTTGTTCTCGTCAAGTTCAGACACTTCTATATTGTTCTCGTCAAGCTCAAGCAGAGAATAACTTTTGTTGGCACTGGTTTCTGCAAAGAAAAGAATCATGTTAAGGGACTTATCTCATGACAAGTGGATTGAAGCTAAGTATACTGAACCCACCCTCCAACTTTGTGTACTCAATTCCGAGTGCCGAGCACTTGCCAACTTTTGGAATCTTTAATGTGCACAATGGGTGAGTGCACTCTACCATGGTGCCGCATAGAACTGCAAAGCAAAATTGGTAATATTTGTGTTGACATTCCAGTGACAAGAACCATGCCATGTGGTTAGCTGAGAGGGGTTTCCCACATGCAACACAGTCAACCCCAATACACACAAATGGTTTCAAAACAGAGGCTTTAGTTGGCGGTGAGGGGACAATGATGCCTCTACCCTTTTTCTAGATATATTTGATGGCTGTATCTATAAATGCTCTTCAAGATGTCAAGACTTCTAGTTCAAATTCCAAAACCATATTCCTTTCCTACCAAACATAGCATAAACAACAACGGAGAGTAAGATCATTCATGCTTCAATGGACTTAAGTGCATAAGCTTGAATGCTTCTATTCAACTTCTTCTAAAGAATTCAAAGCAAATAAGAAAAATGCTTGACAAATCCTATCAAAACACTTTCTAGTACTTTCTTAGTGTTTTCTAACAATTTATTTAGCACCTTTTAACCACCTATTGAGCACCATTGAGCACTCCAGAGCACTCTCTAACCACCTGCTCACCGCTTTATAAGCACCTAGCTACCACTTTCAAAGCACCTTCAAAGCACTTTCAAAGCACCTAGTTACCACTTTCTTGGTACCAAAAAGAATTTCAAATCACTTCCTCACCACTTATTGATCAACAGTAAGCACTTCAAGGCACTTTCGGCGGAGCACTTTCAAAGAACGTGGTTACCACTTTCTTAGCTAAAAATCATTTCAAATCACTTTTTAACGACCTATTGGTCAACAATAAGCACTTCAAAGCACTTTCTTACCACTTAGACACCACTTTTACTCCTTCTAAGCAGTTAAAGTGCTTTAAATGGCAGATTGGTTACTTGAAATCACTTTGAAGTACTTTCTAGGCACCATTCAATATTCTGGAGCATTTTCTAACCACCTCGCTATCACTTTCTTTGCACCATAAAGCAAAACTTACCACTTGGTCAAAACTTCATAACCACCTAGAAAGTAGTATAGAGCTATATCAAAACACTTTAAAGTAGTTTGAAGGACCCTTTCACCACTTTGAAACACTTTCTTACCACCTATCAAGCATTTTCAAGCATATTGTAGGCATCATTGAGCACTTTAAAGCACTTTTAGGTGCTTTTAAGGAATTTATTAGCACTTTCTAGGCACTTGTGAGCACTAAGAAGCCTTTTCTAACCACTTGGTCAACAATTCTTACTTCAAGTAAGCAGTTTAGACCTATCTCAAAGCACTTCATAACATGAAACCACTTGGTCAACACATTCTCCTTATCTAGCAATTTGAATTTATCACAAAGCACTTCTTGGCACTTTTAGCAGCAAGCTGACCTGCTAGGAGTCCAAATCTTCTTTAAGCCACCCTGAATCATTTTTGACACTTGCCTTGGACAGCATCTTGGTGATAGCTGACCTCTACCTCTTTGCGGTCTACCTCCCGTGGATTTGAATCAGGTGAGGTCTTGAGCACCTCCACCTCCTTGTTTAGTTTGTCCAATTCCCTGTATAAGTCACTAAAAGCAAAAAAAGGCCCTTCATTTCTAAGTCGCAGGTCCCCCTTTTGCTGCAGCTGCACTTTCACCTCGCCCAGCAGCCTTTTTTGCTCATTCTCCTGGCCACTAAGTCCCTCCGCCATGCTAAGCACCAACTGAGTATACATTGGCGTCTCTACTGGCAGAAATGGGTGCAGCTTAGTTGCTGACATTGTTGGTATCAATGACAAGGCACCATCATAGATAGATGCTTCTATTTGAATGAAACCTGTCAAGCCATAATCGGTGTGGAACTTGTTGATCTTCTGCTCAAAACCCCCTTTTTGCATCTTGCAATTTTAAGGACACTGCCACCAAACCTTGCCCATGCATTCCAATGTCCAGTCGCATCACTCGCTGCTGCTGACATCTCTCATACACAAAACCGCGTGTAAATTTTGCTAGCGGCTCACCATTGGATGGGGTTGCTTGATATACCTTGTGGTTCAAAAGGTGGCACTTGTCACGGAACTCATCTCTCACATGGTTGAGAAATAGCTTTGTGCTTTTCTTGTGCAGACACTTGAAGACACTCAGCCACTCCTCATTAGGGATATCTTTATCTGTGAGCTCTTTAGGCAGCTGCCCCTCTAGGCTGAGCCCGTACTCCTCATGTAGTTCCTCGATTGAGAAGCAAAATCTTGATAACTACGGGTACTCCATTGCTGCAAGCACCAGAAAACAAATATTGTTGAAAGCCCAGCTTTGCAAACACTGAAGCAATGGAAAAAAACAATGCAAAACATACATATGCATACCTTTTGATGACTTTGTTGACAGCTTCAAGTTCGATGAAACGCATTCCAGAGTGCCAGGTAGATCCTTCATCCCCACTTTTGATGGACTGCTTCGCATCGCGAGCTCATTGGTTGGAGGGGTTTGATCTTCAGGTTCAGGTCCACAAATTGTGCCCTTCCCGGTCTTGTGCCTTGGTAAACCGCGTGCAAGTGACATCATCTTACAGCCTACACCTTGATTGTACAGTAAAGAGGATGAGCTTATAAGCACACAGAGAAAGACTAATGCCTACAGCTCCAAGTTCTACAGTATGATGAGCTTATAAGCACACAGACAAAGACTAATGCCTACGGCTCCAAGTGCTACAGTATGATGAGCAGAAAGACTAAAGCATGCATACCTATAGCTCCAAGTTCTACAGTATTCATGATGCATGCAAAGCTTCACTTCAAAAGCAACAAAAAATTGTTACATGCAGACATGGAAACCTCTGCACTTTAAAACGGAAGTAGGTTAACCTTCTCACTCCGCTAGAGCATAAGCGAGAGTGAATGAGAGTCTGCAAACCTCAGCAATAGGGTTTACCTTCTCAGTCAGGCAGAATAGAGGCAAAAGTGAATGAGACGAGCATTTGTGTCGAAGCTCAGGGAAATCACCTGGCACGTGGAAAAAAGTTGACGTCGACATCGTCCTATGACAGGTCACATCATGCATACCTTGGAATGATGACTGAGACGCCCCTTCCTAAAATCATTGTCCCCTTCCAACTACTAAGGCCATTAACATTTTAAAATTCCACGTTTCTTTTTTTAATTTATCACAAATTCCTAAGTAGTCTCTTGGTGGTACCTCAAAAAGTGAAATAGTGGTACCACCAATACATGCTTAAACCCCGAGGGATGGTTACATGTGATTTTTTTGTGTTTTGATCACTTTGGTAGGAGGACCCATCAAAGTTGGAATGGGGTTGTATTTGTGCAAACTGGAGTTAATTAAGAACTAAAGTTATGAAGTGGCCTTGGTATCTGAATGATCATAGTCTTGAGCACTGAATGGCTAAGGGTCAAATTTGGGGGATCAAAAGGTTTTTTGAAGTTTTCTTAATGAACCTGGAAGCTTTTTGGAGGAGCCTTGGGACAAAAATCGTGGAGCTAAATCTCCACGTGGAATATAAAAGACCCACATGCGAGGGAGTGACCCAGGAGCCACACTATATAGGTTGGGGGGAGGCACCTCTCAAGGGCATCAAGGAAAGAGAGAGAGAGGGGAGCTCTCTTTGCTATGGCTCGTCTTCAATTTTATTAGTTGGAATCTTGGTAGATACCTTCGTTGAGCCTTCCGTCCAGCACTATAGTCGAAAATAAAATGTCACAAAGGGATTCAACTTTACGTATGAACAAGAGTGTCTTTTCAAAAACTAAGCTAGCTAGTAGCTCTTCCTGCTTTTGTTGCCATCTCCATCGAGCCTTTACAAAAAGTAAAAATCTAGCTCGTGTGGCCTACCCCAAAAGTTACTGTGTGTGCTCGCTCCCTTGTTGCTGGTTGAGTACACTTTGGCTTAGCTCCTCATCATGCCAAAGAGCCGTAGCTAAAGCCCAACCCTCGTAGCCGTCCTGGATTCCCTCATTTGTGTGTATCCTCCTTCCCGCCCTTTTGTGTGTCCTCCATTTTTTGACAAGATACCTACACTAAATACCTGCTAAAAAAATGATTTCCAAAATGTGTAAGACCTACTTGTGTACAAAAGTTAAAACATTGTTTATCTGCAAAATGAAGAGACATTGATTGATGGAGAATCAAATACTGCAAAATATAACACTGAACACTTCACCACCAAGAATAACCGCATTCCAAAATATTTTGAGGCACTCTAAACCACTTCAAGGTACTCAAAATGATTTTGAAGCACTTTAAGGAACTCATGAGCACTTGTAATCAATGTGAAGCACCTTGAGGCATTGTGGAGCACGTGGAAGCATTTAAGAGCACTATGAAGTACTAGGAACCACTCCAAATTAAGCACTTGGAAGAGGTTCGAAGAACTATTAAGGAGTCTTAAGCACTTAGAAGGTAAAGGGGCCAGTAACGAAATAGATAACTTATGATCCATCAAGCTCATGGCCTTTTGCATAGATTCATGTGGAAATAGAATTAATGGATGAACATTGACATGAGATCTTCTAACAACAATTAGTTGCGTTACCAAAAATGTAGCCAATTTAATTCTTTGTCAAGTTAGCATCATCTCCCATGGTACGGTACACTAAATACCGTACGGTCTCCCGAGATGGTACGGTGTCAATAGAGAGACAAAAAGCATCCGATGTGATTCCCTCATGTGCGTGTGTCCTCCTTCCCACCCTTTTGTGTGTCGTGTGTCTTAGACAAGATATTTGCACTAGATACCTACTAATGAAATGATTTCCAGAATGTGTAAGACCTACTTGTGTGGAAAGTTAACACTAGTTCTATAATTGGACACTTACGTGTCCTGAGACATTAAAGTGTCCTGTTTTTCTACCATGTTTTGGCAATTTATTTGTCAAGCTAAAAAGCAGTTTTTTACACCTTGCTTCTACCATAGATTGGTTATGAGGGAAGACAACACTGGATTTATCTCCATATCAAAATACAATATGTATGGAGAGAATTCTTGTAAGTTCTAAGACATAAATTTTAGTAAAATTCAAAGCTGTTTTGCCAAAAAAACATAAAATTATTATATCTTTTTGAAGAGATGGCCTTTTTTATGTTTATAAAAGCCAAGTGTTAGCATTTAGTGTTACAAAACAATGGAATGCACTTTGAAGATAATTTTTCAAGTCACATGTAAGCTATAGACATAATTTCATACTCAAGCACGTGTTGAATATGACCATAATTTTGGTCTTCCAAAGGTCCCCTCATGAAATTGGTATTATTCTAGTGCAATTTGACAACTACAAATGACTTTATAGTATGTTTAAACCAAGAAACTACATATTTTTTGGGTTCCTTAACTCAAGTAAATCTCGTTGCTTGAACTCTATCTTAAATTCTTTATCGTGCAAAAACTCTTTAAAATCTTGAGTTCTCCATAATAACATTGAAACCAAGGTTTTAGGCACCCCAATTGTGTATGTACCATGTACTTTGATACATTTAGTTGATTTACATGGAAAATTTGATATTATTTGAGGTTTTGAATGCTTATGTCTCAAGAATGATAATATGAAAGTTTTCTCTTATGCAGTTTTGAATATTTAAAATGATCCAATACTTGTTGCATACCAAAGCCCTTTTACTTGCCACCTTGAGTGCTCAATAGAAAGGGAAAGCAATGTATCACTTTTTAAAACTCATAAATACATCAGAAACATATTTTTCTTTGTATACAAAGATATGCTTGAAATGACCATATCAAACACATGGAACTTTCCATTATTTAATATACTCCAAAGTCAATTTTTTTGCACATGAAACTTTCAATTACCTATAGCAAAATTGTGGAAAAGTCACCTAAAATGCTATACAAGGTTGCTTCATTTTTTCTTGAGCTTATAAAGGCGATTTCTTCAAAACGTCAATCGCAGTCTTACGAGGGTCAACTTGATGAGTATAGTTCTTGATCATGATAGATTCTAAAATGCAAGGTTATATTTTTAAAAGATCATCTAGCTAGCATATTCAGTCATATCAAGAGGGTTTTCTTAAATAAACCGTCTAATGCAAGAAGCATTTAATTTAAATTTGTTAAAAAAGGACACTTAAAGTGTCCTGTTTTGGTAACAAACTAGTGTTAAAACATTGTTTATCTGCAAAATGATGAGGCATCGTTTGATGGAGGACTAGCTGTTGCAAATATAACATCGGGCACTTTACCACCAAGAATAATTGCATTTATAACATTGGGCACTTTACCACCAAGAATAATTGCATTCCAAAATATTTTGAGACACTCTAAAGAACTTTAAGGCACTCAAAATGATCGTGAAGCACTTTAAGGCACTCTAAAGCAATGTGAAGCACTTTAAGGAACTCAGGAGCACTTGTAAGCAATCTGAAGCACTTTGAGGCATTGTGGAGCACTCAGATGCAGGATGAATCCCTATGAGCCCACTGTGGAGCACGTGAATGCATTCAAGGGCACTATGACGTAGTAGGAACCACTCCAAATTAAGCACTTGGAAGAGGTTTGAGGAACTATTAAGGAGTCTTAAGTACTTATAGGGTAAAGGGGCCATTAGCGGAATAGATAACTACCGATCCCTCAAGCTCTTGGCCTCTTGCAAAAATTCATGTGGAAACCAATCCAATGGATGCACATTGACACGGGATTTCTACTACAACTGGTTGCATTGCCAAAACTGTAGCGGATTTAATTTTCTCCAGGTAAGCACAATCTCCCATGCAAAATGAACTTCTCCGTGTATTAGCTAGAGATGGTACGGTGCCAATAGAGTGACAAAAAGCATCCAGATTTGATTGCATCATGTGTACGTGCTCTCCTTACCAGCCTTTTGTGTGTCCTCCATTTTTTACAAGATATCTGCACTATATACCTACTAATAAAACGATTTCAAAATGTGTAAGACCTACTTATGTGAAAAGTTAAAACATTGTTAATCTGCAAAATGATGAGACATCATTTGATGGAGGAGCAGTTACTACAAAATATAACATTGAACACTTCACCATAAGTAATAACTGCATTCAAAATTACTTTGAGGCACTCTAAAGCACTTCAAGGCACTCAAAATGATTGTGAAGCATTTTAAGGCACTCTAAAGCACTATGAAGCACTTTAATGCACTCATGAGCACTTGTAAGCCATGTGAAGCACTTTGAGGCATTGTGGAGCACTAAGGTGCCCGCAGAAGCACTATGAGGCAGCGTGGAGCACATGGATGCATTCATGAGAACTATGATATACCAGGAACCACTCCAAATTAAGCACTTTGAAGAGGTTTGAAGAACTATTAAGGAGTCTTAAGCACTTTTAGGGTAAAGGGGCAATTGACCGTATAGATAACTTCCGATCCCTCAAGCTCATGGTCTCTTGCACAGATTCATGTGGAAACGGATTCAATGGATGCACATTGACATGAGATATTAGTTGCAGTTGGTTGCGTTGCCAAAGATGTATCTGATTTAATTTGCGCCAGCTTAGCACGATCTCCCATGCGAAATGTACTTCCCCGTGTATTAGAGATGGTATGGTACCAATAGAGAGATAGAAAGCATCCAGATATGATCCTGGAACCTACAAATAAGTGCTCTCCATATCAGCTATTATATACCATGTACTCATGCTAGGTAGTGGCACTATAGGGGTGGGGAGTAACGTACTAAAGGGGAGCGTTTATTCACTAGTCCCCTTACCCTAGGTACCTTCTCGTAGAAGCGGTGTCGAGAAATATGAAGCACCTCATAGCACTATGAAGCATTTCAAAGCAGCTAGAACCACTATGAAGCACTATGAATATTAAAATAGGAGTTTTGAATGTTTAGACTCGCATATGTTTATGAAGGCTCCCACTACTATACCATGTAATTGCAGACAATAATTTGAAAGTCACACTCTCCCTCACCTTATTCTTCGCTAAAATTACCTCTTTCTCGATCCTCAAACAAAGTGGTTTAAAAGACACCCCTTTATGGAACCATTAACTCATGCCTTGTTCATCATTGCTTCTAGCTTAAGAGACGAGTGGCAATGTGATTAGTGGGGGGTAATGGGATAGATAATCACTTGACAATCAAGAGTAGTTTCACCACCAAGAGAAACTGCATTCTCAAATACTTTGAGGCACTCTAAAGCACTTCAAGGAACTCTAAATGATTGTGAAGCATTTTGAGGCACTCTAAAGCACTCTAAAGCACTTTAATGCACTCAGGAGCGCTTGTAAGCAATATTAAGCACTTTGAAGCACTGTGGAGCACTAAGATGCACGATGAAGCACTATGAGGCATTGTGGAGCACTCAGATGCACGATGAAGCACTATGAGGCATTGTGGAGCACGTGGATGCATTCAAGAGCACTATGACGTACTAGGAACCACTCCAAATTAATCACTTGGAAGAGGTTTGAGGAACTATTAAGGAGTCTAAAGCACCTAAAAGGTAAAGGGGACAATAGTAGAATAGATAAATTTTGATCCCTCAAGCTCATGGCAAAGATTCATGTGGAAATAGATTCAATGGATGCACATTGACATGAGATATTAGTTGCAATTGGTTGTGTTGCCAAAACTGTAGCCGGTTTAATGTACTCCAAGCTAGCACCATCTCCCATGCAAAATGACCTTCCCCTCGTATTACAGACGGTAGTGGGGTGTCAGTAGAGAGACAAAAAGCATCCAGTTTTGAACGTGGAACCTACAAATAAGTGCTCTCCACATCAACTATCATAAACCATCTACTCATGCTGGGGTAGTGAAACTATTGGGGTGGGGTGTAACCTACTGAAGGGGAGTGTACACTCACTAGTCCCCTTACCCTAGGCACCGTGTAGAAGCGGTGTGGAGCAATATGGAGCACCTCAAAGCACTATGAAGCGTTTCAAAGCAGTTAGAGCCACTGTGAAGCGCTTTGAAGCATTATGAATATTAAAATAGGAGTTTTGAGTGTTTAGACTCACATCTGTTTATGAAGGCCTCAGCTACTATATTCATATTATTTTGGACAACAATTTGAAACTCACTCTCTCCCCCACCTTAATCTTCCCTAAAATTACCTCACCCTCGATCCTCAAACAAAGTGGTTTCAAAGACACCCCTTTATGGAACAACTAACTCATGCCTTGTCCACCATTGCTTCTAGCTTAAGAGATGAGTGGCAATGTGAAGCACCCGAAATGTTTGTAAAGCACCCAAAATGTTTGTAAATCACCCGAAATGTATGTGAAGCACTTTGAGGCACTATTAAGCACTTTGAGACATTGTGAAGCACTTTGAGGAATTGTAAGGCACTTTGAGACATTGTGAAGCACAATTGTAAGGCACTTTGAGGAACTCTGGAGCGTTATCAACCAGAATGCATGAGTTTTAGAATGCATGGAGATGTATTTTCTCAGAATGCATGAGTTTTAGTCTGCGACTGTAATATAGCCGCAGGCCAGTGAGGCCATCCCCGACAAGACGCAAGTTCTTCGCTGTCGCCTGTAATTTCTTGTGTGAAAAGTTAAAACATTGTTTCTGTGCAAAATGAAGAGACAACAACTGCAAAATTACATAACAACGGCCACTTCACCACCAAGAATAACTGCAGCGCTCCCACCACCCTCCTCCTCCTCACCCTCATCACCTTCAACTCCTGAACCTGATGCAGGTGATGGTGATGGTGATATTGGTGATGACGGTGAACGCCAACAGCAACAACAACGTGCAGGTGACGAGTATACGAGTTGCTCCCGAGTCTTCCCATTAGAGAGTTGACTCGCCTGCGTGCAGTTCATCCCTCCTTCACCTACGCCATTGCAACACTCTTCGGCCTCCTTCATCCTCAACCGGCCAAGCCGTACGTTATATAATTATTGTACTCTTCCATTTGAGGTTTATTACAGATCGGTTCAGTCCAGGTTATTAACGCAACTCTCTCACCTTGCACTTCTTCGTCATGCGTTTCTCTCAAAAATATATATGCTGGCAGGCCCATATTGCACCTGCCCTGGTTTTACTGCATGGTTGCCTACCCTTTGCCGTCCTCAATATGACACCGTAGCATTTGATCCAGGCTGGAATACATGGCACTGGTTACCACACCCGGCACAACGCTCCTTGAACAGAGATTTGCATCTAGATATAAGTATGGAGCCAAGTGGGCATGCCCAACGACTTTACCAATTCACAGAAAACCATGCTAGATGCGAGGTATGAATTGCTGCAAATGGATGCGGAAATCCTCCTATTGGTATTTAAGCAAAATCCAACATGCATGAAAAGTCGGGTCTTCGTGTACAAGTACAACTTTCAAGATGGAAGGTGGTTGCGTCTGTTTGATGACTATACTCTTATAGTCTCTAACCCTTATTGGCGAAACGTACATGCCATAGAGCTACATGTTGTTGCCCGAGCTAACCTCCTCATGCTCTCCATCGGCGATCAAGTAATCCTTTGCAACCTAGTTTCAAATACTTGGAGATCGTTGCCCCCCTTCTACAACCCTACAATTCATGGAGCAAGAATTCCTATTATCAAGGTGGTATGTGCTCTAGATCCTACATACTGAATAGATTCGTTGGTGGCATGTTCAAAGGAATCGTCAAAGGAGTGAAGCCCATTATTTCAACCTTAAAACTGTTTTTGTTTTGTACTAGATTTAACAAGCTCTTGCAAATAGTTTGATAATTTTGACTTGTACACATGGCCTCGATGTTAATGAGGCTTTTTATTGGCTATCTACAATGTAAAGCTTGATTTTGTTCTTGTTGAATATGGATGAAAGAGAACATTCGAACGAACAAAGCCAAGCTTGAAAATTGTCTCATAGGAGACAATAAGTAAACAAAGGTCGTTTGGATATGATAACAATGAGGTTGTTTAATAAGCGCTCTCACTAGATAATAGGAGTAATTACCATCATTCAACTCCCATCATTCAACAGCAACAACAACGTGCAGGTGACGATATCTTTCTGCCTGAAGATGTGATTCCCTCATGTGCTTGTGTCCTCCTTCCCCTCGTGACTAATTGACACCACTTCTGTCAGGTGGGATCTACGGTCCCTATTAATTGGGGGCGGCGGGATCAATTTTGCACCGTCGATGGCGGTTTAATCTCCACGTGATCACCATGTGATCACAATTAAAGTGAACCCCAAGTAAATTTGATGTGAACATCAAGTGACCGCCAAGTGATCCCCATGTGAATCCCAATCGACATGTGATCACATTGTGACCCCACCCATTACCAAGTGATTACAGCGTGACCTCAACTATCCCAAGTTAAAGTGATGGTAGTGTGACCCCGTCCATCCCAAAGTGATCTCCAAGTGAACATCATTTGATCTCCACCCCGTCATTTTTGCTATCTGATTCTATGTTCACACTTCCATTTCAAGTGGCACGCGATAGCTTAATGGGAGAGCCGTGGCCTCCGGGTGTGTAGGTGGTGGGTTCGAGTAGCAAGGGCTCAACCGGCCGGAATCCTTTTATTTTTGAGAATAAATGGACGGTCCACATCATTCGAAGATGCTGGACCGTAGATCCTACCTAACAAAGTGGTGTCAAATAGTCCCGTGGCTCCTTCCCACCCTTTTGTGTGTCCTGTGTCCCAACAAGACGCAAGTTCTTCGCTGGACCCAATATATATATCAAAGCTGTCGCCTGTAATTTCTTGTATGAAAAGTTAAAACATTGTCTCTCTGCAAAATGAAGAGACAGCATTTGATGGATGGCGAGCAGCAACTGCAAAATTACATAACAACGGCCACTTCACCACCAAGAATAACTGCAGCGCTCCCACCACCCTCCTCCTCCTCACCCTCATCACCTTCAACTCCCATCATTCAACACCACCACCAACCTGATGCAGGTGATGGTGATGGTGATGACGATGAACGCCAACAACAACAACAACATGCAGGTGACGATATCTTCCTGCCTGAAGATCTTCTAGTATACGAGTTGCTCCCGAGTCTCCCCATTAGAGAGTTGCTTCGCCTGCATGCAGTTCATCCCTCCCACACCTACACCATTGCTAAGTAAGAAGTAGTGTCTTCCGTGCATTCTCTTTTTCACATCTTTTAGAGCAGGATAGTTCTTTTGGAGAGTAACTCGCATGGTTGATTGCCTAGGATCTTTTTTATGTCATAATGTTTATCTATGGCCTTATGGATTAGTGATAATTTAGTTGTGTATTTGAAGCACTTCACACTGGTCATATCATGCGTGTGTAAAGGAAAACAGATCAGATGGACCCTATGCACTGCAAAGAAATACTCGTGCATATAAGAAATAATAATGATGATTAAATGAGATTATAACAAATTTCTAGAAATAGAGAGAAAACTCATGGTACATTGTGGTTTGCATTGTTAAAGCCACATGTCTTGTTGATAGATACGAGAAAACATTTAAAAGAGAAAAGCCAAGTTTGAAAATTATTTCACAAGAGAAAATAAATAAACTAAGACTGTTTGAACATGATAACAATGAGGAATGTAAACGAGTAGGGTTAGTGTAGCCGTTTATGTGTTCCTTTCAGTGCATAGGTAACACATCTTACTGGAGGTAAGATGTACCCAATCTTAAGAATCAAATGATGTAATCATATCTAGAAATTGATTTTGGGTAATGCTAGCTAGTTGTTCACTAAGCTAAAGATGGCAAGTGATGTATGTAAATTGTTTTGATAAATGACTTGGTTGTATGTATATATGTTAGAAGAAAATATTATGCCTTGAATATTTTATAGTGTTTATAGATGGCCATTTTGGGATTGATTAATTAACCTCAAAGAAAAATGTTAACAAAGCCACAAAAAAATTACATGGACTTCTAATGTATATTCAGAGAGCTATGGAGGAAAGTAGAGATAGGTGTTTAAGAGGGATGATAGTCTATTCATACAAAAAGAATGGATCACAGACCTTTTATAGGCATAATACTTTGATTAGGGTATGTCTCTATAAGTGACCATGACTTTAGGGCTCTACAATGTTCTAAATGAGAGCAGATAGAAGGTCAACCATTGATCTGGAAACAAAATTACTGCTCTCCATTTCCTAATGGCGTTGAAAAAGGCCATACACATTTTGAACACTAAACCTAATAAGTCTATGAAGTTAATTATATGTCAGAGTCATGTTATGGAAATCGATGATACAACACGATACCAAATCTCTTTTTCTAGTTTCTCCCATTTCTAGCAGTTATTTTTTTCACATTTTTTAGCTATGAGAGGGCATAATAATTCTTTTTCGAAGTAGCTAATGGGGTTGTGTACCTAGCATATTTTTAACATCTTTTAGCTACGAGAGGCCTTAATAATTATTCTGCTAAGTAACTAACATGGTTGTATGCCTAGCATATTCTTAATGTCTATCTATTTAAAAATGTTGGGGCCTTGCTATGCATCGTGTGTGATCCACTAAGGCTATAAACACTCAACCTCAATGCAGGAAAGCTCAACGGATGCAATCGGTGTGTCACTCACCTCTTTGTAGCCATCAATGAGGGAATCCCATGTTTTCAGAGAGGAAGAAGCCCACCGTTGCTTCCCACCTTACCTCCATGCTCTCTCTATCACGCTTAGACACTCATGCCCATACATAGTAAGAAGATAACATAGGAGGGAATGACGGAAATGTTAGTACATTCAAGAATGAGGAAAACGTTAGGTTACAAGACTCATATGTGGGTCACCCCGGTCTTTTATGGGCACCCACACTCAACCAGTCTCAGCACTAACAAGTTTGTAGTGCACCTCTCATCGCTCGATCCTTGACCTTGCATCTATGAGACCTAAAATCCCGGTGCATGATTCATATAAACAATAATAATAAATTTGTCCTAAAGTACCATGAAGGTAAGATTTTCTCTTCCAGATGTAAATTTTGTCCTCAAAAGTTATGAACGTGATGCACAACTCATCCCACTCCCGACATTTCATGGGTCGACCTTGGACGTTCCCGCAACTCATGTAAACAATTTTGCTTGTTTGATGTTGTACATTGTTGAGGAAGGACATGTAATTACTTAATTTAACACCACACTTAAGGGTGAAGATTGGAATTTGTTTTCCAAGCTTCAAGCAAATTATATTCCAAATTTTTCCGATTACTAGCAAAAATTCTTAGCCACTTTTTGCAAATCTCCAAACTTTTTCTCATTTTTTGAGCAATTATGCTCCTTTAAGAAAAATTATCCTCATGAAATCATTGATAAAACTTGCACAAGTTTCAGGAATTTTATCGACCATTATACTCCCACTTTCAACATTGATCCGCTTACCATCATGGGATCATTTTTTAGGGGGTTGCATCCTAGTATTCAAATTTTAGTGAGGGCTCAAGATCCACAAGATTTAAATACTGCTAACGTCTACCGTTAATGTGGAGATTTCCTACAGGTGTGCTTATGAACCACAACTAGTTGCGACGCCATCTCGATCGTACTACCCATGGATAGTCTCACACTCTTTATCCATGTCCACTCCTAGTTTATCTTTACGAGCTCCATATTATGTACCCAAATTACAATCAACACCACCTCTGCAATTACCACATGGTACCCCACCCCAACTCCAAGCAGCACCATCACCTCTTTTGCTCCAAACACCCACACCCACTATGAACACTTCCTCTTCATCCAGTGTCTAGACAAGGGCAAGGCTAGGGAGTCACGGACTGGGCCAGGGGCCAGGCTAGGCAATGTGGACAAGGGGATCCGGCTAGGGCATAAGGCTAGAAGCCTCCCTTTATATTGGGAGGTTGGGAGGAGGATCCTAGGTCTAGTCACCCAAGAGCTTACATTGGTATCAAGAGCCGAGTTACTTTTTGAGGACACAAGGGCATGGAGAGCCCCACCTTTTTTTAGAGCTTTTCTTGCATGTGCATGAGGACGTGACTTCTCCCCACCGTAGCCTCGACGAGACTCATCCTGTGGGAAACCCCGCTTGCAAGAGAGGACGATGACGGGATCACCTGCTCGAAATCGCTTGGTTTCGGCCTTGAACGGCACGCGCAATCGTGCAGAGGGGATCTCGTCTCTTCGGCGGCCTCATTGGGCACTACACGCAGCGATGGGAGTCCCCTCGCCTACTCGACGGCTTGCAACAGCTTCCATCGTCGTTTCCAAAACGGCTTTTCATATTTTCCCTAAGGCCCAAAAACTTTGGGCAAAATTTTTGAACTAGTATGCATGCCCACCCTGGCACACACCCTTACAACAAGAGGCGTCTCGATATACAACGAGGGCACGGAACTCGATTCATGGCATATCGTTCAGCAGGCCAAGAGTCAATAAGATGCATAATTTTGCAACTTAATCACTGTACAACAATAATTTCGGCCTTGATGTCCATTTGGTATCCGGTCAAGGGGAACATAATCTCGCCAAAAGGCAGCGAACTTCTTCATAGGACGTCAATTTCTCGTTCCTTCTTCCAAATTGCAAAAAATGTAGCATCCCATCAAACCTCGTTGACATTGACTTTTACAAACCAGTATGCAACATAATTAGCAAGGCTAATTATTGACTGCGGTGCCAACTATGACTACAGGATTATTTTTGACTCAAGGTATTTTTCTTTCTATTCCGTCCAGTGCACTGTGTTGCCATAGATTCAGATATCAATATGACTTTTGATTTCAAGCATCATACGCCTGGTCCTGCTCATGATGGCTCGCAGTCGGATGCTCTCACAGAGCGAGGATGCCCACGACGCTAAGGGAGGTGATGACGCTTACGAATTGCTTGATATTCAAGAATTTCCTGCACTTCAGACACGCATATTAGTAATCGAAGGATATTTTGCATCTTTAAATGAAAATGTTACTGATTTATTTACGTTAGTGATACAATTTATGAAGCAGCAGGCCAAGGGCCCTGTTTTCCGACACATGCATGAGCACACTATTACTCAGGGGCAAGGCCCTTCTTATCAAGGACAAGGTCTATCTCCATATTCTTTGCACACTCTCACTGCAAAGGAGGTGGATGAGTTGTTGAAAAACACCAAACCACCGACTTTTAAGGGGGGAGACCGAGATCGTAATAAGGATGCAGTGAATATCTTTCTCAGCAAGTGGGATGGAATTCACGCCTTACGGCGTACTCCGGATGCAGTTAGAGCACTGCACACAAGTTTAACTTTGGAAGACAAGGCCTACAAATGGTGGATGTCTCTCAAGGAGAAGAATATCACACCACAGAGTTGGGCAGCCTTTGAGGCCAAAGTTTTTTTTTTTCAAATGAGGAAGATCAAAATTGGACAGCTTGGGACACGTGTTCCATGCGCTAGCACCCATGATTACTTGAATATATATCTCACTATCGAGATGTTATCCTCAAGTTGTAAGGACTAGACACCCTTCAGCAAGTACACGAGTTTATCCGTGGTCTAACACCAGAGCTTAAGAAGCATGTCAAGAATCAGGACCCTAAAACACTTGAGAAGGCCATAATGAAAGCACACATTCATGATGATCGAGATGAAAAAAAATCACATAATATTCATGTGCCTGCTAATACACATGGTAATACACATACACAGTATGGGCACAACAAAAGAAAATTTATAGTAGCCAATTCAGAAGAAGCTAAAAAACCCAAGGGGTCCTATGGTCCTCTCTCTCCCGAGGACTTTGATAAGGCTAAAAAAGAGAAGTTATGTTCTCAATGCTTGGAAAGCGGCCATGCCAAAAAGGATTGTCCCAAGGGGAAATCTGTTGCTCATAGCAAGGAGAAAGCAGTGAACACAGTGCAACTGCTGCCTCTTGAGTCTTCCTCACGATTCTCTACAGTGGAACTAACACACAACAAGGTGGTGCATGAATGTTGTATTACAGCTTCCATGTGGCAATAGACCTTCGAACCACATAAGTTAGTGTGTATGCATGGATATCTGCAAAGACAGAAGGTCTGCATCTTGGTAGATGGCGCTGCTACTCACAATTTCATTAATTATGCATTGGTGAAAAAACTCAAATTGCCTTAAACTCCGAGTTCCCACCTCTAAAAGGTAGTAATGATGAATGGTTATGATGCTGAAATCTGGGGTACTAAAGTTCTCAAGCTGTACCGTTGGAAGTACAAGGCTACTCCACATCCTTAGATTTTCAAGTTATGAACATGGAGAGGGCAGACGTGGTACTTGGTAAGGAATGGCTGCATAGCCTAGGACCATCATTGAAAGTAATTTATGAGCATAGCAATTTGATGTTTGAATCCCATGGCATACATGTGTTGTTGTTAGGAGAGAAGGATGTGCCTTCCTCACCACTGATATGTACAACTCAGCTTATGCAGCTCGTTTCTGATAATGAAATAGATCAAGTTTTCTCTTTCATCTCTTCCACCACCGGCTACTTCTCAACAAGCAAAGGTTGCTAGTGCTTTAAAAAATTTATTAAGGGAATTTGAAGATTTTTTTCCTAATGATTTGCCATCAAGATTACCGCCGACACAATCAGTGCAACATAGCATCGATGTGGTTGCAGCAGGCAATAAACCAATAAATAAACCACCCTACCGCATGAGTTACTCTAAAGCTGTTGAGGTGGAATGTCATCTTTCTGACTATCGTAGCAAAGGGTTTATCCAACCCAGCTCTTCACCATGGCATTCTCCTATCCTATTAGTGAAGAAAAAAGATGGTAGTATGTGCATGTGCGTAGACTACCGTGGTTTAAATGTTGTTACTGTTAAGAACAAATACCCATTACCACGCGTCAATGAGTTGTTCGACAAGCTCACTCATGCTCGTATCTTTACAAAAATAGACTTGCGGTTGGGTTATCACCAAGTACGTATTCGACTTGCTGATATACCCAAAACTGCATTCCAGACAAGGTTTGAACACTACGAGTTTTTGGTTAACCAACGTGCCCACAACATTCATGACACTTGTGGATAGTGTCGTGAAACCGTACTTGGGCAAATTTGTCATCGTTTTTCTCGATGACATTCTAGTATACAATGCTTCTGAGGAAGAACACCTACAACATCTGAGGCAAGTGTTCGAATTGTTATGAAAAAATTGATTATGTGCCAAGGAGTCTAAGTGTGATTTCCTGAAAGAGGAAATTCACTACCTTGGGCATATTATTTCAGCTACTGGACTACACATAGATCAATCCAAAGTGGATACCATTAGATAGTGGCCTTTTCCTAAAAATATGGATTTGCAGGTTTTTATCGAAGGTTCGTTAAAGACTATGCGAACATTGTTGTTCCCATGACAGACCAATTGAAAGGCAAAGGCAAGACCTTTCAGTGGGGACCCGCTCAACAGCATAGTTTTGATATGCTCAAGGATGCATTAGCTACGGCACCAAATCTAGATATTGTACATCCTTTGAAACCATTGGTTTTGGAAACGGATGCCAGAGTCCGTGCTATTGGAGCACTCCTACTACAAGAAGGGCGGCCAATTGCATTTGAAAGAAAGAAGCTTGATTCAGCACAACAGAATTATTTTGCTTATGAACGCGAACTCTATGCAATAGTGTATTCCGTGAAAACATGGAGACATGATTTGTACGACGCTCAATTTGAGATTGTGTTTGACCATGAAAGCATTGAATGGTTTACACAACAAATCGATTGAAGGGTCGAAAAGCTAGGTGGACTGAGATTCTTCAGGAATATGACGCAGAGCTCCGGTATCATAAAGGACGATACAATGTGGTGGCTGACGCTCTTAGTCGTATGCCTGAGATCAATTATCTCTTGTTCACGAAATTTCGCAACGAATGTTTGGATTCTCTAAAGGGAAAATTGAGCAGGATGATGCATATTTCAAAGCATGGAGCCATGTGCAAATGACGGATCCTTCTTGTAGAGTGCGCAGGTGATGGAGAAGGTAGGAAAGAAGACTACACACACACACCAACACACATCGAGACACACACACACAATCGTTACCTTGCAACAGCCATTCAACGTGCTGCTCTTCTCTTCTTCTCTCTCTGAACTATTATCCAAAGTATATTTACAACATAGTATAGTCAGTGTCCGGCCGCCCATAGCACAATGGACATATTCTTTAACATCATATTCTTTAACACTTCCCCTCAAGCTCAGAGTGAGCTTGCATATGATGGATTCCCAATGCTTCACGAAAGTAGGAAAACTTCTCCTTTCCAAGAGATTTTGTGAATATATCCGCAACTTGATCATTTGTCTTCACATACACCAAATCAATCTCATTTGCCAAAACTTTTTCTCTAATGAAGTGATAATGTACCTCAATGTGTTTAGTGCGAGCATGGTAGACTGGATTCTTTGCCAACATGATGCTGCTAATATTGTCACAATATATAATGACACTGTCAAGATAGTCAAAACCAAAGTCTACTATAAGTACTCTCAACCATGACTCTTCACATGCTGCCAAAGCTACTCCACGATATTCAGCTTCTATACTTGATAATTCTACAGTTGATTGCTTCTTGCTACTCCAACTTATCATACCATTGCCAATGAAAAATGCATAACCACTTGTAGATCTTTTATCCATAAAATCTCCTGCCCAATCTGCATCTGTGTAACCATAAAGACAAAGCTTCCCATTCTTTTCATAAAACATTCCATAACTGACAGTGGCTTTCACATATCTCATAATCCGTCTCACTGCGTCAAGATGACTTTTACATGGATTTTGCATGAATTGAATCACAACACCCACTGCATAACTCAAATATGGCCTTGTTATTGTCAAGTAAATAAGGCTTCCAACCATCTTGCGATACATAGTGACATCCTCAATGTAATGTCCATCATCAAACAACTTCACATTTTGATCAAGAGGTGTATCAACCGGTTTGCACACTGTCATTCCATACTTCTGAAGGATATCCAATGCGTATTGTCTTTGTATCATCCAAATTCCTGATAAAGTATTGACAATTTCAATTCCCAAGAAATATCTCAACTCACCAAGGTCCTTCATGTTGAATTCTCTCAACAAACTCTTCTTGACATGCAAAATTTGCTCAGCATGACTTCCAGTGAGAATCAAGTCATCAACATAGATAACAATAACAACGATCTCTCCATCAACATGCTTCAAAAATAATGAGTGATCAGCAATAGATTGTTTAAATCCAATCTTCTTCAAGAATCTGGTTATCTTTTCACACCAAGCTCTAGATGCTTGCTTCAAACCATACAATGCTTTCTTCAACTTACACACATAATATGGAAACTCTGGATGTTGATAACCCTCTAGCTGTATCATATAAACTTCTTCTTCCAAGTCACCATTCAAGAATGCATTATCCACATCCATTTGCCGTAACTTCCAACCGAACATACTTGCCATTGCTATCACCAATCTGACTGTTGTCATCTTTGCAACTGGACTAAATGTCTGATCATAATCAAGACCTTTTGTTTGTGCATAACCTTTAGCAACAAGCCTCGCTTTGTATCTTTCCACACTACCATCTGACTTGCACTTGACTTTGTATACCCATTTTGAACCAATTGCTTTCTTTCCACTTGGCAAGCGAACCAAATCCCAAGTGTCATTCTTCACAAGAGCATCCATATCATCATCCATAGCAGACTCCCATTCTGATTTTCCAATTGCCTCTTGAAAACATGTAGGCTCTTTATGTTGCACATGTGAAACCATGTATGCATAATGTGTACGCATGTAACCGTTGTATGTCAATCTATCAACTGGATAACGCACCCTCTCTGATCTTCTCAACTGTGGTGCACTCTTCTCTTCAACTCTTGCATATGGGGGTACATATTTCTCAATATGCTTACTGCCAGGTGTCCTCAAATGTGGTAAACCATGCTCTTCATCGAGGCTTTCATCTCCAGAACACTCTTCAACCACTTTCTTCTTGCCTTTCTCATCTTGCTTCTTATCTCGCAAACGACCACTCCATGGGTTGACACTCCCTGTACTCTCCTCTGCCATATGTGGTCCTGAAATAGTTCTTGTTGATGGTCCTGGCTTATCAGCAACATGACGCACATTCTCTTGCTCTTCATATTCATCTTCTATCATCACTGGCTTTGGTTTATACCATGGTTCATGCTCACAAAATCTGACATAAACTTGTCTTGTGGTAGGATCATAGCACTTGTAACCTTTCTTTTCAACTGGGTAGCCCAAGAATATACACTTCACTCCCTTTGGCTCCATCTTCTTTCTTGCTTCATTTGGCACATGAACATAGCAAACACATCCAAAAACTTTCATGTAGGAAACTGTTGGCTTGATCCCATAAAGTCTCTCATAAGGTGAAATTTCATGAATGGCAGCTATTAGTGTTCGATTCATAATGTGTAATGCTTTATGAACTTCTTCAGCCCAATACGTTAATGGCATATTCATCTCATTCATCGTGGCTCTTGCAATCTCTGCTATGACTCTATTCTTTCTCTCAGCAACTCCATTTTGTTGTGGTGTGTATCTGTAAGTAATCTGTCTTCTTATGCCTTGTTCACGTAAGTAATCATCAAAACTGTGTGACATGTACTCTCCCCCTCCATCTGTACGTAGGCATTTAATTTGACAGCCATTCTCTTTCTCAATCATAACTTTGAACTCCAAAAATACTTCAAATGCCTCTAACTTTGCCTTTAGAAAGTAAACCCATGTCAATCTGCTGTAATCATCCGTAAATGTGATAAAATATCGACAACCATTTGGCGTAGCATGATCACAAGGTCCCCAAATATCTGAATGAACAATTTCCAAAGGACTTTGGCTAATTCTCCCCCTCTTTGGAAATGGTAAACGAGATTGCTTTCCAAATTGACAAGCTTCACAAACATGATCAAAATTCAATCTGCCAAACTTTGGTAATCCACGTACAATTTGATTTGATTGCATATGCTTTAATCTTCTAAAATTGACAAGACCAATCCTCTTATGCCATAACTCTGCCCAATCATCTTGAGTGGCTGATTTGTTTGCATACATACCACTATGTAAACATGGATCTCCAGCTTCCAATGAGAACAAGCGACCTTTCTTTCTTCCACGTGCCAATATCTTGCCTGGTCTGCCATTGTGAAACTCCTCTATGAAGCAGCCATAACAATTAAAACGGACTTGCAACCCTTGATCTGTCATCTGTCCAACTGATGCTAAATTCTTTGTGATCGAAGGTACATATAGAACATCTCCCAATGTGTTGTATATCCCGTCTTTTTCTAGCAATGAAACTGAACCAACATGTGTAATCCGATGCATAGTATCATCACCTGTAGTGACAAACTCATCCTCTTCTAACTTCTCTTTTCTGTCAAACCATTCACCATGATATGTCATATGATTTGTGGCACCACTATCTAAATACCATTCATATGTATGATGTGGCTCCACCATGCTTCCAACAACATGCTCCATAGGAAATAAATGTCCACTCGATCTATTGTCATATATATTTTGATCATGAGGATTGTATCCAGCAAAGTTTCCTCCATGTCTGCCATAACCTCGGCCTCTTCCACCACGATCACGATTTTGATTTAGCCTTGTGTAACATTTTCTTTCAAAGTGACCATAAATGCCACATCTGTTACAATATCCATCTTTTTGAGGATGTACAAATCGTCCATCTCCACGTCCACGAGTTCGGGCTCTCCCCCTGCCTCTTTGGCTATAATCGTTGTAACTTTGACTTTGTTGGTTTTGCCATTGACCTCTTCCAACATTGTTTCCACGAACATAGTTTCCTCTTCCACCTCTATTGTTTCCACGACCTCTAGAGTAAAAAACCTGATCTCTGAAATTGTTATTTGATGTAGAAGGACTTGACTTGCCTAACTTCACCTCTTCTTGCAAACAAAGGTTTACTAACTCTTCAAAATTAGGCATGTGTCCTCGAACAGATATAGATGTATCCAATGACTTGTATTCCGGTCCCAAACCATTCAATGTCACTGAAACTAAGTCATCATCTAGAACTTCAACATTAATGCTCGCAAGATCTTCCTGTATTTGCTTTATCTCTGTCACATAATCTGATATGGATCTATTTCCTCGCCATACACAATGTAACCTTTGCTTCAAGTGAATCTTTTCGTGGTTCTGTATTGGAGATGTTCATTCTTGCTAGTATCTCCCATGCTTCCTTTGGAGGTTGAGCCTTCTTCACATGTGGTATAAAGAAGTCACTTATGCATAGTGAAATCCAATGCATCACTTTCCTTGAATTCTCGATCCACTTCTTGTAAGCTTCTACTCCTTCTTGCCATGTTTTATGTGCTTCAACATTCTCTCTATTTGGTTCCAAACCAACCTCCGGACACTCTTGTTCACCTGTAATATAATCCCATAAACCTTTATCCATGATAAAGTTCTCCATCATGTAAGACCATATGCTGTAGTTCTCTCTGGTCAGCTTCTCTCCAACAATCTGTGTGACTTGAGTTGAACTTTCTGCCATCTTCACTCTCTCAATTTCTTTCAAAGGATTTTGATAAAATTTCAGCAGAGTTTCGTTTGTATTTGGACAATATCTCAAGTGACAATCTCAACCAAAGTGCTCATAAACACTGACAGAAAATCTCTCACTGCCAAGGGAAAATCCACTGACTCACTTTGCCACAGACTGACTCAGTACTATGCATAAATACTCTAAAACAATGTCCACATGGACCTGTATGCAAATGCAATCCATACACTGTCCTGTACCACATATCCATACATCCACCTTCTTCCCATAGTCGTAAACGACATATGAGGTCTTTCGCGGGGCTAGTCGGGGGTTTGCTCCAGTACCTAATCCACCTTGCCAAAGTACCAAAGCTCCCAAGGCAAGGCTTCAAAAAACCTCACTCGACCCTCACAAAGGCTGCACTTTTCCAAAATACATTGACCGCATATCCATACATAACCACAAAGTACTCAATCTGACAATATAACCGCCTCAACTTCTTCCCACAACCTTTCTTACATAGGCGGCTGTCCATAACGGACCCACAACAACCAAACATAATCTTCGATAACACAATATCATGATGCAAAATCTCTATGTCGCTCTCCAAAACCTGTGTAAATGCTGAATTCTTCACCTGTAACCTGTAAATCTACTACCGAGTGCAAAACTAGACATCTCCTATGCTTGTGTGAGCTGGCTATTTGCTGTAGAAAATTGCAGATTTTGGAAAATATGAGTATGCCAATGCGTCCAGAACGCCCAAAAACATAAAGATAGACTCCTGGATCACTGTATTCCGAGTTCGGGTGAGGGAGTTATGACCAAAAAACCTCTCTTTTTTGCTGTTTTCCAGAGCTGCGGAAACCTGTGTATTGACTGTAGCTCCTCAAGCTGAGCTCTGATACCACTTTGTAGAGTGAGCAGGTGATGGAGAAGGTAGGAAAGAAGACTACACACACACACCAACACACATCGAGACACACACACACAATCGTTACCCTGCAGTAGCCATTCAACGTGCTGCTCTTCTCTTCTTCTCTCTCTGAACTATTATCCAAAGTATCTTTACAACATAGTATAGTCAGTGTCCGGCCGCCCATAGCACAATGGAAATATTCTTTAACATCATATTCTTTAACACTTCTCACTCCAATGCTGGTAGTGTATTGTTAACCTCCACACACAGTTCTCCTCTTTCGAGTGATGAACTACAGCGATGGAAGAATTTTACCATCGAGAATCGATACCTACTCCATAAGGGGAGATTTTGTGTATCGACGGACACAACCATTCAATGCCAAATTATTTATGAGAGTTTGTGTCCAAGTGCAGGGCAACCGGGTATTAAAAAAACTTATGCTCTCATACGACAACAGTTTTACTGGGTAGGTTTACATGGCTTTGTTCAAGATTACGTCTTGCATTGCCAACAATGTCAAGTAACAAAGCAAAGCGCCTGAAAGCAAAATGACTCTTACATCCTTTGGAGATTCCCAATCGTAAATGGGAAAGTATCTCTATGGATTTTATTGTGGGTCTACCAACGACGTTACTACGTTAGTATGCGTGGTCGTAGACCGTTTGACTAAACTATGTAAGTTTATTCCAATCAAATCCATGATTAAGACTCCAGAATTAGCCTAGCTATTTGTAATTAGTTTATACAAGTTGTATGGCTTGCCAAGTAACATTGTGAGTGACGTGACCCCAAGTTTAACATTCATTTTTGGAGGGTTGTGTTTAAACGATTGGGTATAGCCGATCATCCAAAAATGGATGGTCAGACTCAACGAGTCAACCAAGTGCTAGAGGATATGCTACATGCATATGTTAGCAAGAAACAAATAGACTGGGAAGAATATCTACCTCTTCTTGAGTTTGCTTACCACAGTGCTAAGCATGTCACCACTCAATTTAGTCCTTTCATGCTCATGTATGTTTTTCAACCTAGGTCATCTGTTACGGTGGAGTTGGCAACCAAAAACTCCAACAGGGGAATACTAGTTTGGTACCAAAATAGGACACTTTAAGTGTCCTTTTTTAACAAATTTAAATTAAATGCTACTTGCATTAGACGGTTTCTTTAAAAAAACCCTCTTGATAATCTTAAATATGTTAGCTAGAACGTATTTTAAAAATATAACCTTGCATTTTAGAATCCATCATGATCAAGAACTATACTCATCAAGTTGACCCTCGTACGACTGCGATTGACGTTTGAAGAAATTGCCTTTATAGGCTCAAGAAAAAATGAAGCGACCTTGTAGAAAATTTTAGGTGACCCTTCCAAATTTTCTCTATAGATAATTGAAATTTCATGTGCCAAAAAATTGACTTTGGAGTATATAGAATAATGGAAAGTTCCATGTGTTTGATATGGTCATTTCAAGCATATCGTTGCATACAAAGAAAAATATGTTTATGATGTATTTGTGAGTTTTAAAAGGTGATACATTAATTGCCCTTTCCATTGAGCACTCAAGGTGGCAACTAGAAGGGATTTGGTATGCAACAATTATTGGATCATTTTAAATATTCAAAACTGCATAAGAGAAAACTTTCATATTTTCATTCTTGAGACATAAGCATTCAAAACCTCAAATAATATCAAACTTTCCATGTAGATCAACTAAATGTATCAAATTACGTGGTACATACACAATTGGGGTGCCTAAAATCTTGGTTTCAATGTTATTATAGAGAACTCAAGATTTTCAACAGTTTTTGCACGATAAAAAATTCAAGATAGAGTTCAAGCAACAAGATTTAATGGAGTTAGGGAGCCCAAAAAATACGTAGTTTCTTGGTTTAAACATATGAAGTCATTTGTAGTTGTCAAATTGCACTAGAATAGTACCAATTTCATGAGGGGACCTTTGGAAGAACAAAATTATGCTCTTATTCAGCATGTGCTCAATTATGAAATTATGTTTATAGCTTTTATGTGACTTGAAAACTTATCTTTGAAGTGCTTTCCATTGTTTTGTAACACAAAGTGCTAAAACTTGGCTTTTATAAACATAAAAAAGGCTATCTCTACAAAAAGATATAATAATTTTATGTTTTTTTTGGCAAAACAGCTTGAAATTTTACTAAAAATTTTGTCTTAGAACTTACCAAAATTCTCTCCATACAGATTGTATTTTGATATGGAGAAAAATCTTGTGTTTTCTTTCCCTCATAAACAATCTATGGTAGAAGCAAGCTGTAAGAAACTTCTTTCTAACTTGACAAATAGATTGACAAAACTTGGTAGAAAAACAGGACACTTCAGAGTCTCAGGACACTTACGTGTCCAATTACAGAACTAGTGTTAAGGATTCTCTCCAAGACCACATGGATATGCTGAAAAGAACGTCCGACAAGAGCATGATCAGTATACGAAGTACACTGATGAGAAACATCGGCAAGTTACCTTTGAGGAAGGGGAGGAAGTATTTTTACATGTGCCAGAGCATTCACAAAGTCTGAAAACTGGGCCAACACCTAAATTGTGGGCCTTTCAAAATACTCAAGCAAGTTGGTGATCATGCCTACAAACTATCATTACCTACACATTCTCGTATCCACCCGGTGTTAAATGTAAGCCATTTACATCAGCGATTACATGGGGATAACAATGTCATTGATTGTTCAATTTCATTGAACCTCCTACCCTATTGCATGAACTTGAACAAATTCTTGACTATCATGATTTATGTACACGTCATCATGTACGTTGACAAGCTTTAATCAAGTCGAAAGATTGACCTGAGGAAGGTGCCACTTGGAAAAACATTAGCTCTCTTAAGAAGAAGTTTTTCGCTTTTATTTTTTAGGGCAGAAACTCTTCCTTAAGAGGGGATTAATTTCAGGACACGGGCAAGGTCATGGAGTCACGGACTGTGGGCCAGGGGCCAGACTAGGCAGTGTGGACAAGGGGATCCGGCTAGGGAATAAGGCTAGGAGCCTGCCTTTATATTGGGAGGTTGGGAGGAGGATCCTAGGTCTAGTCACCCAAGAGAATACATCCACCTATCCACATGTTTCAGCACTAATTTCTCATGCTCCCCCACCTTTTGTGACCTATCTTCAATCTACTTCTACCATTGCACCTTCCATGCATCACGAGGCGGGAATGGTTATGACAGCACTTCATCTAGTATAGGGGACTTGAATGACAGGATGACTAATTACATGAACGAGTTGAATGAAAACATGAAAGCTGTGACTATATATGTGAGATTTTTGAGGCGCTAAGAAAATTTGTTATCTGCAAGTCGTCTTGAACCTAATCCCACTAAGATTCTGTGTTGAGCTTGTGGTGTACTTGACCATCTTTCCAAATATTTTCCCACTGTTAGCTGCACTTATGAGAGATGTTTGGGTAGGGGTCACATTGAAGAAAATTGTTATATTAAGATACACCACATTTTTAATAGCAATTCTACAATACCACCGCCTCACACCATAGACCATCATAGTGGGAATTAGAGATCTCCAGGACCTAGTTGGACACTTCTATAGAGAGGATCTCCTAGTTCTTCTTCCATGCATTCTTCTAGTTTGTTGCAGTGAGACCTGTGCATGCCACTACACGAGAGGGATTATACACCTGATGTCACTACCCATCCACTCACCTGTGTTGTTGTTCCCACTCCAGACCCTTCCGCCCAACCTCGTCATGTTTGTTCTTGCCCTACCCAAAGTAAGTTACTTCCTCCTATTGTTTCTTTTGACCTTGTTGCTTCTCTTAATCGAGTGGATTTTACCATGTCCCTACCACAATACCTTCTAGATGTGTCCTTTTGAGAAGGTACTACAGAGATTTGGGTTCTTTGAAGGGGGTGAATACTATTTTTCCTGCCGTTCAAAAGGTGGATTTCCTTCTTACTGAGCGAGAGTGTCCCTGAGTGGAGTGCATGATCCACCAACTTGTGATCCCACATACTATAGTAGATGGCAAGAAATATACATAGAGATGTCTTGTACAAGAGTTACCACAAGAAGAGAAATTATCAGATCTCTTTAAAGAGGGCTTGGAGAACAAAACTCTCAAAATGAATCTACACCTAAAAGCATGCACTACATTTGATAAGGTCACAAGAGAATCATTGTATCTAGTTTATAACTATAGGGTCTATGAAGAGGTACCGAGAGATATAGGCAAGATAAGCAGTATTGCCTCTTCTACACAAGTGAATCCACTTTGAAGCGGAGTGTTTAAGCCCCACCAATACCAAACGTTGATCAAATGGTCAAGGAAGTGATCAGAAGGATGAACCAAAAGTATTCAAAAACCCCAAACCTATGACAACCTTCAATAAGAGAAAATGTACCACAAGTCTTAAACTGGTGTGCTATTGAGCTAAAATTTACCAACATGTGACAAAAGACTGATTTTACAACAAGAACTAATAATTCACTCTATATGGGTCTTTTGTATTTAAATATCTTGATGAGAGTAGTGACTCATGGATTTTATCAAAATCAAGAAGTTAAATACTACAAGAGAGTGCACTTGTCCTGAAAAAAAGTGACTTCTTAGCTTCTGTTGAACACTCCAAAATCAACAAGAAAATTGTACAGTAACTATATTCTCATAGAAACATGGGAAAAGATTAATCGATGGCAAAATTCTAAACAAACGTGTTTGTGTATTTTACATTAAACCACAATATAACTTATAACACCATATTAGTGAATTCGGAAATTTTCTAATTCCCACTTTCAGAATGATTTTAAGATCTGACCACATGGCCAAATCTTAACCAAAGTTTTGAGAGCATGGCTTGAAAGGGATTTTCAAGTACTACATTCAGGAAAAAATTGACCTTAAAAATAGTTTGTGATTTGTACATGTGGCCAAATCTTTAAGACATTGGTAATTCCCAAATTGGCTCTAAAGTCTCAAACTCTCTAATACGGTGTTTTATTTTGTTGGCACTTGTAGAGGTCAAGAAATTGACGACTTCAACTTTGCTAGTTTTTTTGCCAGCAGGCTACTGAAGGTCAATTAGTAATATCATAGTTAATCCTCTTAATTGCTCCTAGTTAAGTTAGAACTGTGTAATCATTTATTCAAGAACTAGGTGTACAAGAAGAAGTAGAACTATGGTCATCATCAGCATCACTCTCAATTTCTAAAGTAGCCTTGGTGGGTAAGCAGACAAAACCACCTAGGAAGATTCTAAACCCAACAAAAATTGCCCTCTAGGGATATCAATAATAGAGTTGGTCCGCAATAATCAAGGTCTCCCTAAAAGAAGATCATACTACCGAGGTCCCGGACTAAGGAACAAAACATAACAGTCAATGTCCACAGTTTAGCTAGCCACAGTAACAGCCCTGGATGAAACCTTCAACATTCACAAAACGGTGATCGCCCATGCCTAACCCAGAAACATGACCAGCCCAAGCTTGGAAAAGGACACCCGGTCCGACGCAAAGTAAATCTTCCTTCACTTTTTTATTTTTCTTCTACTTAAAATCATATATTTGGGACTTTATGTTGTGGTTGATTCCCCTTTTGGAGAGTTCCTCATAGAATTCTAGTAGAATTTTCTCTATATTGTATCAACCCAACAAGCTAATCCTCACTCTGTGATATTAAAATATGCATATATCTTATCTCACCCCTCTAGGTAATCACACCATTTTGTTGATTAACCAAACTTTGAACATCATGAAACTTAAGGGAATGAATATTAGGTATAAGGGCTCCAATCTACAATGTCTGATGGTCATCTAACAAGGTATCAAAATCTGTATCCATCGTAATCCATGTTAGAAAAATTGCAAACAATTCAGATAGGTCGCACTTTTAGGTCTAATAGCACTCTCCTATGGTAAAAAAGACAAAACAAAATGTAGATAAGACTCACAAACACAGAGTTACCAACTAGATAAAAACTTGAAATACCTATAACTAATTGATATAGAAAGAGACAAGGAACACAATGCACTTTCAAAATCGTATTTGAATGACCAAATCATGAAAAAATTTAGTTACAAGTTGTATTTGAGTAACCACTTGCACTCGTAAAAACAGAAGCTCTTCAACACTAAAGAGATAATGTTACAATAGTGTGCTCGTACTAAATCTAATGATATTTATACCTAGTGCTTTTCAAATGGCCAATGGTCGGCTCACATGGCTTCGGGCTCATAATCAAATAATAGAACTCAATGTATACATCATTCAGACCAAAAATACATTGAATCAATAACAAAGCTTACATGGCTTCGGGATAATAATCAAATAATAGAACTCAATGTATACATCATTCGGAACAAAATTACATGGAATCAATAACAAAGCTTCCCGGAAAAAAAAAGATTAATGACATCAAAAAGGGGCTTCAACAAGGTGTGGTTGGCTATAAGGGCACCCGTTAGATGCATCAAACCAAACACTAGATGACCTATGCGTTTATTCTTGCTGGAACAATCATATATCACACTTACAAAATGTGTTTGAGAGGTCTAGTTTATATTGCATCTCATTGAACCCTTTCAAATGCCACTTTTGGAATAAACATGGTATCATTTTAGATAATATAGTCTCCAAGAATGGGATTTCTATAGATGCGGGCATAAATAAAGCCACTCTATAATTGGCACCACCTACAAACTATAAGGGGGTTTGGAGACTCATGAGCCATGTTGGATATTATCGGAGGTTTACTTTACACTTTGATAAGATAGATCATCCATTGTACAACCTATTATTGAATTTAAATGGATAGAGAAACTTAATTGTGCTTATCAGTTATTGAAGAAGGCCTTGATAAGTGACCCATTTGCTCCAATTTTGTTTCCATCAAAATAAGCAAGGGCTACTTGAACATTGAGAAGCAAGGCCCTACAATAGTTCACCTTGGACATTGTTCATTAAAACTAGGTCCACCACTTTTCCAGCCTTTACTCTCATTTATAAAGGGACTTTTGGTTTCAAGATGTATCATTTGTCCAGTCTTACTTGCATTGAAAGAAGAAAGAGATACTTGGACATTGGGAACGAAGTTCCTACACCACCTTGGACACTGTATATATAAAAGGGACTTCTAGTTTTAAGCTCCACCACTTGTCGAACCTTACTTCCATTAAAATAAGCAAGGGCTACTTGGACATGGAAAACCAAGGCCCTACAATAGTTCCCCTTGGACATTAACTAGGTCCACTGCTTGTCCAAGCTTTACTCTCATATAGAAAGGGAGTTTTGGTTTTGAGATGCATCACTTGTTCAACCTTATTTCTATTGAAAGAAGCAAAGGATACTTGCATATTGGGAATCAAGTTCCTACAATACCACCTTGGACACTGGACATTAAAACTATGTCCATCACTTGTCCAAGCTTTACTCTCATATAGAAAAAAGGTCTTTTGGTTTCAAGCTCCACCACTTGTCCAACCTTACTTCCATTGAAAGAAGCAAGGGGTACTTGGACATTAAGAAGCAAGTTCCTAAAATAGCACCTTGGACACTGGCCATTATAACTAGGTTCGCCACTTGTCCAAATTATGCTCTAATATAGCAATGTCTATAGAGTTGTAGTATTCGCAATCCTTGTGTAATGTGTAATGTAACCTATAGATTTTTATTCAAAGAGAATTTATCTATAAATACGAACTTAGCAAGGTGTTTCTTTTTAGCTACAATAATTTGCTCTGCAATGCGAGCGTACTTTGGCAATATAGCATGAATATCTCTTGGCGGTGTCGTACACTTAAACACATTACAAGGGACTTTAAACAAATTCTCTTTGATTCTGGTGGCATTACCATTGAACTCACGGCCACATGTCTTGCATTTCAATCGAGATGTATTCTTTCCAGTATGCAGTTCTTGGACATAACTCCACTCACCTCCTTTCACCATGTTGACAGATAATTTTCAGTTGCCAGATCAGCAAATCCACTTAAAATTTCGAGGTCAAAATTAATTTAAAGAAACAAACTACACAAGCTATGCTCTATTGATCAATATAGTTATAAAAATATGTCCACATTATCAATTAATATTGCACTACATTATCAATTAACAAAAGACGATAATAGTCTTTGCATTCTTCAAATAAACTCATGTCAATCAAATCATATTTTGATGCACTAAATAACTTCATCACTTCAAAAAAAACGTTTCAATCACATTGCACTATGTCGATTCATGTAAAGTGTAAGATTTTGGCTCTCACACATTACGATAATCAATCATTTTAATCCATTGCACTATATCGATTTATCTAAAATGCAAGCATAAATCTTTCACACATTACAATAATTGATAATATTGATCAAATCTTGCAATTGATTCTCATTGGAAATGAGGATTAATTGCAATTTGAAGTGCGAACATGAAGTTCTCACACTCCATGGTAGATCTATAAAAGCTAATCTATCTGCATTTGATGCACATGTACAATCACACAATATGGTAGATGTAGCAATCCAAATAAAGATAATGTAATATCAATGTATTTGAACATGAGATTCCTAAATTTTGATTCCAGTGAGAGCATAGTGTGATGGATCTACACAGGACAACAAAATTTCTATCTATGTTCAGTTTGAGGTGAGAAAGTATCTACGTGTCAAAATCAAACTTACCTTAATAAAATTGACCTCTATTCTATTATATTTTTATGACAGATAACCTCATGTGAGAGTACACTTTACACACAACAGTAATATCTAGATTATATCACTAGTTCACTTCCATGTGTTATTTCACTAGGCACGTAGCAAGTGATTCCTAGAAAATAAACACCTTGTATGAGTGAGAGTTTGAGCTCTACACAGCATACAAAGTTTACATAATCTCCTATACAATGCACACTTTATCTCTTAAAGCTGCTAAAAATTAGACCGCATCCCTTCACATGACCAACTTGCGGACAAAAACATGGATGACACCTCGCCTAATTAAGAAACCACAAACAAAGCCAGTACCAGTAGTAAATACGATGGGTGACTACTATGAAGGAGAAGAAAGAAACACCACCTTACCACTTGAGTACAAAGGAGTAAAGACAATTGCTATATTAGATAGTGGGATAGGAATTTCCATTGCAACCAGAGAAATATTGAAAAAATGGGAAAAGCCTGCTCTTATAAGAACTCAACTGCCACTGGATACATGGAGAAACCGATAGGAATATCAGAACAAATCATTGTAACCTCGTGTGGCATCGAGTATAAGCATACCTTTGCCATAACAAATTTTGATAAGAGCACCAACTTTGACATCATATTGGGTAAGCCATTCATGCGTCAGCTCAAAAATGGTACAAGATTGGGGGTACGACTATATCTGCTTGAGACACAAAGAGGTCACAACAAAAATTAGTGTCAAAGATCATATTTATAGAGATGTAGAGCTAACCCCGGGGGAAGAATTACACTCCACAATTGAAGAGGAAAACGAGGTACCTGCTTGATTTCAAAGCAAAGTGCATATTTGGATGTGCAAAGCATCAGGATGCGGGAGTCTTGGAAAGTAAGATTGCATCCCAGAGCGTTCAGTAGAAGATGAAGCTTACATTAAGGAACCATTTCTAGAGTATTTTTTTGAACCCTTTGGATGGGATCAAATACTAGCAACCCTTGATGTTTGTGTAAATGAGACAACCAACACCAAGTTTTGGAAGATGAAGATGGATGATATAGCTCCCTTATTTACAATAAAGGTGTTGAAGGAAGGTAGAAAACTTCATGAGTGTGAAAGCAAAAAAGGTGAGACAAATGGCTATGCCATGGAGCATGTGACATACCTGAAGAATTGACAAAAGCTAGTTCCAAAGAAGTCAATTTCAAAAAAAAAGTGCAAGTGAAAGCAGATGAAGAAGCAAAGTTTTCGAGTTCAACATTAAATGTTCATCAAACTCAAGGTCAAAAGAAATACATGAACAAGGGAGAAGATCAATTTTCTCCTACGAAGATCAAACTCATCATAAGCGAAGAAACAGGACTTAAAATCACATGTTCAGTTGTGATAGATCCGGAGGCAACAAAGAATCTAATATCTTATGGAACATGGATTATGCTGGGAAAGCCTCCAATCAGAAAGTTAGAATAAATAGTGAACACAAGTTTAAGAATGCCCATTCCTAGCTTTGGGCTGGCCAAGTCTGTACTCAAGTTGAGTAGCGGGGAATATAAGGATACTTTCCACATAATTGATTTTGAACATAATGTTTCCAAAACTAAGATGCAAAATTGACAAAAGTATATGGAAAAAAGTGAATTGACAAAGTAATAAATTGACAAACTTATACACATCATAGGCAAAATCACTTGATTGTTAAGCTTTGATTAAAATGTACTAGCTACAACGCAATTGTCATTAATTATTAGAAAAATACATTGTTGGCCAATAGTTATAAAATTGACGTACACACGTCATCTCCTAATACGTGCTATGAAGAAATAAAACTAGTGTTATCTAGCTACGGCTACTTTGACATCGACTAATCTGACGTCTCATCGCGTGCGAGCGGCATATCTATCGGATACTGCAAAAAAAACAAAACAATAAGACTTTATGTAAGTATAAATATATAATTACAAAACAATCTAATTTTTAGGTTATTATTAAAATATAACAAATGTAAGAGTGTAAGGTTACATACTAACCAAGTCGGAGAGAGAATGTCCATAAGGACATTTAAGCCCTTTCCGTCCGCATACTCGCGCTTGTATGGTGTGGGTTCTTGTCCAATCATCGACCACTGTTCAAAACATAAAAAGAAAATGTTATGTTAGAATTTAAAATTTCAAATACCCATAACTACCAAACCTAAAGGGCGATGCAAAAACACTTACAATGTTGGCGTCAAATGACGTCCATCCGCCGCTCCCCAAGTGGTGCAACCTCCCTGCTTCTACTCGCGCTCTAGCTACCTTCTTTTGTTGCTTCCACTTGTCGGGATCCTCACGTGCTGCTTGCTTTACATTCTTTTGATCTTCTTTTGCCAACCAATCTGGTCTACTCCACCCATGCTTGCCGGACTTTAGAAACGGCATGTGTGCTGGCCCAAAACATCCATAGTTGATTAGGCAAGCTTTAGGCAATGTCAAGAGCGCATATGTCAAGCCTAAGGCAAAACCGCAAGAAGAAACGCCAAACACACAAGCCATTTCTGAAGTCTGTTTGTATTTTTCTACGAAAAAACGCAAATGGACTTAGGAAATAGCTTCAACACTTTCCCACAGCATCCATAGTTGACTAGGTAAGCTTTAGGCAAAGTCAATATCGCATGTAGCAAGCCATAGGCAAAATCGCAAGAAGAAACACCAACTATACAAACCGTTTCAAAAGTCCGTTCGCGTTTTTCTACGAAAAACACAAATGAACTTTGAAAATGGCTTCAACACTTGTCCAAACCATCCATAGTTGATTAGGTAAGCTTTAGGTAATGTCAAGAGACTGTATTGCAAGCCGTAGGCAAAACCGCAAGAAGAAAGCCAAACACACAAGCCGTTGAGGTAAGCTTTTCCATGCATGGGAATCCCCCCATATATCTTTGCCCTTTTACCAAAATATTTCCTATTATATAAGTTACTTTTGATTTTTCTTCCCTTTTTCACAAAAGTTTTAGCCTTTATTAAATAAATAAGACTTATGCTAATCAATCACGATGTAGCATAAATAAGTAAGCTTTCTTTGTTGATATCTCTTTTGACCTTAAATATTAAATATATATATTCTATAATACATTATATAGTTTAGTATTTTCTAATACATTTTTCATGTATATATATTATTCCACCCTACCAAATATTTTATTCACTAGTTTTCATTTTCAAACCTCAATCCCACTTTCAAATTTCAATAATACCTCCATCTACATGATTGCCAATCTTTTCAAAACTCTAGGTCATGTTTTCATACACATGAAGGAGCTTACACTTGAAGGCAAGAGAGAATTCCACTCAAAGGGGACCACCAAAAGACCTTTGCAGCCACAAATAATACATTATTTGGTTGAATTTTTTAAGTAGAGAAGAACCCCAAATCTGAAGGAGCGTTGAACATGAAAGATGTAGCTCGTGATCTCAACTTTTAGCTCAAATTTTTTCAGAATTTTTGGAGTTATGAACACGGAGATATGATTTTTGTAGTGGACCCCAGTTTTCTCGTGTAATGGTGACACAGGCCATCCCCAATTTTCTTCCCTCTAGAATGGCTATGGTTCTACAAGTCTTCAAGCATGATTACAAGAGACAAGGCTCTTTTAATGAGGTCTTGGCAATTCTAGAGTGATTCTATCACCATTTTTGGAGGATCCATCCTCATCAACAACTATCCACCTTTGACAATCTCTCTTGTAAATTTCTTACCTCTCTCTTCTCTCCCTATTAAGCTTATGTCTAGCCAAAGCTAGACTATTGTAAATATCTCCTATCCTCTACATCCTACCCACATTCTCTCATCTTCTCTCTCTATTGACTCTGGTATTTTAAATAATGAGGAGACAAGATGGGAGCCACAGTCAGATGCACCCCATTTTCCTAGTCACCAAAGTGGGACACTCACCTCCAATAGAAATATTGCTAAATCCTCCCCTCCTTCCCTATATAAGGAGGCCATGAGAGAACACACACACACACACACACCTATCCATACACACTCTTGTGCTACATGCTTGTAGCATGAATCCTAATCACATAATCACAACACCATCATCATCACCATCACCATGCACAAAAGATGAGCACCACACCTCCACACCACTTGTAATTAAGGGTTGAAGGCACAATTTCAAGAAGAAGAAGGGTGGACACACTCATGATATTCCTCGCCATCAACTCCCATCTCTCCATTATGCCTCCTACGATCTTGTCCCCTTCTCATTTTCCTGCCATACGCTACCTATTGTATTCATCTTTTGCAAGCAATCAACACACTCCATCTTGGTGCCATACTTTGTGTCTCTTTGGATACATCTCATTGTGAGTATGGTATATGCTTATTCCTTGCCTTTTTTTTCTGCTTATGTAAAGGTGTGCGGATTCGCCACCATACACACACACTCTCTCTCTCCCTCTCATATTCCTATCATCTTGCTACTTCCATCTTGAGGTGTGAGGATTCGCCACCTCTTGTATAATAAGTGAGCATACTCGCAAGTTTCCCCTACCTCATTATCTTCCTTACTAACATGCACAAGTAGCAAGCCCAATCTCACTCATTCACCACTCCTCTCACCTTATTCTCCGACCACCCCATTCCACATTTGGGCGTGGATCTTGAAATTGTTTTCCATGGCATGCTTCATTGTGTATATGTATGCGTCCTAGCCGCATATCTTGCTAGGTGGTGCCCCTATTGTGTATCCCCCATGATGAGGCCATTGTGCATAGTCTTGGTGTAGAGGCCACCGGGTCTATTTTTCACTTCCGTCTCTCACCATTTCTTAAGTCCGTTCACATTTTTTAACGGAAAAATGCAAACGGACTTTGAAAACGGCTTGTGTGCTTGTCCAAAACATTCATATGTGATTAGGTAGGGTTTAGGCAAAGTCAAGAGTGCGTATGGCAAGCCGTAGACAAAACCGCAAGAAGAAATGACAAATATACAAGCCGTTTCTGAAGTCCGTTCTCGTTTTTCTACACAAAAATGCAAATGGACTTTGGAAACGTCTTCAACACTTGCTCAAACCATCCATAGTTGATTAGGTAAGCTTTAGGCAAATTCAATAGAACGTATGGCAAGGCCGTACGCAAAACCGCAAGATGAAATGCTAAATACACAAGCGGTTTTTGAAGTCCATTTGGGTTTTTCTACGAAAAAACGCAAATGGACTTCAGAAACGTCTTGTGTGCTTGTCCAAACCATCCACAATTGATTACATAAGCTATATGCAATTTCAAGATTCCGTATCTCAAGCCGTAGGCAAAACCACAAGAAGCAACGCTAAACACACAAGCCGTTTCTGAAGATTGTTTGCGTTTTTCTACAAAAAAGCACAAACGGACTTAGGAAACGGCTTCAACACTTGCCCAAAATATCCATAGTTGATTCGGTAAGCTTTAGGCAAAGTTAGTAGCGCATATGGCAAGCCAAAGGGAAAACCGCAAGAAGAAACACCAAATACACAAGCCGTTTCTGAAGTTCGTTTGCGTTTTTCTACGGAAAAACGCAAACGGACTTCAAAAACGGCTTGTACACTTGCCCAAACCATCCATACTTGATTAGGTAAGCTTTAAGCAATATCAAGAGCGCGTATGTCAAGCTGTAGGCAAAACCGTAAGAAGAAACACCAAACATAAGCCGTTTCTGAAGTCCATTTGTGTTTTTCTACGGAAAAATGCAAACGGAATTAGGAAACGGCTTCAACACTTGCCCAAACCATCCATAGTTAATTAGGTAAGCTTTAGGCAAAGTCAATATCGCATATAGCAAGCCATAGGCAAAATCGCAAGAAGAAAGACCAAACTCAACACTTGTCCAAACCATTTATAGTTGATAGGTAAGCTTTAGGCAAAGTCAAGAGCGTGTATGGAAATCCATAGATAAAACTGCAAGAAGAAACACCAAATATACAAGCCGTTTCTGAAGTCCGTTCGTATTTTTCTATGGATAAATGCAAACGGACTTCAGAAACGGCCTGTATATTTGGCGCTTCTTCTTACGGTTTTGTCTATGGCTTGTTCAAACCATCCATAGTTGATTAGGTAAGCTTTAAGCTAAGTCAAGAGCGTGTATGGCAAGCCGTAAACAAAACCGCAAGAAGAAACGCCAAATATACAAGCCGTTTCTGAAGTTCGTTCGCGTTTTCTACAGAAAAATGCAAACGGACTTTGAAAACGGCTTCAGCACTTTCCCTAACCATCCATAGTTGATTAAGTAAGCTTTAGGCAATGTCAAGAGCGCATACGGCAAGCCGTAGTAATACCGCAAGAAGAAACGCCAAACACAGAAGCTGTTTCTTAAGTTCGTTCGCGTTTTTTGTGAAAAAATGCAAACGGACTTCGGAAATGGCTTGTGTGCTTGTCCAAACCATTTATAGTTGATTAGGTAAGCTTTAGGCAAAGTCAAGAGCGCGTACGACAATCCGTAGAAAAATCACAAGAAGAAACGCCGGATATACAAGCCGTTTCTGAAATCTGTTCATGGTTTTCTATGGAAAAACACAAACGGACTTCAAAAACGGCTTGTGGGCTTGACCAAACCATCTATAGTTGATTAGGCAAGATTTAGGCAAAGTCAAGAGCGGGTATGGAAAGCCTTAGACAAAACCACAAGAAGAAACACCAAATATACAACAAAAAAAAATTTCAAAATAAGCCTTGATCTCATGCACCACTGTGTATTTCAATAATAGGAATTTCCTTCCGTGGCCTGATGTCGTCCTTTGGTACCCATGTTGCACGCAAGAGCTTTCTTGCGGTGGCACTGGCACTAAAGAAGGACACCGCTGCCTGCCAAGAAGCATGAATCACAACCCTTGAGGCTCATATTCAAGAACTCACCGAGGAGAATGAGAGACTTAAAGAACGTTTATGAAAGCTTGAAAATGCAAAGGAAGAAGAAAGCCAAGCTCTGCTTGAAAAAGAACACGCAGTCAAACTGGCAGTGGAGAAAGAATCACATACAACAACACATAAGAAGATTGATACCAAGATATAGGCGGCCCTACAAGAATGCCGGCTACAAGAATCTCTTGGCCTCAAGGTCAGCATTGGGGGGCTACACTTATCGTGGTGTACCACAGAGGACACCCTTCAGGAAGAAATCACCAAGGTCAATGACATTCTTCAACCTATCTACATCAAGCCCGAAACTGTTGCTTGGATCAATGATACACATAGACACGTGCCACCCAAGCATTGTATACTCACTTTCAAGGACGAAGATGAGCGTATGAAGTTGCTACGTCGATGTTGACCTCTCAAGGGAAAAAAGCTTTGGAATGCAGAAGAATGGACCATGAATCAACTAAAGAGTAAAGCAAGCAAGCTCAAGAAAATGCACAAAGCATGCAAGCAAGGCAAATGGCCAGTCTACCAAGGTGGCAAAGCAATCATCCACGAATTTCAAAAACCCAAACCGGCTCTTGACCCTTAGTTTTTATTCTCTCTTTTTTCCTACTCTACTCTCTTGATGGACCCTTAGTCCTCAACTGATATGTATCAGCCTTCACTCAGAAGCAATTGCTGTAATGTTGTGTTTTTGTTCTCATTGTTCATATATGACCGTCGTGGACAATAATTCTCTCTCTCTCTCTCTCACACACACACACACACTCTCATACAAAAGATATATTAGTTGAAAGAGCCATTGAGCTCAGGAGAGCTAGACGTCCACGATATCAATCGGGGCTGCATCAGAGGATCAAGACTACTCTAGCGCGATATAGGAGATACCCACTACGTATATTTACAAAGGCGTACATTGACGAAGCTCTTCACCAACCGATGCACTACTTTCTCAGACAACGCCCAATGTTGGAAATTGATTAAGATGATGATGATTTTAGTCTTCCACTTTACTTTACTTTTATGTTTGTACCTAGACATTAGATTAGAGAGCGCCGAAACTCAGATCTACAGATCTGGGTTTCAGGTGCCCTGAAATTATTTTTATAGGGTCGGCGTCGCTATGAGTGTCTCTATGAGCGTCTCTATAAGCGTCTCAATGAGCGTCGCTATAAGCGTCTCTATGAGTGTCGCTATAGGCGTCTCTATGAGCGTCTCTATAGTCTTTGTTATATAGGGATGCTTATAGCAATGCCGGGCTTTTTTCCATTTGAGCGTCGCACTACAAGTGTCGCTACATTGAAGGACCTGTTGTAGTGCCCGAGTCTCCCCATTAGAGAGTTGCTTTGCCTGTGTGCAGTTCATCCCTCCTTCACCTACGCCATTGCAACACTCTTCGGCCTCCTTAATCCTCAACCGTCCAAGCCGTAAGTTATTATATTCTTCCAATTGAGGTTTATTACAGATCGGTTTAGTCCAGGTTATTAACGCAAATCTCTCACCTACTCTCTCTCTCTCTCTCGTCGTATATGCACTTCTTCGTCATGCGTTTCTCTCAAAAATATATATGCTGGCAGGCCTATATTGCACCTGCCCTGGTTTTACTGCATGGTTGCTAGACCCCAAGGTACCCTCAATCGTCCTCAATATGACACGGTAGCATTTGATCCAGGCTGGAATACATGGCACTGGTTACCACACCCTGCACAACGCTCCTTGAACAAATAATTGCATCCAAATATGAGTATCGAGTCAATCTGCAGTGTGGGGAATGTGGTGTGCTGGGAGTACATTCTTGTCAGGCCATCCAGAACTATCCACTTTTTAATCCTCAACAACGCCTTCATCGGTGACAAGGTGATATTGCAACTCCTTACAAGGAGGTTTGCTTTTTTGGGTTTGGACGTCAATTGTGCTTGGAACAAACTAATGAGACTTGTCAATTTAGCATCATTCATGTATCACCTCCGGAGCCTGGGCATTTGATTATAAACTGATACACACCTACTGACCCAATGCACCAACAATTGATGCTCCAAGGTCCTTATGTAACCCGGGGAGGTCACCTAATAAAAATGTAACCTATCACGTGAGTTCAACAGAAGGGTATTTGAAGTTCTTGAAACTTACAGAAATATATATACAAAAGGGCATGATTTTTTCAAATTTGAAAAAAACTTACAGATTTTAAAAGAAAAGGGTACATTATATTCTTAACAAAATTCACAGATAAGGGGTTTTCCAAACATGTCTTGAACGCACGTGATATGGTAGTTTTACACAAAGTGAACCCCCCGAGTTATGTAAGGAATGTATCAGAGACATCCATACCATTGCACACAAACCCACACATTCCCCGCCATGTCGGCTACTACCATCAAGGCACACTTGCAACCTTTCATCGCATGCACATCACATCTTGCCTCAGTTGTCTCTGTATGAATGATCACACTGGCGCCAAGTGCACATGCCCGACGACTTTACCAATTCACAGAAAAGCATGCTAGATGCGAGGTATGAATTTCTTCAAATGGATGCGGAAATCCTCCTATTGGTATTTAAGCAAAATCCAACATGCATGAAAAGTCGCGTCTTTGTATACAAGTACAACTTTGAAGATGGAAGGTGGTTGCGTCTGTTTGATGACTATACTCTCATAGTCTCTATCCCTTATTGGCGAAACGTCCATGCCATAGAGCTACATGTTGTTGCCCGAGCTAACCTCCTCATGCTCTCCATCGGCGATCAAGTAATCCGTTGCAATCTAGTTTCAAATACTTGGAGATCGTTTCCCCCTTGCTACAACGCTACAATCCATGGAGCAAGAATTCCTATTATCAAGGTGGCATGTGCTCTAGATCCTACATATTGAATAGATTCGTTGGTGGCATGTTCAAAGGAATTGTCGAAGAAGTAAAGGACTTTATTTTAACCTTAAAACTGTTTTTGTTTTGTACTAGATTTAACAAGCTCTTGCAAATAATTTGATAATTTTGACTTGTACACATGGCCTCGATGTTAATGAGGCTTTTTATTGGCTATCTACAATGTAAAGCTTGATTTTGTTCTTGTGGTTTGCATTTCTAGAGCCGCATGTCTTGTTGAATATACAGTAGTACTAAGACAGACTGGGTCTACTTCGTATTTCATTAATTAATTAGCTTGCAAGATTCCCTTTTCCACCCCCACGAAAGCAAAGTGTTGCCTATTTGAGCCTGTTCTTGCACTGCATGCATTCCAATCTAGACTGCTTCCGCCATTGCTCTCCATCCTCTATGTTCCATCCCCTCTCACCTACCTCAAGACACACCAAATCTGCGCTTCAAACAAACACGGACAGCGGTGAACAGAGATGTTGTCCTTGTTGCTCATCGAGAAACTCCCTATAGAGCTCCCTCCCCGTATCTCTTTCTCAGCCTATAGAGGAGGGCCCCCACAACATTTGCTTGGCCCCTCAACATCTGCTTTGAACCTGGTCTCGTCCTCGCCTTCGCTTCTGCCTAACTCCCTCTGCAATTCCATGCCTCGAGTGCACCACGTCCGCCCCTTCCTCGACTGCACGACAAACACAAAAGTCCTCACCTGCGATTCTTGCAAAAGAAAATATCGGTTGCCTTCGACCCGCTAACATGTGGCCTGTCTCCCTCTCTCAGTCTCTCTCCATGTCACTAGCAGCTTCCTTTTACTTCACTTTTTGGAGGGTATCTCATGAGATACCCTATAGTTTGACATGTTTACAAAATCAGAGGCACATACCGGATGAAAGAGAACATTCAAACGAACAAATCCAAGCTTGAAATTGTCTCATAGGAGACAATAAATAAACAAAGGTCGTTTGGATATGATAACAATGAGGAATGCAAAGGACTAGGGTTAGTGTAGTTGTTTAATAGTGCATACGTAACACATCTCACTAGATAATAGGAGTACTATGGATAATAATTCTTTTGCAAAGTAGCTAATGGGGTTGTGTGCCTAGCATATTTTTAACATCTTTTGGCTACGAGAGGGATTAATAACTATTTTGCTAAGTAACTAACATGGTTGTATGCCTAGCATATTTTTAATGTCTATCTATATCAAAATATTGGGGCCTTGCTATGCATCGTGTGTGAGCCACTAAGGCTATAAACACTCAACCTCAATGCACGAAAGCTCAACGGATACAATCGGTGTGTCACTCACCTCTTTGTAGCCGTCAATGAGGGAATCCCATGTTTTCAAAGAGGAAGAAGCCCACCATTGCTTCCCACCTTACCTCCATGCTCTCTCTCTATCACGCTCAGACACTCATGCCCATACATAGTAAGAAGATAACATAGGAGAGAATGACGGCAATGTCAGTACATTCAACAATGAGAAAAACGTCAGGTTACAAGACTCATGTGTGGGTCACCCCGGTCTTTTATGGGCACCCACACGCAACCAGTCACAGCACTAACAAGTTTGTGGTGCACCTCTCATCGTCAATCACTCGATCCTTGACCTTGCATCTATAAGACCTAAAAGCCCGGTGCATTACTCATATAAACAATAATAGAATTTTGTCCTTAAGTACCCTGAAGGTAAGATTTTCTCTTCCAGATGTAAATTTTGTCCTCAAAATTTATGAACATGACACACCACTCATCCCACTCCGGACATTTCATGGGTCCCTCCTTGGAAGATCCTGCAACTCACGGTAATTTATCTTGTTTGACGTCATACATTGTTGAGGAAGGACATGCAATGACTTATTTTAGCACCACACTTAAAGGTGAAGATTCGAAATTGTTTTCCAAGCTCCAAGCAAATTCTATTCCTTTTTTTTACAATTACTAGCAAAAATTCTTAGCCGCTTTTTGCAAATCTCCAAACTTTTTCTCATTTTTTGAGCAATTATGCTCCTTTAAGCAAAAATTATCCTCATGAAAGCATTGAGCAAACTGCCACAAGTTTCAGGAATTTTATCAACCATTATACTCCCACTTTCAACATTGATCCGCTTACCATCATGGGATCATTTTTTAAGGGGTTGCATCCTAGTATTAAAATTTTACTGAGGGCTCAAGATCCACAAGATTTGAATACTACTCATGTCTTCCGTTAATGTGGAGATCTCCTACAGGTGTGCTTATGAACCACAACTAGTTGCGACGCCATCTCCATCATACTACCCATGGCTATCTCACACTCTTTATCCATGTCCACTCCTAGTTTATCTTTAGGAGCCCCATCTTATGTACCCAAATTACAATCAACACCACCTCTGCATTTACCACATGTTACCCCACCGCAACTCCAAGCAGCACCATCGCCTCTTTTGCTCCAAACACCCACTATTAACACTTCCTCTTCATCCAATGTCAGGACAAGGGCCAGGCTAGGGAGTGTGGACAAGGGGATCCGGCTAGGGCATAAGTCTAGGAGCCTCCCTTTATATTGGGAGGTTGGGAGGAGGATCCTAGGTCTAGTCACCCAAGCGCGTGGAGAGCCCTACCTTTTTTTAGAGCTTCTCTTGCATGTGCATGAGGACGTGACATCTCCCCACCATAGCCTCAATGAGAGTCATCCTGTGGGAAACCCCGCTTGCAAGGGAGGACGATGATGGGATCACTTGCTCAAAATCGCTCGGTTTCGGCCATGAACGGCACGCGCAACCGTGCTAAGGGATCTCGTCTCTTTGGCTGCCTCACTTGAGCACTACACGCAGAACTGGGAGTCCGCTTGCCTACTCGGCAGCCTGTTGTAGCTTCCACCATCGTTTCCTAAACGGCTTTCATATTTTCCCTAAGGCCCAAAAACTTTGGGCAACATTTTTTGAACTAGGGTGCATGCCCACCCGGGGACACACCCTTAAAACGAGAGGCATCTCGCCATACAACGAGGGCACGGAACTCGATTCATGGCATATTGTTCAGCAGGCGAAGAGTCAATAAGATGCATAAATTTGCAACTTAATCACTGTACAACAATAATTTCGGCCTTAATCTCCATTTGGTATCCAGTCAAGGGCAACAAAATCCCACCAAAGGGCAACGAAATTCTTCATAGGACGTCAATTCCTTGTTCCTTCTTCCAGATTGCGGAAATTGTAGCATCGCATCAACCTTCAGTGACAATGACTTTTTGAAACCAGTATCCAACATAATTAGCAAGGCTAATTATCGACTGCGGTGCCAACTACAACTACAGGATTATTTTTTGACTCAAGGTATTTTTCTTTCTATTCCTTCCACTGCACGGTGGTCCCATGGATTCAGATAGCAATATGACTTTTGATTTAGAGCATCATACGCTTGATCCTGCCCATGATGGCTCGCGGCCGGATGCTCTCACACAGGGAGGGTGCCCGCGGTGCTAGGGGAGGTGATGATGCTTACGAATTGCTTGATATTCAAGAATTTCTTGCACTTGAGACACGCATATCAGTAATGGAAGGAAATTTTGCATCTTTAAATGAAAAAGTTACTAAATAATCTACATTAGTGATACAATTTATGCACCAGCAGGCCAAGGGCCCTATTGAGACACACATGCATGAGCACACTATTACTCAGGGGCAAGGCCCTTCTGGTCAAGGACAAGGTCCATCCCTAGATTCTTTGCACACTCTCACTACAAAGGAGGTGGATGAGTTGTTGAAAAACACCAAACCATCGACTTTTAAGGGGGAAGACCGAGATTGCAATAAGGATGCAGTGAATATCTTTCTCAGCAAGTGGGATGGAATTCACGCCTTACGGCGTACTCCGGATGCAGTCAAAGCACTGCACACAAGTTTAACTTTGGAAGACAAGGCCTACAAATGGTGGATGTCTCTCAAGGAGGAGAATATCATACCATAGAGTTGGGCAGCCTTTGAGGCTATGTTTCTCAAAGAATTTTTGTCTACAAATGAGTAAGATCAAAATTGGACGGCTTGGGACACGTGTTCCATGCGCCAACACCCATGATTACTTGAATATATCTCTCACTATCGAGATGTTATCCTCAAAATGTAAGGACTAGACACCTTTGAGCAAGTACATGGGTTTATCCGTGGTCTAACGCCAGAGCTTAAGAAGCACATCAAGACTCAAGACCCTAAAACACTTGAGGAGGCCATAGTGAAAGCACACATTCATGATGATCGAGATGAAAAGAAATCACATAATATTTATGTGCCTGCTAATACACATGGCAATACACGTACACAGTATGGGCACAACAAAAGGAAATTTATAGTAGCCAATTCTGAAGCAGCTAAAAAACCCAAGGGGTCTCGTAGTTCTCTCTCTCTTGAGGACTTTGATAAGGCTAAAAAAGAGAAGTTATGAACATGGAGAGGATAGACGTGGTACTTGGTAGGGAATGGTTGCATAGCCTTGGACCATCACTAAAACGTAGCTATGAGCACAACAGTTTGATATTTGAATCCCATGACACACATGTGTTGTTGTTAGGAGAGAAGGATGTGCCTTCCTCACCACTGATATATGTACAACTCAGCTTATGCAGCTCATTTTTTATAATGAAATAGATCAAGTTTTTTTGTGTTACTCATTGTCTCATTTTCTGTCTAATATTGAATCTGTTGAACATTCCTCAACGTCGCATGCTTCTCTTTCATCTCTTCCACCAACGGCTACTTATCAACAAGCAAAGGTTGCTAGTGCTTTAAAAAATTTATTAAGGGATTTGAAGATGTTTTTCCTAATTATTTGGCATCACAATTACCGCCAACATAATTGGTGCAACATAGCATCGATGTGGTTGCAGCAGGCAGTAAACCAATAAGTAAACCACCCTACCAAATGAGTTACTCTGAAGCTGTTGAGGTGGAATGTCATCTTTTTGACTATCTTAGCAAAGGGTTTATCCAACCCAGATCTTCACCATGGGCTTCTCCTATCCTATTACTGAAGATAAAAAGATGGTAGTATGCGCATGTGCGTAGACTACCGTGGCTTAAATGCGGTTACTCTTAAGAACAAATACCCATTACCACGCATCGATGAGTTTTTCGACAAGTTCACTCATGCTCATATCTTTACAAAAATAGACTTGCAGTCGGGTTATCACCAAGTACGTATTTGACTTGCTGATATTCCCAAAACTACATTCCAAACAAGGTTTGGACACAACGAGTTTTTGGTTATGCCCGCAATATTCATGACACTTATGGATAGTTTCTTGAAATCATACTTGGGCAAATTTGTCATCGTTTTTCTCGATGACATTCTAGTATACAATGCTTCTAAGGAAGAACACTTACAACAAATGAGGCAGGTGTTCGAATTGTTACAAACAAACCGATTATGTGCCAAGGAGTCTAAGTGTGATTTCCTGAAAGAGGAAATTCACTACCTTGGGCATGTTATTTCAGCTACTGGAATACACATAAATCAAGCCAAAGTGGATACCATTCAACAGATTTTTGAAGAATTTGCAGGTTTTTATCGAAGGTTCGTTAAAGACTATGCTAACATTGTTGTTCCCATGACGGACCAACTGAAAGGCAAAGGCAAGGCCTTTCAGTGGGGACTCGCTCAACAGCATAGTTTTGATACGCTCAAGGATGCATTAGCTACGGCACCAATTCTAGCTATTGTAGATCCTTTGAAGCCGTTCGTTTTGGAAACGGATGCGAGTGACCGTGCTATTGGAGCAGTCCTACTATAAGAAGGGCGGCCAAATGCATTTGAAAGAAAGAAGCTTGATTTAGCACAGCAGAATTATTGTGCTTATGAACGCAAAGTATGCAATCGTGCATGCCTTGAAAACATGGAGACATTATTTGTACGACGCTCAATTTGACATTGTGTTTGACCTTTAAAGCATTAAATGGTTTACACAACAAATCGATTTGAAGGGTCGAAAAGATAGGTGGGCTGAGATTCTTCAGGAATATGACGCAAAGCTCTGGTATCATAAAGGACAATACAATGTGGTGGCTGACACTCTTAGTCGTATGCCTGAGATCAATTCTCTCTTGTTCACGGAACTTCGTGACCAACTTTTGATTCTCTAAAGGGCAAATTTGATCAGGATGACGCATATTCCATAGTGTGGAGACATGTGCAAATGAGAGATCCTTCTCACTCTAATGCTGGTAGTGTATCGTTGTCGGGGGATATGTGTTCGCTACGTGAGCCGGGCAGGCACCGGGCCTCTGGCTGTGGGAGATGTGAAAGAGAGAGAACAAGAGACAATGACAGCTCTGCCAATCACCGCAATCATCAATTAATTGATTAACACATCCGAGTACAACTTAATCTTTAGCCAAGGCGGGCTGTTAATAGCGCCGTCACTTGGATATCTGCTAACTAGGAGTTTACGCTCCCGTTTACAGGATTAACCAGGCCGTTAATGGCACCGGACTTAAAAGAATGTTAATTCAATCTTTTATATTGTCTTTGAATTATCTGCTTCAATTGCCTTTGGAATCTGCATGCTTCAATTATTTTCGTTGCTTCAATTTTCATACTCCCTGCTTTATATGCTTTACTCTGCCTTATTTACCGCTTACGAGCTTCAAGTCAGATTTCCTTGCCGAGCTCCAACTCTCTTCCTGCCTGTTTTTAAGCTTACTCCCTTGGTTGCTTCGACTTCGACAAGCCTTTCGCTTTGGTTGTCCAAGCTTTCCCTTCCTTAGTGCTTCACCGGCTTCAAGCCTCGAGCTTACGTCCCTTTGTTCTCTTTATGCCATGGCCTCCCTCATTGGCTTGCCCATCTCCTCATTTTTCTTCTCTTGCTTAGTTGGATTGGAGATCGAGAGAGAGGGAGCCTTCCTTGCCTTGCCTGGAGACCGAGAGAGAGCGGGAGCTTTTCCTTGCTTTGAGCTTCTGCCCCTCTTGCCCTCCCTTGGTTCGATGGAGAGCAACCCCAGAGAAAGCTCCTTCCTTCACCCTCGTTATGCCTTCTTTAGCCGAGGTAGAGAGAGAGAGAGAGAGAGAGAGAGAGAGAGAGAGAGAGAGAGAGAGAGAGAGAGAGAGAGACCTTGCTATCGCTCCTTCTCCTTGCCTTCCTTGGCTTCGACCAATATCCTCTCTCCCTATGCCCCCGTTGGTTTTTTCCTCCCCTCACCTTTACTCGATTCTCCCCAAAAAAAACCTTATTTTTGCCCCGGCCCATCAGTCACGACGTCGTGACTGATGTGGCGCGGGACACGTCATGATGACGTGGCAGCTGAACGACTCGTGCAGCGTTGATCTAGCCATGGCTGGTACCAAATAGAGCGCCTTGGAATGTTGAGCAATGTTTGATTCTTGGTCGCCATCTCCTAAGGCTTGTAGCGAGTGATATGAACGCATCTTCCCCTGCCTGCACCCCTGGCCGCTGCCTGTCCACGCCATCCCTTCTTTCTTTTTTTTGTTATCCCCTTCACACTCAATAGGCGGCCATTGTGTTAATGGATTTTGTTTTCAACTTTGGGCGGCCATTCCTCCAAGCAATGGTTTGGGCGGCCACAAAGCATGCCCCCTTGGGCGGGTGGCCCTCAAAGGACACCAATTTGAATGATACTCTTTCTTGCTCCCCTACCTTCACACTGCCATGTTTGGCATGCATCTCAAGCAAGGGATGGTTAGTGGCATGGTTAGCCAAGCCTGCCAAGTACGAAATTTTCCTCCAATAGCCCTTGACTAACAATAACATTATGAATTTGATGCCCATATCGTCTTGCATGGTGATGCTTGCCTTCAAGATATAAGCGTACGTGATTGCATTTGTCCAGCTTCTTGGCCCTACCTCTATTAGAGTTATCCCGCAATCATTGCATTCCAAGAGATGACATTCCGAACACGAAGCTCTTCAAGCACTTTTTGCACTTAATGAGACGTACACCACATTTGACGTACATGTAGCTGCTATCAATGCACTGCAGGAGATAATAGTTTGGACAAGATTTTCCTCGAGCACTTACTTTGCTGCACTCCAAATCCCGAGCGAGAGCCAAAATCTCCCAGATGGCACTCCGTACAAGCCGACCGGAGTGGTACGGAACCGGCCCCCGATGAATCTTTATCGGCCAATATCTTGGCAATCGGGACTCCAATCACCAATCTGAAAAGACCGACGTTCTCCAAAAGTAGAGCACTTCAGGCCCATGCATTCATTTCATCTCTGTCACCTTAGCTGCAGTTGCCCAATCCGGTACGGATCTGCAATCGACTCAAACTTCAAAGTGACATAACTTCTTCACCCTAGCTCCAATCGACGAGCCGTAAAGATAGGCCGGTAGAGCACTTCAAGCACTACAGTTCTAGATCATAATATCTCATCTTTAATTGGTCACTACAAGCATACTCATTTTTGGCATCATTGAGGCATCTGTTGGCCCTTCTAAGCGGCATCTGACATACATTAATCATTAGACTTGGCCTGTTAACAAGCCCTCATCACTCACCATTAATCAAGTAGGCTTCAAAGAAGCTTAGCTTACATTTCTCTGCTCTTTTTCTCATCATGGCAGTGGAGCTGCACGACATCGTTAACCTCCACACACAATTCTCCTCTGTCGAGTGATGAACTACAATGATGGAAGAATTTTACCATCGACAGTGGATACCTACTCCATAAGGGGAGAGTTTGTGCACCGACGGACACAGCCATTCGGTGCCAAATTCTTTACGAATGTCATGACAGTCCAAGTGCAAGGCACCTGGGTATTAATAAGACTTACGCTCTCGTACGACAGTAGTTTTACTCGCCAGGTTTACATGGATTTGTTCAAGATTACGTCTTGCATTGCCAAAAATGTCAAGCTAACAAAGTAGAGCGCCTGAAAGCAGGAGGACTCTTACATTCTTTGGAGATTCCCAATGGTAAATGGGAAAGTATCTCTATGGATTCTATTGTGGGTTTGCCAACCACGGTACGAGGTCAGTATGGGTGGTCGTAGACCATTTGACTAAACTATGTAATTTTATTCCAACCAAATCCATGATCAAGACTCCAGAAATAGCCAAGCTATTTGTAATCAGTTTATACAAGTTGTATGGCTTTCCAACTAACATTGTGAGTGATCGTGACCCCAAGTTTAACATTCATTTTTGGAGGACTGGTTTTAAAATATTGGGTACGCAACTCAACCTCAGTATAGCCGATCATCAAGAAACGGATGGTCAGACTGAACGAGTCAACCAAGTGCTAGAGGACATGCTACACACATACGTTAGCGAGAAACAAACAGACTGGGAAGAATATCTACCTCTTCTTCAGTTTCCTTACCACATTGCTAAGCATGTCACGACAGGAAGAAGAAAGGCATAACTAGAAAAAATGACAAAAGAAAACATAGCACATGATCGCTCCATCTTTCAAATGAAGGATGGTATGTTGACAACTCTAACACTTGCTCAAAGTCAATCCCTCGTATAGCTTTTGAAAGGACTAAGAAACGAGGTGGTGGAAGGGGTCAACTTCATTTTGAAACATTCCACTAAGAAAAATATGGTGCTCACATTTACGTGGACCCATTCAACAAGTAAGCAGTCATTGGCTATGGTGTAGATGGTCAATTTGGCTATCGTTTATGGGATCCGGAAAGTCGATCTATGATACGTAGCACTCATGTTCTCTTTAATGAGACTAAGATGCATAGACAACCGGTGAAAGAGGTTGAATTCCGAAAAGTGACGTTTTTCGATGTATCACCTTCTGTCCAGATAGCTCCTGAGCCACTTACTACATAGGCTAGTAAGAGTTCTCATCAGCCGCAAAGCTCTCACATCCACCAGAACGTTTTGTTCTAGGCGTGGATATTATTTTGCTGACAGATAGTGGTGTAAGGACATGGGTCCTATGGGCAAGGCCACTGGCATGGTCGGACAGTGTGTACGCTAGGGGGAGGCTGTAAGATAGCACGGTTGGGTGGAGACTAGCACACGCATTACCACCGCCTTTTCACTGGTATCCGAGCTATTTTTGGGAGGAGGCAAAAAGCGAGTCGCATGTGCGTGCGACATTCTGCTTCTCTCCCATGTTCCGCAGATAGCGACGTCTCCGCTATGCAGCAAAAAGAAGGCAGGCACAATTTTCTGTGCAGCCAACGCGCGAACAAACAACGATAGCCAACCGTCGTCGCCCCATCTACGCCCTTCACTACGCACGACGAAGGCAGGCGACCAAAGCAAAGTCGATCGACAACTCAATGGCACCGAAGCTTTGAAGGATTTGGTTGGAGCCGTTGGCTGCGCGCGTAGGAAGGCCCGCTTAACACTTGCATGAAGGAGGGTTGAACCCACCCCACGAGGGTAAGAGGTCAACACTTTACCATCAAGCTATTGACCCTTGTTTTGTATAACAAGGAAAGAAAACATACTTGTGTTGAAAGGAAAACTAGAAGGAAAGGGAAAGCTTCAAACTTTAAGGAAGTAGCTTCACCCAACCTTTTTACTTCTTGGAGGAAGGCAAGTTTTCCTCCAAAAATTCTTTTTTCCTCAAGGAGGTAGCTTCAAAGTGAACAAAAGCCTTCACAAAAACGACGGGTTTTTGTGAAGAATCATCAAGGTGTTCTTTCAACGAATGACAAGTGAAGCGCTCAAATTCCCGCAAGGTGAGGTTCGCATGCAACAAAAATCACGGAGCATATAAAACACAAAGACTTCAATTTCTCAAGATACAAGTTGTCGTCTTTTTCTCTCTCTTTGCATTAGTGTGTGTTTACCATGGCCAGTGAGGATATCCCACCTACACACACGTTTGATTTTGAGCACGTAGATCAAAATCAGGGCACCATGGGTGCTCTGACACTAATATGCATGATGATGATGATAGGAGATCATGGGCTTGTAGATATGGCTTCTTTCAAGACTTTGGAATATCGCCAAAGCATACTTGAAAGCAACCTCTCTACACTCGATGCAAATGTTACCAATCTTACGGAGTTACTTGTGAAATTTATGAATTCATAGATGACTCAAGGAGCCACAAGTGGCACGGTTCAAGGGAACCAAGCTCGCACGACTCAAGGAGTCCAAGAGACAAGTGTTGCAGAAGATGCAGAAGGTAGCAATGCATTACTTAAGAATATCACCATTCCTTAGTTTCACGGGGAAGAGCGTGATCGCAACAAGGATGCGGTCAATACGTTCTTACACAAACGGAGTGATATTCATAGATTGAGACACACCCCGGATATAAAGACGGTTGTGGAAACAAGTCTATCTCTTAAAGGCAAGGCCTATAAGTGGTGGATGACATTTCCAATAGATGCCCGTCCTCCATCTTGGGCTGCGTTTCAAGATTCTTTCTCCAAAGAGTTTTTGGACTCCAATGAAGAAAATAAGAATTGGTTAGCATGGGATGCATGCCGCATGTCTGGCCTCTCTCTCACACAATACCTTTCGAAGTATCGAGAAATCATATTAAAACTAGAAGGTCTAGATGAATTCCAAAAGATACGGGGTTGTAATAGGGGTCCTGACAAAGACTATCATCTTCATGTCAAGACCCGACATCAAAAACTTTGGAAGAAGCCATTGGTCATGCCCAAAGATATGATGATGACCAAGAGAGGAAAGGAAATGTTCCCTACTCTAAGAATACTTTTGCTAAGAGCAATGTGGCTAAGAGCCAATGGCGAGGTAGATCTCCCACACGTTTCAAGAGGAATAAGAGACAATCTACCTCTCCATGCCCACAAGAGGCTAAGAAGCCTAAGCAATCACGAGATACTCCACGTGGGTCTCTCAGCACTACTGATTTTGAGCGTGCAAAGAAACACAATTTGTGTTTTATATGTCTTTTGGACCAACATAACAAGAAAGATTGTCCTCTTTTGCAAGACAAAGAAAAGGCCATACACACGGTGCAACGCCTCACATTAGATTCATCTCCTAAATATTGTGTTGTAGAGGTTCTTCATATGGAAGAAAAGCACAACTATTGTGTGCCTGCTTCAATGTGGTAACCCACCTTTAGCCCCCATGATTTCATCCGCATGCATGGCCCTATTAACGGCCAACGTGTTTGTATTTTAGTGGATGATGGTGCAAATCATAACTTCTTGAACTATAAGCTAGTCAAGAAATTGAATCTTACACAGACTCCCTGCTCTCACAAATATGTGGTGGAGCAGATGGCTGGGAATGATAAAGAAGTATGGGACATGGTAGTTCAAGGGATTGAGCTTATTGTTCAAGATCATACGATGACGATGACCCTTGACTTCCAAGTTATGAACATGGACCGTGTTGATGTAGTTTTGGGACGGGAGTGGCTGCATGGTTTAGGAGACACATTGCACACTAGTTATGAACACAACTCCTTATCCTTTATGGACAATGGTAAACATGTGTTTTTGCTTGGTGAGAAAAATATACCATCTTCACCTCTTATATGTACAGCCGAGCTTTCTATTTTGTAGAAAGCATATTTAATAGATGAAGTCTTTTTGTGTTAATGCTTGTCTCCAAATCTTGCGAATTCTCAAGAGCAAAGTGCGGTGAATTCTAGTAATGATATGCAAAGTGCAACAAATTCTAATGGTATGCAAAGTGCAATGAATTCTACTGATAAAAAAAGTGTTAAAAAATCTAACGAGCAAAGTGCTCTCAATTTTAATTCTATAGAGCAACGTGCAACTGTTGTAAAACAAACATTATAGGAATTACAAGATTCTCCATCCAAGCATAGCTCTAGTTTAATTTCTCCTTTTGCACGGCAAAAGATGACTCACTTACTCACGGAGTATAGTGATGTGTTTTCAAGTGATTTACCACCGGGTTTACCCCCTACACGTGATGTGCAGCATGGCATAGATGTCTTGCCAGGCACTAAACCGGTGAGTAAACCACCTTATCGTATGAGTGCTAAAGAAGCCAAGGAGGTTGAGAGTCAGTTGGCTAACTACCTCGCTCGTGGTTTCATTAGACCTAGCACTTAACCTTGGGCATCACCAATTCTATTGGTAAAAAAGAAAGATGGTACTATGCGCATGTGCGTAGATTATTGCGGATTAAATGCGATAACCATCAAGAACAAGTATCCTCTGCCTCGAGTGGATGAGTTATTTGATCAACTCCATGGGGCAAGATACTATACAAAGATAGATATTCGTTCAAGATACCACTAGGTACGTATCCCACTACAAGTATCTCCAAAACTGCCTTTAGAACACAGTTCGGGCATTTTGAATTTTTGGTTATGCCTGTTGGTCTAACCAATGCTCCAGCTACATTTATGACACTCATGGATAGTATCTTATGTCCCTATCTTGGGAAATTTGTTGTGGTTTTCCTTGATGACATTCTCATTGACAGTAAGACTGAAGATGAACACATAGAACACTTACGATTGGTGTTTGAATAGCTACGAGCTCACGCGCTGTATTCTAAGCAAAGCAAGTGCGATTTCTTTAAAACAGAGATACATTATCTTGGTCATGTGATCTCTTATTCTGGCATCAAGATGGACACTGACAAGGTCACTGCCATTCTTCGATGGCCACATCCCAACACGGTTGAGGAGCTTCAAATATTTTTAGGCATGGCTGGATTTTATTGATGACAGTATATCCGTGACTATGCCAAAATCACTGTTCCTATGACGGATCAACTTAAAGCAAAAGGTAAGACCTTTTCTTGGAAAGAAGCCCAAAAATGCACTTTCGAACAACTCAAGGTAGCTATAGCCACTGCTCCCATCCTAGCAAGCGTCGACCCACTTAAGCCGTTTGTGGTAGAGACTGATGTTAGTGATAAAGCCATTGGTGCGGTACTTCTCTAGGAGGGAAGACCTATAGCCTTTGAAAGTAAAAAGTTAGATAGAGCTCAACATAATTATTATGTTTATGAGCGAGAGCTCTATGCTATAATTCACGCTTTACAAAAGTGGTGACACTATTTATATGGTGTTGAGTTTGAAGTAGTTTTTGACCATGAGATTATCAAATGGTTTACTACTCAAACGGACTTGAAGGGCCGTAAAGCTAGAGGGGCCGAAATCCTTCAAGATTATGATTGTAAGCTACGATATTGCAATGGGCGATATAATGTAGTAGCGAATGCACTAGGATGCCTCAGATTAATTCACTTGCTTTCATGGAAATAAAGAGTGGATTTTTAGAGTCATTATGTGGCAAGTGTGCACAAGATCAACCATATGCTAAAGTGTGGAGTGCAGCTTTAAAAAGGAATCCCTCACACTCACATGTCTCTGAACAACCATATCAACATGTCTCTGTACGCGCAGATAAAAACTCCAACACACAGAGCTCCACCCCTACTCAGAAAGCGCTTAAGTGATGGAATAATTTTTCCATTGATGATGGCTAGTATGTGTGACAAAGGACTTAGACACTAGGCACCAAATCTCATTTGAGTGTCACGATAGTCCAAGTGTTGGTCATCCAGGTATTCATAAGACGTATGCCTTAGTTCGACGGCAATTTTATTGGCCGAGCTTACATCATGATGTTCAAAAGTACGTACTAAATTGTCAACAATGCCAAGTTAATAAGGCAAAGCGCCTCAAGGTAGGTGGCCTTTTACATCCTTTAGAGATTCCACAAGGTAAGTGGGAGAGTATCTCTATGGATTTTGTAGTAGGACTACCTACTACAAATCGTGGCCGTGATGCCATTTGGGTAATTGTAGACCATCTCACAAAGATGAGTCGATTCATTCCCACTAAGACTATGGTTAAGACTCCGAAATTAGCATGGCTATTGGTAGAGCATATATATAAACTCTACGGTCTTCTAGCTAGTAGAATTAGTGACACAGATCAAAAGTTCAATAATCACTTCTGGAGAAATGTGTTCCAAAAGCTGGAAACTAAACTTACTCTAAGTACGGTTGATCATTCAGAAACGGATGGTCAAACAGAAAGAGTTAATCAAGTGCTAGAGGATATGCTACGAGTGTACGTTAGCAAGAAGCAAACCAATTGGGAAGACTACTTACCTATATTGGAATTTTCTTATAATAGTTCAAAGCATGTGACTACAGGGATTAGTCCATTTATGCTTTTGTATGATTTCAACCTAGATCACCCATTATGGTGGGGTTGGCTAAGGAGAAGATACAGCAAGCGAAATATTTTCTCCAAGACCATTTTGACATGCTTCGAGTTGCTCGATAAAATGTTAAGCAAGCTCAAGATCGATATAAGAAGTACGCAGATGAGCATCATCATCTTGCTACTTTCGAAGAAGGAGACAAGGTTTTCCTCAAAGTTTCGGAGCATTCAGAAAGTCTGAAGGCGGGAAAAGTTACTAAACTTTCACCGTGCTATTGTGGACCGTTTACCATTCTCAAACGTATAGGTCGAGTGGCCTATAAGTTAGCTCTTCCAAAGCATTCACGAGTTCACCCTGTTTTTCATGTTAGCCATTTACAAAAACAACTAGGACAGAATGATAATGTCATTGACACAGGTGTGTTGGTTGACCTTATTGCACCGCTAAGCATTTCTCATGAGCCCAAAAAGATTTTGGATTCTCATGAGCTTTGCACCAGACATCATGTCAGACGACATTTGTTGGTAAAATGGCTAGATAGACCTGAAGAAGGTTCTACATGGGAGAATGTCTTTGCACTTAAGAAACTTTTTCCTACGTTCGTTTTCGAGGACAAAAACGATTCTCCAAGGGGGGATAATGTAAGGACATGGGTCCTATGGGCAAGGCCACCGGCATGGCTGGACAGTGTGTACGCTAGGGGGAGGCTATAAGAAAGCACGGGTGGGTGGAGACTAGCACACGCATTAACACCGCCCTTTCAAGTGGTGAGCCTTCTTGTTTCAAAGAGGCTATGCTAGCCAATGATAATATTTTGTGGGAACATGCTATGAAGAGGGACTTGTCCAGTATTGTAAAGAACAAAACATGGGAACTTGTTTCGTTGCCAAAAGGTAGGAAAGCATTGCCTTGTAAATGGGTTTACAAGAAGAAGATTGACAATTACAAAGCTCGTTTAGTGCAGTGTACACCAGTTCTTCATTGTGACAGCTAGAGTGCTATTGCCTTGGCTACCAATCCAGTGTTTCATTCCATAGCGAAACACATTGATATGCGTTATCACTTCAGTCATGAATGCTTGGCAAACAGGGGTCTTGATTTAGTGAAGATTCCTACGTCAGAGAACACAGTGGATGCACTCAATAAAAGTCTCTCCAACCATCAGATTTAGCACTGTTGTGAGTTGATGGACATTGGGTGAAGCATGGTTCTCTTCCATTTTTATGGTCTCCCACATTGGCCATCAAGAGGGAGAATGTTAAGTTTAACAACCATGTGGCCGACCGCCCATCACAAACTGCTACTAACCCTAAGTGTAAACTATACACTTGTGTGAGACACTAACACAAAGTAGAGTGTGTATTGTTCCTAAGTGCATAAGATAGAGAAGAAAGAAAGGAGGCACACAGTGTGTGTCAACTCTTTCCCTCCAACCTGTGTGTGTGGCTATGATGGTGGCTATGTGTATTCATCTTCCTCTTTCGTTGTGCTCCCGGCTCCTCTCCTTCAGTTCCTTGCATCCATCTAGCATCTTTAAAAGGATAATTCTTAAACTTAATAAGATATCATCGGATAATCTTACGGTTTCTTAATACCTTGTCTTCATGTCGTAGGATGGACTCAGATTGAAGTATTTATTCTTAATCTTTGATTTTTGGAGGGTCTGCAACTATTACTTCTTTTGGTGGAGCTCCTTTGTAGGGCTTACATAGGCTCTCATGGAAAACATTGTGCACGAGCCAATGATTGGGAAACTTTAATTGATAAGCCTTCTCATTGATTGTCTTAAGAATTTAAAAAGGACCATAGTATCTTTTTGCTAGTTTAGCATAATACTCTTGGTGGCCCGTAGGATTCTTGCCCGTAGTATGCTTTAGACGAGCCTTGAGAAACTTTAGCAAGACCCAATCTTTTTTCTTAAAGGCTAAGGCTCTTCTGTGCTTGTTAGCAGTAGTCCTTTTTGCCTTTGCTTTGAGATGGATATAACCTCTTTAATTTTTGGAAAAGATTATTGTGAGTCTTGGCTATATTCATCAACAACAAAGATCTTCCCATGTACTTTAAGTAGTAAGGGACTTTTGGATCTTCCCTCTTTAACCTCGAAAGGTGGTTCCCCCATAGAAGTATGTACAATGTCATTGTACGCATACTCTATAAGAGGTAGGTACTTCTCTCATTCAGAACGTTGATATACTTCCATGACATAGGCTTTTAGTAGATTCAAGAATCGTTAGATTATTTATTTCACTTTGGTCATCCGTTTGTGGTTGATAGGCCGAAAGAGAAATTTAATATACTACCTAGATTCTCAAATAGACGCTTCTAAAAATTAATGGTCACTCTAGGATCTTTGTTCGACACTATGGATGTTGGCGCGCCATGATACTGAAAATTTGAAACCTAAGGGTTGCCGTTTGATGTGCCTTGATAAATTTTTTGACAGGCATAGAGTGTGTTTTCTTGTTAAGCCTGTTGACTGATACAATCCAAGTTGCTTCCCTCTGTCAAATTTCAACTTTTGGTATACCACGTATTTTTTACTTTTCATGGTAGACCAACATAAATACATTTCTACTCCTCGAAGAGTAGATTATGGAATCCCTCTTTGCCCCGCATAAGGAGAATCATGGGATTCATACATGAATTTCTTATTGTATGGGTGAGTAACACATATCCTATTGTTGTTTAGGAGATAACCACCCTTCAAGGGGAATGGTTCTTTTTTCTTCCCTGGTGCAAAGACTGTAATACGTACTTAAAGTCTTGGTTAGTATAGATCATTATGAGTTCCTATAGACACCACATTTACCCTTGGCCGTCGTGAAAGTGCATCGACCACTTAATTGCGCTTGCTAGCAATGTGAGCAATATGAAATTTAAATTGCGAAAGAAAATTTTCCCTCCTCATCTGTTTGTCATAGAGTTTGGTTTGCGTCATGAAGTTCTTGAGGCTTTGTGATCCATTTTTAGGATGAATGGAATCCTCAAGAGATAGTGTTTCCACGTGTCTAGGGCATATAGAACAGCTAGTGGCTCTTTTTTGTATTTGTCGAATACTTGCTTATCGGAGTCGAGTCTTTGACTCTCGTATGCTATGACATACCCTTCTTGGAGCAAAATAGCTCCAAGGCAATCACCACAAGCATCACATTGGACCTCAAATGGATTTGAATGATCTAGTAGTGTGAGCACAAGTTGAAAGATAAGCTTCTCCTTTAAGCTTCTCAAAATCTTCTTGCACTTTTGGATTCCATGGATACTTAATGTTCTTTTTTGTTAAGTCATGTAATGGGCCTGCTATTAGCAAGAATTTTTCTATGAAGCATCTATAGTATGCACACATACCTATAAAGCTTCGTACCTCCTGTAGATTCCTTGGATTAGGCCATCATTTTATTACCTCTAACTTTGTTGGATCCATACGGGTGCCACTTTTAGAGATAATGTGACCTAAATATTGAATCTCTTGTAGGAAAATTTCACTTTTCTTTTGATTAATGAAAAGCTTATTCTCTTTTCACAACTTGAAAGATTACATGGAGGTGTCGCTTGTATGGCTCGTGACACATGAAATTTTGATAGTGATCTTCTTTAGTGCTCTATAGTCGGCACACATGTGATATGTGTCGTCTTTCTTTTGCACTCGGGAGAAAGTCAATTCTTGCCTTTGTAGACTCCTTTCTCCTTAGCTTTATTGTTGTTGATAGAGTTGCCTTGGGAAGAATTTTGAGCATTGTTCTTCCCCTTTGCTTCATTTCGATCTTTGTTTTCCATCAACTTGGAATTCCTTTTAGCCCCTTGTTGGAAATTGATGCGCAAAACAACCATAGAGTGGTGGATTACTTCCATGATAGAACCAGGCAGTCGGGTGTTGACATACTCGGCCATTTCTTCAGGTAATCCCACACATAATTGTTGCTTTTGCTCGACGAAGTATATTTTTTTGAGCCTTGAGATGTAAATCCCAAAACTTTTCCACATATTTGTGGATAGACTCGTTAGAGAGCAGCTTCAAACTTTGCCATACGGTAAGCACTTTGTCCTTTGCATCACTTGCAAGGAATTGCTTCATGATGGAAACTCATAGAGTTTTCCATGTCTTTGGGGCTACGTCATTGCCACAAAGGCTAGCCCACCGTTGAGGAGCAGATTTTTGGAAGTGCATAGCTACATGGCGTAGCTTGGAGGACTCCGTGAAGCCCTCGTCTCCAAAGGCCGCATCAAATTGCTGGATGAAGGCCAATACTTTGTGGGTAGCACCAAAGGTGCCATCATAGGTGAGAAAAAAAATACTATTTCCTCCCTCTTTGAACTTCTTGAGCTTTTGGGACCTTCGCCATCCAGGAAGATTTGCGATGTCCTCCCCTCTTGTATTCTCTAGGAGAATAGCTATTGCTTTCATCAGAAGAGGAGGAACGTGAAACAGAGGGTGACCTCTTTCTTACCCTTTTCTTCCTTTGTTTCCTCTCTTCCCTTTTGGAGTGATGAGGAGAAGGAATGTGGTTGACCGTTCCCTCTCGGGGGGAGTTGTCGATCGTCTAGACCACCGTCTTCGTGGAGCCACTTCTTAAGAGGAACTTAGGGATTCGCTTCTTTCTCGTTGTTTGGATTTCTCCTCTCTTATGGGAGAGAGTATTCTTTTGGGAGTCTCGTCAAGAAGCCTCCTAAGATTTCTCTCCTCTTGGAGAGGAAAGGAAATCCCATAAGCACGAAGTTGTTGAGTAACTTCGGTTTGCAAAGCAGGGTTTCCCATAGCTTGTTGCAACCTAGAAACAAGGTAATTAACAAACATGGGGGCATCATCATTAGCACCTTCATGTGCAAAATCAAAGTTGTCAATATTAATTCTACTCTCTTGGTTATTATCAGCCATGCTAATTAAACTTATGTGTAAAATTACTTTGTGCTTTCGCACCCTCATAAACCTTAGTTGCTCCTCTTCTTTACCACTGAAAATTAGTTCTCAAGCAGCCACACCTGTGGTTTAGGCACTGTTGATTGCAAAGTGAAAATACCTACATCCCTCCCTTTGTTGACAACTCCACAATAGCGGGATCCTTGTGGGACATTTGAGACCCGTCCGAAGGTATGGTTTTCTTCTTGCCCTTCTCAACACATTGCATAAACAGCAACAGTTAGAGTGCACCCCAATGGCCATGATTAGGCGTAAACTCAGACATATGTGCATTTTCTTGGAATTGGTCTCTTGAAATACTTAGACCTCTGTTTCTTTCTCCTTCTCGACACCCTACAATAATCAGAAACAAATTTCAGCGAGCACTCCCATGGCCATGCCTCTACGCAAGTGTAAACCCGGACATACTTGATTTTGGCGGACAATACTAGTGGAGAGGGTCTAACATTGCTCAATTGATTATAGTTCTTGTTGAGATTGCTAGTAGCTCAATAATGGTTAATCCAAAGGCTAGCCCCGAGAGACTCCATTGTTAAGACTATAGTTCCCAACGGTGTACCTCGAACTAAGTCCTTCTCAACCAAGATAATAGATCCCTGTCCCACTTACCCTATTACAATAAACATGTTAGGAAATAAGACGTAGCTAAATAGATAATTGAGTAGATTACTTAATGGAGAGAGACAGATTTATATACATGAGATTATAGAGTAGAGAGAGAGAGACAGAGAGTACACACGATATACGTGGTTCACCCAATGTGGGCTACGTCCACGGGAAAGCAGCCACTCAATGGATTTAGTACTTCAAAACAAGAAGTAGTTTACAAAGGGATTATACCCTTAATGGAGCTCCCGCCTTGCTTCACTCTCACCACCTCACACTCACCTTGTTGCATCAACTTCACACTATGAAATGTGTGTAGAAATGGCCTCCTTTTATAGGCCAAAAGGGATGCCCTCTCTTATGAGAGACAGCCATGTGTAGCCGCCCTTGTGCGAATAAGTCCAAATCGGACCCTCCAATCCGCCCATGTGTGGCCGCCCTTGAGAAGACAAGTCCGCTTTTGAATTCGACCACCGGCCATTGAATTCGACCACCGGCCACCGGCCATTGACTTCCGACCACCGGCCAACCGACCGGTTGTTTTCCGACCACTTTCCGGCCGTCGTCCGGCCATAATATTCCGGCAAAAAAGAATATTCCGGTGAAAAAAAGTCTCGGGGGCCTCCGCCCCCGAGGCCTTTAAAGTTGCCCCTGATTCTTGTCCGTGAAAATTTTGGTTTCCGGTGAGTGATTTTCCTTCACGCACGATGGCTTCTCCTCATAATGGAGGCCTTACAAATGTGCACTTTTCCCACAGAAAATTACAAGGGTAAATCAGGCTCCATACTTAACAATCTCCCACTTGGAGACTGATCTCTAAACCAAACCTGTGACTGCTTTCCATTCTGGCTTCTTATCCTTGAATGCCAATTGAAGATGAGAAAAAGCTCAACTTCTCCTTGTTGACCACCTTTGTAAACATGTCTGCAGGATTTTCACTTGCATGCACCTTTCCTAGCTTTAGTTGTCCCTCTTCCAAAAGAGTGCGTATGAAGTGATATCTCACCTCAATGTGCTTTGTCCTTGAATGAAAGACTGAGTTCTTCGCAAGATGGATAGCGCTTTGGCTATCACTGTACAAGACACAATTGTCTTGTTTGAATCCAAGCTCTTCTAAGAATCTGTGAAGCCACATAATTTCTTTGCTTGCCTCCGTCATTGCTACATACTCTGCTTCCGTGGTAGAAAGTGAAACCACTTTCTGCAACTTTGAAGCCCAGCTTACTGCTGTGCCTCCAGCCGTGAACACATAGCCAGTAGTGCTCCTTCGAGTATCTTTGTCACCTGCCATATCTGCATCAGCATACCCTTCTAGAAAAATATCAGTTCCTCCAAAATACAAAGCATTTGTTGTTGTCCCTTTTAGATACCTAAGTATCCACTTCACAGCTTGCCAATGCTCTTTACCTGGGTTGTCCATGAACCTACTCACAACTCCCACTGCATGTGCAATGTCTGGCCTTGTCCAAACCATAGCATACATTAGAGAACCTACCACTGCAGCATATGGAACTTTAGACATATAGGCTATCTCCTCTTGTGTCTTTGGACACATATCCTTCGTTAGTTTAAAATGACCAGCCAAAGGTGTAGAAACTGGTTTTGCATTTTGCATTGCAAACCTTTCTAGTACCTTCTTGATGTAATCTTCTTGAGATAGCTTTATTGTCTTCTTCATCCTGTCCCTTGATATTTTCATACCAAGTATCCTCTTTGCAGCACCTAAATCTTTCATTGAAAAAGATTTGGACAGCTCCTCTTTTAGGTCTTTGATGTCCTGCATGTTAGCACTTGCAATCAACATGTCATCAACATACAACATTAGGATGATGAATTTCCCATCTCCCAAATTCTCCGTGTAGACGCAGTGATCCGAGTTGCATCTTGTGAATCCATGATCCAACATCCATCGATCAAACTTCAAGTACCGTTGTCTTGATGCTTGCTTTAAACCATACAAGCTCTTCTTTCATCTGCAAACCATTTTCTCCTTACCTTTTACTTCATACCCCTTTGGTTGAAGCATGTAGATTTCCTCCTCTAAGTCACCGTGAGGGAATGCTGTATTTACATCCATTTGCTCGAGATTTAGATCATGAGCAGCCACAAGGCTTAAGACAAGCCTAATTGAGTTCATTTTTACAACAGGAGAAAATATTTCATTGAAGTCAATACCTTTCTTTTGAGAAAAACCTTTTACCACAAGCCTAGACTTGTACCTTTTCTTCCCACCTTCTTCTTCCTTTAGCTTGTACACCCATTTGTTTTGAATTGCCCGCTTACCTTTAGGCAACTCAACCAACTCCCATGTTTGGTTGCGATGTAGTGAGTCCATCTCCACTTGCATGCTCTTTGTCCATTCTTCTTTAGATTCATGTTGCATAGCTTCTTCATATGATTCCGGCTCTCCAGAATCTGAGATCAAGAGATGGTTGAAGGAAGGAACAAACCTTTCTGTAGGTCTACTTGCTCTTGTAGATCTTCGGGGAATAGGTTGAGGCTCCTCATTTGGTTGACGTTGTTGCACATTGTCATCGTTTGCAGTCCTTGAGTCTTCACCGTCCTCAAGCTGCATGTACTCATCACTTGTTTCTTTTGTTTGTTTTCTTTCCAAGTAATCTTTGTACATATTTTGTTCGTTAAAAATTACATCCCTACTCCTTAAGATTTTACCATCTTCAGGATTCCATAGGCGATACCCAAAGTCTCATTCTCCATAGCCAATGAAGAAACACTTTTTGGACTTTGGATCTAACTTTGATCTTAGGCTTCTATCTATGTGCATGAAAGCCTCACACCCAAACACTTTGAGAAATGCATAATTCACCGGTTTACCTATCCATGCCTCTTTTGGAACTCCCCCATCCAATGCCGTTGAGGGTGACCGATTGATTAAGTACACAGACGTACTTACAGCTTCCGCCCAAAGCTCAAGCGGTAGGCCTCCATGTAGCCGCATGTTTTGTGCTCGTTCCATGATTGTCCTGTTCATCCTTTACGAAATCCCATTTTGTTGAGGTGTCCTTGGGGTTGTCCTTTGCCTCCAAATGCCATTGCTAGCACAAAAGCTTGGCTGCAATATTCGCCTCCATTGTCGGATCTGAGGCATTTAACCTTGGTACCTGTTTCATTCTCCACAAAGGCTTTCCACCTTTGAAATATGGAAAATACATCGGATTTATTCTTCATGACATAAACCCATGTTTTTCTAGTCTCATCGTCTATGAATGTTACATAGTACAATGAGCCACCAAGTGATGGTGTACTTGCAGGACCCCAAACATCAGAATGAACCAACTCAATTTTTCTATTTTTTCTTTCATTTCCTGATTTTTGAAATTTTACTCTCTTTTGTTTACCATAAACACAATCTTCACACAACTCTAAGTCCACTTCTTTCAAACCTGGTAGAAGCTTCTTTTTTTGAAGGATTTGCATTCCTTTGGCACTCATATGCCCAAGTCGGTAGTGCCACACCGCACTGTCAACTTCTGTACTTGTTGCACAAGCTGAAGGTTGCGTGCTAACAGTACACAAGTAAAGTGTACCGACTTTTTCACCCTTGGCAACCACCAAAGATCCCTTTGAGATCTTCCACCGTTTGTTTCCGAATGCAATGTTGTGACCTTCATCGTCCAATTGTCCTGTGGAGATCAAATTTTTGCGAAGAGAAGGAACATGCCTAACATCTTTAAGCTTCCATTCATTTCCGTTAGCAGTTTTGACAGAAACTGTACCTTTGCCGACAATCTCACAAGCTTCATCATCTCCCAAGTATACATACCCAAAATTACCTTTGGTGTAGTCTTGGAAATGTTTCTTGTGTGGTGTCGCATGGAATGAAGCCCCGGAATCTACTATCCAGGAATTAGAAACATTGTCTAATGAGAGAATTAGAGCATCTTGCTCTACTTTACCTGTCACATTGGCCTCCGATGTTGGCTTGTTGTCTTGAGACTCTGTCTCCTTCTTCTTCTTGGACCAGCAATCCTTCTTGACGTGGCCCTTCTTGCCGCAGTTCCAACATTCAAGAACTGACTTTGTGTGTGACTTGCTCCGCCTTGAGCGATCACGACCCTTTTGGTTTTTGAACCTCTCCTTAAGCCTTCCTCTTGTTTCCACTGATAGTGCAGCACTTGATGATTCTCCTGTGCTTCTCCTTCGCATTTCCTTGCTTAAGAGAACACCCACAACATCATCAAACTTAAGAGTATTTGTGCCAGAGATAGAATTACTTACAGCCATCACAAGGCTGTCCCAACTATCCGGTAGAGATGATAGTATAAGGAGAGCTCTCACTTCGTCATCGAAATAGATTTTCACTGATCAAAGTTGACTTATGTTTGTGTTAAAGTCATTTAGGTGTTCTGCAACTGAACCATTCTCTACCATATTTAGATTGAACAAGCGCTTCATAAGAAATACCTTATTGGATGCCGATGGTTTCTCGTAGAAGTCGTCAAGTGACTTCATCAAGTCCTCCGTGGTCTTCATCTCCGAAACATTGAAGGCCACCGTTGACACCAAGCTTAACCGGATTGTTCCCAGTGCCTTTCGATCAAGGACAATCCATGTTTCATCTGCCATTGTTGCGGGCTTCTTCGCAAGACCGCCTAGTGGCAAATAGAGGTCCTTCTGGTAGAGATAGTCTTCAATCTGCATCTTCCAATGTTGGTAGTTTTTGCCGTTGAACTTCTCAATCTTGAGCTTCCCTTCCTCCGCCATAACTCCCACTCAATTCAAGGAATCCTTTCCTTGAGATAATTTAGCTACGAGCAAACCTTTCTCTGATACCAGTTGTTAGGAAATAAGACGTAGCTAAATAGATAATTGAGTAGATTACTTAATGGAGAGAGACAGATTTATATACATGAGATTATAGAGTAGAGAGAGAGAGAGATAGAGTACACACGATATACGTGGTTCACCCAATGTGGGCTACATCCACAGGAAAGCAGCCACTCAATGCCTTTAGTACTTCAAAACAAGCAGTAGTTTACAAAGGGATTATACCCTTAATGGAGCTCCCGCCTTGCTTCACTCTCACCACCTCACACTCACCTTGTTGCATCAACTTCACACTATGAAATGTGTGTAGAAATGGCCTCCTTTTATAGGCCAAAAGGGCTGCCCTCTCTTATGAGAGGCAACCATTTGTAGCCGCCCTTGTGCGAATAAGTCCAAATCGGACCCTCCAATCCGCCCATGTGTGGCCGCCCTTAAGAAGACAAGTCCGCTTTTGAATTCGACCACCGGCGATTGAATTCGGCCACCGGCCACCGGCCATTGACTTCCAACCACCGGCCAACCGACCGGTTGTTTTCCAACCACTTTTCGGCCGCCGTCCGGCGATAATATTCCGGCGAAAAAGAATATTCCCCTTTAAAGTTGCCCCTGATTCTTATCCGTGAAAATTTTGGTTTCTGGTGAGTGATTTTCCTTCACGCATGATGGCTTCTCCTCATAATGGGGGCCTTACAAATGTGCGCTTTTACCACAGAAAATTACAAGGGTAAATCAGGCTCCATACTTAACAAAACATGCCCAACCTTTCATGGACAACTTAAGGACCTCTCTTCTTAAGCAAGAAAAGAGAAACCAATAGCTCTGAAATCAATGTAATGGAAATGGCCTATGAACTTTGAGAATAGCAGAATTAGGAGCATTAAAGAGAGCATTTTTGTGAACATAGAGAGTGAACTTAATTAGCGGTAGCAACATAACCATTATACTTGATTAACTTGGCATGAACAATAATTTTGCGAGAGAGAGAGAGAGAGAGAGAGAGAGAGAGAGAGAGAGAGAGAGAGAGAGGTAGAGAACTTGACAATAGTTGAGGACCATATTTATCTGGAGCCGGTACGCCCTCCAATAGGCTTTTGTATTATAGATTCTCCCATAAAGAGAGACTTGGTATAATACAATCTTTGTGTTCCTTGTGACCTTGGTGATGCTATGAAGATGGAAAGCCTCATGCATCACGAGCGTAATATAAACTTTATAAAAGCATTAGCCGTCCCCGGCCTCATTCCCAAGGCCTCAAACACCTTCGAAGGTGGAGAGAGCTAGTGGGGAATGAGGGTAGAGAAGAGAAAGAAGAAACATTCATACGAGAAAGAAATAGTTCCTCACTTATCATCACTTTTCTTGCTAGCATACATAATAGCATAGTAGTGAAGATGGAGAAGATGGCACACTTCAGCATTGAAGCAAGGCTCTTGGTTGCATTTGCATTCCATAGCCAAGAGTGTTGGTGTAGGCTCTCAACTTCTCAGCAAACATGGAGAAGGAGATGGAGTTCTTGCGCTTTCACCAAGTGAGAATGTGTGAAAAATGAGTGTGTGAGAGGGTGTATACCCCCAAGCACCCCCCTAGCTTGCTCTGGTTGACCCCTCCTTATAGCTCACTCTTGAAGCTCATTGGACACCTCTAAGAAATCACATGCACAATGCATTTCAAGCAACATGGGTAGATTAGGAAAAGTGTCCTCCTTACCTCTTTGAGAGAGAGAGAGCTTGAAAATAACTAGATATTTGTTGAATTGAACTAGAAGCTCATTGGACCCCTCTTTAGCCAAGCCAATAGGATTCAAGCACACCATGTGGCTAAGCATAGGGAGAGCTTGACCTGTGTCCATGTGCCCCTTGAGAAAGGGGGTTCCCTTTGGGTGAGTGGGCCTCTTCTGTAGGTTCTCTTTTTGACTCAAGCACCTTACCCCCCATACATGGGAAGCTTCTCAAGCACCTTCCTCATCAAGCACGACAAGCACCTCAAGCACCTTAGTCAGCAAGCACGACAATCACCTTAAGCACCTTAGTCACCAAGCATGATAAGCACCTCAAGCACCTTAGTCACCGAGCATGACAAGCACCTTAAGCTTGGGCCGGGTTCCCACCTCAAGCACGACCCTAGCTTGCCTAAGGTCTAAGGACTTTTAGCACTAACCTTTGGAGGTCTTTAATGAAGATAACCCTAAGGTCTTTTAAGCTCCATTAGATGCACGTTTCTCTTTGATAGACTACCTCCTTTTGGACCCCTATTGAGATGTAACCATCTCTCCTCTTGGTCCCTTGCTGAGGTAAATCGAGAAGCACTTATTGCACATTGATCTTTGGTAGACTGTTCCTTTTGGACCCTATTGAGATGCAACCATTTCTCCTTTGGTCCCCTGTTGAGATAGGTCTAGAAGCACATATCTATATCCTGGGTTCCCAGCTCAAGCACAACCCTAGCTTGCTTAAGGTCTAAGGAATTTTAACACTAACCTTTGGAGGTCTTTAATGAAGCTAACCTAAGGTCTTTTAAGCTCCATTAGATGCACGTTGCTCTTTGATAGACTACTGAGGTGTAACCATCTCTCCTCTTGGTCCCTTGTTGAGGTAAACCTAGAAGCACTTATTGCACATTGCTCTTTGGTAGATTGTTTCCTTTTGGACCCCTATTGAGATGCAATCATTTCTTCTTTTAGTCCCCTATTGAGATAGGCCTAGAAGCACATATCTGTATCCTAACTCTTGTTCCCCTTTTATCTTCCCATATTAAATGACCAATTTAATATGAGAAAATCATTTGTTAAAGTTAGATATTATATTTTATGACATTGTGCATTGGCATGTATGGCATGTTTCTATCATAGCATGGAAAATAGTAAAACTTATGGTTCTCATGGTTAGCTCACTTGCTCTCAAGAGCACACCACTTGTCCTTAAGTGAAGTCATGTTTCCTTCTAGTGCATTAGGTGCCCTCCCTCACATTCCTACCAATATTAACACTCATGGGTAGTCTACCCATCCCAAAATCACACCACTTCATCATATGTGGATTAGGTACTTGCCCTCACATTCTAAATTGAACCAACAAGTGTGGTTGTCTAAAGAGTTTTGTAACTCCTTGCACCTCCTCTCCAATGTCACCTAGATGTAGACTCGCCTTGGGTCCATCTCTAGCTAGCAAAATAGACTTGGCCTACTTTTTTTATATCATTGCCTTTTGTGGATTCACCACGATATGTGTATCAATTATTATTTGAATCTACTGCATCATGAAAGAACTTTCTTAAAGTCTTATGCTTCATCTCATAGAGGTTAGCATGTAATGTCTTGCTCATTAGCTTCCTAGAATGCATACACTAATTGCTTTTCTTTAGAGCATCTTGGCATGTAATGTCTTATTCAATTGGCACAATCTTAAACTATCTCACCTTTTTTTGCTTAAAACTTTAGATTTGAGCAACAATATTTTGCTTGATCCCATTTGTTTTAGAAGGCAACAATGAAGTCTTGAGCCATAAAACCAACAATACTTCCATGTGCTAAGATTTGAAACCATGATAAATCCTTGCCTTCTCTTTTTAGTCCACAATCCTCATATTGAGTATGAAAGTTGTAAACATGTGCAATTCTTAAAACCTTCTTAAAGGTTTCAAAATAGGCATATGAAATCTCTAATCCATCATATTTCTTGATTAATTTTTGAAGATGATGGGTCCAACCTTGCTTGAAAGATCATATCCTACTAGATGTGGAATGTGTCCTCCCATGTTTTCTTCACCAAATAAGTTGAAGTTTACGGGTCAAACCTTGCTTGAAAGATCATGTCCTACTAGATGTGGAATATGTCCTCCCATCTTTTCTTCACCAAATAAGTTGAAGTTTACACATGACTTACTTTGCCCCTTACTAGCTAAGTGCCCACCATTTTTAGCATTATTTGTTTTTTCATTTCACTCACTGCCTAGTTTTAGCCATTTCTTGCAAAATGAACATCCCAAGTCCCTCATGGTCTTGTTTTAATTGGTGTTGAGTTTGGTTTTGCATAACCTCACTGCCTCATGATCTTGTTTTAATTGGTGTTGAGTTTGAATTTGAGTAGAACCAAGGTAGAACCCCACTATGCGTTCATGCTCCCAAATCTTCCTTGACTTTATCTATAGATGCCTTATTTGGAACCTTGTTTGTGGGACCGCTCCTCATCACCTTGTCCTAAGAATATACTCGCGTGGAAGAACTCACAAATGAAGTCTCTTTTTAGTTAAATCTCCACCATTATTGTAACACACTTTGCACTCACACTCTCTCACCTTGTATTTCTCTCTCACACACATTGCCTCGTTCTCTTTCTAAATCAATGTGGTTGCTTAAGTTTGTGCAACTACTGCTTTTACTCTCTTTTTCCTGCTCTCTCTTGTTTTTCTCAACTTCTCTCTCTTCCTCTCCATCTAAAGTAATTTTTTTGATTGAGATTCAAAATTCTGTACTGCATTTTGGACTGCTCTATTTACAAATCTAGGCACTAACTTGACTTCACATCGTCATTTCATCTAGAGTCTAATGGTCAAACTGATCATTAATTGCACTATTGTGTGATTTGTTCAAAGGAATATGTGCATTTACAACCTTAAGAGTTGGATGATGATTTGTATTTTTTGCAATTTGTATACAATAACCCCCCTCACTCTGCATAGGGTGTCTCCATTTTTAGTTATGCATGGTCACACTTCCTACACCTTCATCTTGATTGTCCAATAAACTCATGACGTATTCGTGTGTTCAATTTGTAGCTCACTATAGTACACTAATATCATGAATAACTGTACCGAGGCACCTACACTTTTAAAGAAGGTGGTTATGTCATGTTGAGAATTTAAAAAAAGAACGTAGGGTTAAGAGTGTTGAAACTAATGCCGTTGTTAAACTTGCTTTCTGCTTTAATGGGCCATTTTGGATTTCAAAGATCACTAATGATGTGTCTTTTGTGCTAGTTTTCTGCTCTCATTGGTAGATGCACAATACTTTCAATATTAGCTTGTTGAGACCCTTTAAAGGCTCCTACTATCACACCCAATTTATGAAAACCCACCTATACTTGTAGACCAAGAAGGACAATTGCTACATGAACAAATAAATGACCATGAGACCACCTCTACTTGCATTGTAAACATGCATAATAGATGCCTCTTAACATTCAAAGGTGGCCCATGAGAAGATGCCTGCTCGATTCTTCAGAAATTCTTTTAAACCTTCCTAGCCTTCTCTACATCTTTTATCATTCATTTGTCTAGTTGATATATCTAATGAGCGATTTTGGGTAGTTGTTATTGTTAGGGGTTCACAACCCTAACAGGTATTAAGTGCAAGAAACATGCAGTATGAAGGAAAACGAGGGAGGCGACTTCACATTTAGTCATGAAATTGCAGAGTAGATGAAGAAGAAACACCATAATAAGGATAAGAAAGTACTGCATTCATTGTATATTCACCATCAACATTGAACTACAAAGAAGGAACAAAAATACTACTAGATGGAACTACAGAATCTACATAGCGGTTACATCCAAAAATTGCTACTCGCCATGTGACCATTTGGGTATTCAAACTACCTAGGTATAAAGTCCTTGTATAAACATGCTCCTAAGGTTTAAAGCTAGGACCTTAGTTAAAGTCCAAAAAAGATAAGTACCCAGACACATCATGCACTAACACTTGGCACATCCGGTGGGCAGTGTTTCTCAAACATTGTGAGAACCCATCCCTTATTGAAAAACTTCAACATCAAGATGATCTTCAACTTCAGATTGCTTTTAACTTTTCCCTTCTATTGCGGTATCCTTACCATCTTCACCAAATTTTGCATCCACTTCAACTTCAGTTGTTTCCTTTGTAACCTCAATAGTCTCCTTACTGAGTATATCTTCAACAATAATCAGTACTGGATCTTTAAACTGTTGATGTCCATCTACAACACCTGCTTCTTCATTTGAAATTGCAATTGGAACTATGACTGCACCTTCAGTTAATTGTTCTTGAACTACAATTTCAATTTTATCCAACATTATAGTATCGCTTTGAGTATACAGATGTTCAGGTTGATGATGTTTCTGCTGCTCCGACTGCTTTTGCAATTCCTCATACTGCTCTTTCAGTTCATCATACTGCTACTTCAATTCATCATACTACCTCTGTACAAACAAATTCTCCTCCTTTGCTTCTTCCTCTGTGTCAATACCTACTTCCATATTAGATGCAACCTCATCAATTGTATGTTCTTCAATGTTCTTACCAGACACTTCTCGACAGTGTTCAATAATGCCTCCCCAACATGCAGATGCTCTGCCTCATTCTCTTGTCCTGTGTGACTAGAATTGTATCTTCAGTTAACTGCTCTTGAACTTCCTGATATGCATTATCCATCAATATCACTTCACATTCAATACCCTCTAGTTCAGGTTGGTGATGAACCCGTTGTTCCCTCTTACACTTCAAATGTATAAAATGATCTTTTAGTTCAGTGAACTTCTTCTGCAACAACATATTTTCTTCCTTAGCCTCTTCTTCAACAAAGGTCTGGTATGGCTTACTAAACACATTAGCAGGTTCAAGTTCAGATTTAGACTCAGGTTCCTCTTCAAAAAGATTGAAGAAAGATTCAAGGTAGAATGAAAACTTTGCAACCATTAGGCACTGCCTCCTGAACATATCCAATATTGCTGCATGCAGATGAAACACTGGGAAACCTAATTTAGACTTCGTATGCCAAAACAACTGATTATCCTGAAAATTCTGATTCAGGAAACACCAAAATTGATATGCATTCAAGGCCTAAAAATAAGAAGTTGAACTCTCCTTCATACATAAAAAACACCACCAAGATGGCTTGCTCACATCCCCTCTCAAAAACATAAAGAAATCCACTTTCTAGCCGCAAAACTGTCCAATCAGTGGTATCTCCTTGAAAAACTTTTGACTTTTGCTCTCTGAAAAACTTCCCTTATGTCATCAAGCATGAAGACATAAAACCAATGAGATATAAAAATATCAACATCATCTCCTCCATCAACAATATCACATAGAAATGTAGAACCATCTTTAGGAAAACCCACTTCACTGTCATTAAGAACTTGCAAATAACTTGCATATCATCAATTAAAACCATCTCCTCGGCATCAATAAAACCATTGAAATCAGAAACTTGGTATAAATCATCAAGAATATCATCAGGAAACTGAACTTCATTGAAAAAAGATGAAGTTCCAATCTCCTTAATTGAACTCGTAAAAGCACCAACATCATAAAGATCATTCACGACAACATCATCATTCAAGACACCTTCCATAACATCAAGGTTTGAAGAAGACTCCATATTCACGATTCGAGTAAGTTGAAGATTCAAATCCTCAATTTTATTATCCTTGTCCAAAATAGCTTCCTTAAGAGCATCATAAACTTCATAACAATAAGAGATATGCAAGTCAAATTCAGCTCGAACTTGAGAAATCCCCACCATCAATGATGCCTTCTCTTCTTGAAGTTGATTGATTTTGGAAACCGCTTCATTAGCCGCAACCATATTTGAATACCTCTCATTATCCAACTCCAAAGAAATATTATGGATCATCTCGGCTTGAGAAATAACAAGACTTTGTAGTTTAGCAAATTCAAGTAAATAACTTCTTTGAAAATCAGTAATCTCGGGATCAGAGACCTGTATCTGCACTTGTACTTGATTTGAGCTAAGCTGCACCTGCTGATTCAGTTGATCGTATTCTTGTTTTAAGTCATCATACCTCTTCTTCAGGCTCCTCTCATCTCCTTGTTCCCAAACATTCATCTTTGCATACTATTCATTCTATCTTAACTGCAATATCTGAATCTTTGGGCCCTTCACCATCCCAAATTGAGGCTTCAAGTTTTCATATAGATTCAGTTTAAACAAAATTATCCTACTTTGCTTCCACTTTATGCATTCCATCCACTGCAGACATTCAAGCAAAAAGTTCACTTCGTGATTCATATATACAATCTCCCGCAAATATTCAGTCTCTTGCATATGTTCAGTTCCTTGTAAGGACAGTGTAATGTTGCTTCCTTGCAAGCACAATGTAAATATTCATACTTCAACACACACTTTTTCTCCAGCACATAAACATTATTCTGTAATTGTTCAGTTGCCTCTTGCAAGTAATCGGTATACTGCAAAGATGAAGCTTTGTGCACTTCAAAAATCTCCTGCACCTGAACCTGAATTTGAAATTTCTTGATTTCATATTCTTTCACAACATCCTTCATGCTTCTTTCATCCAACCCCTTTTTCCACTTGATCCATATCCAAAAGAAAATAATAAGAAAATTCCAAGAAAGACTTCCACACCATTGAACACAAGTAGACATTTGTTGCAAACACCCCATGTTGGATTTTGAGAACCTATAGTTTGCTTCTTCTTTGTCAAAAACTGCTTCTTGAATATCTTTGACAAGATATGATCCTTGAACACTTCTTGATTAATGATTGCTTCTCTTCTTGAAGTCGATCGATCATAAAAATGGCTTGATTGGTCGCCAACTGATTTGAATATCTCTCATTCTTCAAATCTAATCAGAGATTGTTGATGACCATTGCTTGAGCAACAATAATTGAAATTCATGAAATTCAGGAACAAAATCTCTTTGCAAGTCACTAAGTTTTTGTTTAGGGACTTGCATTATGGAATTTTGTAAATCAGGGACCTTCAGCATCAAAACTTGCAATTCACGGACCTGAAATTCAAAATCCTTCACTTCACAAACTGAATAAATCATATCCACTCGTGGAAATTGTCTTTCAGTCTTCAAGGCTCCAAAAAACACTTCTCCATCAACACAAACCTGACTGTCACTTGCAGGATACTCCTCATCAAGATACATCAAAAACTGATTCATCACATCATCCTCATCATCAAAACACGTTATGTCTTCAGTTATATTCGTCTCTTACCGTTTAGTACACTGGTATCCAATCTCTTTATGAATTGGAATCTCTTCAAGATTGATGTCCAAGGTTGGTATATGGGTTTTTATGGGATATTGGTGGCTTCTTTGGCTCACTCCCACTTGCATTCCCTTCTTCTTAATCACCAAATCTTCTTTTGGGTAACTTACCTTCTCTTCCTGCAAAGAGGTGAGTCTCTTTGATGTGAGGTTTGGAATAGCTGGCAGTCCTCTTGGCTCCTTTGGCTCATGAGCTGCTCCTGGCTTCCTCCTTCTTCCTTCAACATCTTTTGGACTACATCTCCCTTGCATTGAACAATATCTCCTTCTTGACTCAACTTCTTCTCTTCAATAATCTGAGTATCTACAACTTTGATCCCATATTCAAAAAAATCAAAATCAGGTTGAAAAACTTTACGTGCTGAAAAATCAGATTCAGGCTTTGAAACTGCAGGTGCCTGAAAAATTGCTAGTAATTGAAAAGTGACAACCGACAACTTGAGGTTGTTTTATGTTAGAAACAGTAATAGGTTGTTGCAAACACCATTCGAAATTATCATCACTAATATAATCATCAAACTCATCTTCATACTTCTCTGAAATACATTCACACGCTTCTTGCAACCTTGATATTCGCCGAGCCGTAGAGCATGACTTCCTCTTCTTACCAACTCGACTATTATGCCAGTTGTGTGCATCATTAAGAAATCCAAAAAACCAATGTAGCTCCTCTTGAGCATCACACATGTCCTTGTGACATGATACATCTTGAAAACTCTGCATAATTTGATACAACTCCCTGCACAAATTTTGCATGCAATACTTGACACAAACATCCTCTTTTTGGCAAGGCTCACACACATGAGGACATCGCTTTGCAGAGTGCCCATCTTTTTGACAAATAGCACACTTTTTCTTCTTCTTCTTTGCCATTAATTACACATCAAAAGAATAGAGAGCATTTGTACCTCTTTAAACCCTGAAACTGCTTGAACTGCATTGCAAACTGAAATACCTGAAACTGAATTCTACAAACTGAAAGATTGAAACTATGTTTTGCAAACTGAAAAACTAAAATTGCATTCTGTAAACTAGAATTCCTGAATCTGCATTTTGCAAACTGAAATGCTGTAATCTGCAACATGTAAACAGTTGAACTGCAAACTACAAAATGCAGAATGCATACTGCACATAAACTGCCTGCACAGAAACTGCACAAGAATTGCAAAGAAACTGTCAAGAACCCCCTGTAAATACCTGCAACTTGTCAACAATTGTAATTTTGATTTTCCCTGGTAAATTTGGGAAGAAATTCTCCAATAACTTTGATGCATACTCCTCAGACTCTTCCTGCGGGGTTACCCAATTCAAGAATTCCCTCAGGTGGTCAAGGTTGACTAACATGTCAAGAACTCGCTGCATTCCTGAGTGCCATATGGTTCAGGCTAAATTCGAATCAGTTGCAAGAACCGCTTAAGAGAGAAGGTGGCAGTTAGAGCACGAGAAAGAACCTTCGCATGATAACTGACATACCATTCACTTTAAGATTACTGTAATTGGATCCCATGTCCATTAGGACACGCACAACATGATCGCCAAAGTGTTAGGGGTTCACAACCCTAACAGGTATTAGGTGCAAGAAACATGTAGTATGAAGGAAAACGAGGCAGGAGACTGCACATTTAATCATGAAATTGCAGAGTAGATGAAGAAGAAACACCATAATAAGGATAAGAAAGTACTGCATTCATTGTATATACACCATCACCATTGAACTACAGAGCAGGAACAGTAGTACGACTACAGGGAACTGCAGAAACTGCATGGCCGTTACATCCGAAAATTGCTACTCGCCATGTGACCGTTCGGGTATTCAAACTACCTAGGTATAAAGTCCTTGTATAAACATGCTCCTAAGGTTTAAAGCTAGGACCTTAGTTAAAGTCCAAAAAAGATAAGTACCCTGACACATGAAGCACTAACAATTATCTCTAACAGGAGGGATGTTATGATCTTGTCCGCCCTTCGTGATTCTAAGGGACGCTTGGGGAATCATTGTTTTACTTTACTTGTAGATTGCTGCCTAAATGATAACTGATTTACCTAATGTGCAAGTTTGATGATTGTAGATTGGAGTTTATGAAGGAGGTTTGCTATGCGGTTCAACTCTCAGATAAATAACTACTATGGCTGCTTCTCAATAAATTAATTTTTACACAGAGTAGACTAGGCAATAAGCTAACAACAAGAACCATCTCTTAGCATCTTGTGGATGATCTCTTACGTACAAATAACTACTTGTAAGAGAAGGGCTTGTATTTTGGCACAACCAAGTGTTCAATAAAATATGAAATCCCAAGTGCAAGAGTGTGACTTGCACTTTGGGGCATAGGATTGAGGCCAATAGAGGGCAAAATTATTCCTCTTCTTCCTTATACTATCTTTGCGTGCTTGGAGTTTAATCTTTAATGTCTCTATCATATGAGAGAGAGAGAGAGAGAGAGAGAGAGAGAGAGAGAGAGAGAGAGAGAGGGGGGGGGGGGAAGGGGGGGGGGGGGGGGGGGGGGGGGGGGGGGGGGGGGATGTACATAATGGAATTGTGTCTTTGCATCAAGCTTGAGAAGGATGATAGAGATGCTTGTGTGTGTGTGTGTGTGTGTGCGGTATATCTATGTGTAATTGGAAAAGTAAGTGTGGCTTCTCCCTTCCCCTCGGCCAACAAGATTCAATTGAGTTATTCACAAAACTTGGACTAGGCTCTTTTTTGGGAGAAGGTAAGAAAGTCAAATACGAATTTTTGGGTGATCCAAGAACATCACTTGAGTTGCTAGAAACAAGATATAGGGAAAAAGCTAGTGCTATTTGGAGAAGGAACACTTGGTTTGAGTGGGGTACTTACCATGGATTTGGAAGTGGAAGTGGTGCTGAATGATACCTCGAGGAGAGTAAGCAAGGAATCTTTGCATCAGTGGTCCTTCCCCCTTGTCGCATATGGTTGAAATTGTGGCCGAGCATGTGCATAGAGTAGTTCATTAGTGTGCTAAGAAGGTTGCAACTATGAAGAGGAAAAAAAAAGAGTTAGAAGGTTGCCACACTAATTTGTATTGATCCTTTAAGCCAAGAGGAGTTGCATGCCATCCATACAAAAAAGGAAGCCAAGGCACAAATAGAATTGAAAAAGATACAAGCTCAAGCTGAGGCTAAGGAGCGACAACAACGTATAAGATGAAAATGAGAGGCTAACCTTGGAGTCACACATGCATTCCATGTTGAAATCGACGAGGATTGGTTGGGGACTCTGACACACCTCTATGATACCCTATTGAGTTAAATAGTGCCTATGGAAAAGTGCTATATAACGCCTTATTGGACACGGGTGCTAAATATAATCTGCTATCATATGGGGTGTGGTGTCAGTTAGGGAAGCCACCTCTATCTGAGAGTATTATCCAAGTCAAGGGTGTCAACAAGAAAAAAACTACGGTTTTTGGAATCTGGCACACTTCTGTCGGTTATGACAATGGGGTTGTAGCTCAAGACTTTTTGGTCATGCCTACTGGAACTATGGAGGATAATATAAACCTAGGACGCATGTGGATGATAGCCACCAAATGCACTATTGATTGGGGGACTGGGGGTGTCACCACGCAAAAAACAACTCTTATCCCTACCACTCAAGCCATAGTCCCTGAGATACTGCTTAAGGAAATAAAACCCAAGACATTGCATGTCCAGGAGGTTGAACCATACGTCCCCATAGCCCAACTCTCTAGAGCTTCAACTGATGTAGTTGAAAGAAAGCTTGAGACACACAAGAACCATCCTAATATAACAAAGCAAACATACAAGTGGGTCCCTAAAGCTTCTTTAGTAACCATGGCTGATGCTAAAAAACGGAAGCCTCGTAAGAAACGCCCCTCTCACTCCAAGAAATGTAAAGAAACATTGCGTTGGATTCCTAAACGACTATTGGAAGCCCAATGATACTATGAAGGAAGTGATCAAATCTGGGTGCCCAAACGTAAATTGTACTCTTACCTGTCACCTGACCCATGTAAACCCAATCCTGTGGCTCCAAAACAAATTAAAAATCGTGGAAAGAAAAAAATCACGGAATGCGACACACCTGCTCCAGAGCTAGTTTGGGTACCAAAGAAAGAACGATTTGTTCCACCTAACTTAGGAACATGGAAAGCAAATGAAGCTTCTTGCTCTTCATGTAGTTCCTATACGGAAATAGAAGCTTCGACACAACCTCCACCTACCATTGTACATATCCATACACGCAAGAAAGAGTTTGCACCTCCCGTTGTAGGTTCACCACCTACAACAATGTTGCAAATAAAATCATGGGAGAGTACCTTACCACCCTTGCAACTAGATGAAACACATAGGGCGATCGAAAACTATTGGTTAAAGCCTTCACCCATAACAACTTGGAACAATTGGTTTCAAAAGGTGACGACATCATTCCAAAAGGTATGATCTACCCAAGGAAGGGGGGAGTGTTTGCTGACATCCATCATTCACTTGCTTCCCTCTCAACCTTCCTCCCTGACCTCTCAATCTCCAATCCTAGGGAATGTATATATAAAGCCTTATACTAGTTCTAGCAAACAAACAAAAAAAAGATTTAAAAAAAGAAAAAAAGTAAAAAGTAAAAGAGCAAGAGCGACTAGCAACGAGAGAGCACCCTATCAGATCCTACACATAAGTCTAAATTCACCATGTCACATCAAGCAACACACAAAAACAACTCATGTTTTCAAAACCTAACCAAATCTATCTGTATTCTCAGAGATGGCTAGTTTACCAGAGGCATGCGCTTCTATTTTGGATGAAATGTACCCTTTTTCCTTTTCTCAAGTGTTTCACATCTGCTACCCTGTACTTTCTTGCGAATGGGATTTGGTAGAGAGACTTGCGCGTGAGCGAAATTTTGAGGAGTTAGAATGGGTGATACGTCTATGGATAACTAGTGATCCCTACCCAGTAGCGAATGTTTCTCTGGTGGCACATGCTTATTCTTTTGCACAGGATGAGTATCCACGCATCGCAAGGTTCTTGATTGACACGCTTGCGCAAGAGGATGATGAAGAAGAAATAATAGAGATCGAGGAAGACTATGGCCTCACAGAAAATGATTTCGTTTATCTAGATGATGAGGATAGAGGCGTAGCCTTAGGGTGGCCATCCGGTTTATATAATATCCTCTTTCCTTGATTCTAAAAGGGATGACAGATAGGTAGGTTAGGGGTCTGGATTGTGTTTTGAGTTTGTTTTCTAGGATTTTTAATATTTTCACACTAACATGCCTCCTAGAGGTATAGTGCTTGTTTTTTGGATGTGTTAGGTAGGACTTATATGGATCTCCATCCACATGACTGAGGACATCTGCTTCGACGAAATGAGCAACTCCATACCTCCAGGTGTACTACTTTCCATGATTCATGTTGGTGGATATGTATAATTGCTAATAATGATTTTTCATGGTTTGTTTGAGTGCAATAGTTATGTTTGTTATCTGCCATTATAGATGTATAAATTTGTCTTTGCTTAAGTTGATGGAACTAGAGTTTAATCTTATGGATGAGCCTTGAGATTAGGAGACCGTGACTTTAGGTTAACTCATTTACTTGACCACTAGGCCTAGCTGATAAAATTATCTGAGTATTTGAGACCTTAGGAATGTTTAAGGCATAGAGAAGCTTGCTCACTTAAACAACAAAAACACTAGTGAGAATACAAAGGAAATGGAAGCAAAAAACATAAGTGCCACAAATGAAAAATCTAATGCTGGAAGAGAAATCCTGGCTTGATTTGGTACTTCACTAACATGTATTGTCTATGGTACTAGAGCCCTAGAGGTTTCCAGTGTGGGCGCTTTTCCTTGAGAAGCAAAAAGCCCCGGACATACAAAATAAGCACACACGTCAAATGATTGTGAACCAAAGTAAAAAAGAGAAAAAGAAAAAAAATGAATGACATTTAAAAGACTTCCATCGAGCTTACAGTTAACATTTCAAGCTGTTGTTTGCAGTTGTGAGAGCTAGTTGGCTAATCAAAGCTGAAAAGCACAATTAGGGAATCTTGCATTTAGATAATCTTCTTAGCTTAGCTAGTACTAGAGTAGTTGTTTTAACCTTAGTCATAGCTAACTAATTGATAGACTCACCCATAAGCCCAAAACTCTTGATTAATTAATTTACTCAAAGTACGATTTATTTGTCCTTAATGGTAGTCTAACATTTCATAAATCTTTCATTTACTCATTTCCACATGTACTTTACATTCCCCTCATGATTTATGGCCATATAATTCCGCTTGCTGAAACAATGACTTTGCCTTGCAGATTCAAATCCAGATGCTCTACAACATGGACATAACAAGTTTCAACTCAATAGCTTTCGAGGACGGAATCTACATCAGGAAGGGGGGCATGTTAAACCTCACAGCTCACGGACACCCTATTACCTACGACGGACGTTGTAACCTACGGCGGACATTGTATTATTTATTTGGTAGAGTCAGGTATCGGGCTTGTCGGTCCAATAGGAAAAGGGTAAGAGTGATCGCCGATGAGAGGCGCACTCTAACTGGAACATTCATGGGATTAGTTGGCTAAGCATGGGCGCCCAAGTGTGAATGGGGCAAGCTCATATAAAAGTCAACTAAACCTAAAATTCACTCATTCTCTCATTTGTGCAATAGAAGAGTGCTCTTGCTCCATCTCCATCTCCATCTCCATCTTCTTCTTCTTCACCTCCTTGTGTGTGTGTGTGTATGTGAGAGAGAGAGAGAGAGAGAGAGAGAGAGAGAGAGAGTGTGGGCGATCGAGCATTACGAAGGCACGGCGGCGGCGAAGCGGTTGAGCGCGGCGAAGCGACGGCTCCTTCTTCTTCGTGGCGAGGAATCCTCCACGAAGCAAGCGTAGAGCGGTGAGTGACACACCATTGCCTTCTTTGAGCTTACTAGTTTAGGCTTGTTGTGTGCTTGGAGCCATTTGTGGCTCGCACACGGTGTATCGGCAAGTTCCTTGCATTGACACGTGCGACATATGCGCACAACTTGGTCGGTGGTTCAATGTTTGGCATTGCAAGTGCATGAGATGTATGCTTGTCATTACCTAGTGGTGCATCTTTTATGCTACAATATGTGCATCATGTTCCCGAGATCACGTAAAGTTTGATCTCAGTGAGACAGCTAGTAGATTGTGGCTATCATGTATTGGTTTGAGATAATTTTTTCCAGATGCATTGCAGATCGCTTTGATTGTGAGATGAGCTAGATATGGCTTTTTTGCTCCATGGGACGTATTTGAGGTTCTAAACGGTTTGGTCTTGATTGTGTCATTGACATGTGGTATACGAGAGATGAGACACGTCTCATTCGCGAGTGAGCTCCAGTATGCTCAGGACACAAAGCATGTAGTTGTGTAGGACATGTCAATGGACTTTGCAGAGGTAGAGGTGGAGTGGAATTTCTCTAGTGAGATACAACGGATGCCGTCAGAGTTTGTGCAGATAGAGATAGAGTATATATGCTCCCTCGAGGTACACATAGAGATGACAGACATGGAGTTCTTTGATTTGCTAGATGTTGATGAGTTGATGCCAAGTCACATAGTTCTGCCTATGGATGAGAGGGGTGTAGCCATCTCAATATCGACGATGACACATCCATATGTGATGAGTAGTCTTGATGATGCAGTATATGCAAATAGCACTGAGGAGGCTAGTACAACCAAGGTTGTGCAGATTTCATCAATGTTTGGGCGTCTCATGTATGATCTACTAGTCATATGATGATCGACACTCGCATGATGCATTGTCGAGCTACGCAACCTATAAGAGATGTATGTGGGATTTGCATGCAAGCTCTACTAGTAGAGCCGATACAGTTGCATGTAGATCGATTCAGCAAGCCACTGGGTGTAGACTGAGAGATAATTTCTCACGTATTTCTTGTGCATACTGGTAGTCTAGCTAGTAGGACCCGCTTGTCGGCACATTCATCTTTAAATGGAAGTATGTTGGGATAAAGGCGGCATGTGCCTTGCCTTAGGATCGGACATCCCGTGTAGGACCACCACTCACCACTGACCTTATTCTTTCTACATAAAAGAATAAGGGGTCTCACGATTTGTAGAAAGTACTCCACCCACACCCAGTCTATCACTTTACACTCACCGCACACACACCTGTACCACACAACTTCTACATTGGCATGCTCCACACACCATCTCTAAAATAACCAGAAAGCCACAAGTGGTGTCATGGAATAAGGAGTGTGTTGCCCATGCAGCTGCTTAATTTCGATCAAAACCCACCAATTGATACTATTTGAAACCATAGAGCTGAAGAAGCACAAAATAGAGAAAACGTCAATGACAAAGATGAGAGAAAAGAAGTAATTGACATCATCAAAAGCTAATGAAGGTAATCGTAATGGGGAACCAACAAGAGCACTATACTCGAGCTACTAAGAAGGACTTGACCACTATAGAAGATATCCCACTTGTTGAAGGTGGATCCTACGATCCAAAGCTAGGGAGGGAAACTCTAAGAAGATATCAAAGGAATCTCTAGATCCTTGTAGAGGAAATTCCTCAACAAAAACTTGGCAAGGAGATAGGGCACCAGCCCAAGTACATTTCAATACAAACACTCAACATTCTTTCATGTTCATGTATGGTTTTCAACCTAGGTCACCTGTTACGGTGGGGTTCGCAACCAAAAAACTCCAATAGGGGAACACTAGTTTGGTACCAAAACATGACATTTTAAGTGTCCTTTTTTAACAAATTTAAATTAAATGCTACTTACATTAGACGGTTTATTTAAGAAAACCCTCCTAATAAGCTTAAATATGTTAGCTACAAGGCATTTTAAAAATATAACCTTGCATTTTAGAATCTATCATGATCAAGAACTATACTCATCAAGTTGACCCTCGTAAGACTGCGATTGACGCTTTGAAGAAATCACCTTTATAATCTCAAGAAAAATGAAGCGACCTTGTAGAAAAATTTAGGTGACTCTTCCACAATTTTGCTATAGATAATTGAAATTTCATGTGCAAAAAAATTATCTTTGGAGTACATAGAATAATGGAAACTTCCATGTGTTTCATATGGTCATTTCAAGCATATCGTTGCATACAAAGAGAAATATGTTTCTGATGTATTTGTGAGTTTTAAGAGGTGATACATTGCTTGCCCTTTCCATTGAGCACTCAAGGTGGAAACTAGAAGGGCTATAAGAGAAAACTTTCATATTTTCATTCTTGAGACATAAGCATTCAAAACCTCAAATAATATTCAACTTTCCATGTAGATCAACTAAATGTATCAAATTACGTGGTACATACACAATTGGAGTGCCTAAAATCTCGGTTTCAATGTTATTATAGAGAACTCAAGATTTTCATGAGTTTTTGCACGATAAAAAATTCAAGATAGAGTTCAAGCAACGAGATTTAATTCAGTTAGGGAGCCCAAAAAGTACGTAGTTTCTTGGTTTAAACATATAAAGTCATTTGTAGTTGTCAAATTGCACTAGAATAGTACCAATTTCATGAGGACCTTTGGAAGACCAAAATTATGCTCTTATTCGGTACGTGCTCAAGTATGAAATTATGTCTATAGCTTGTATGTGACTTGAAAACTTATCTTTGAAGTGCATACCATTGTTTTGTAACACTAAGTGCTAAAACTTGGCTTTTATAAACATAAAAAAGGCCATCTCTACAAAAAGATATAATAATTTTATGATTTTTTTGGCAAAATAGCTTGAAATTTTACTAAAAATTATGTCTTAGAACTTCCAAAATTCTCTCCATGTAGATTGTATTTTGATATGGAGAAAAATCCAGTGTTTCCTTTCCCTCATAAACAATCTATGGTAGAAGCAAGGTGTAGAAAACTTCTTTCTAGCTTGACAAATAAATTGCCAAAACTTGGTAGAAAAACAAGACACTTAAGTGTCCAATTACAGAACTAGTGTTAAGGATTTTCTCTAAGACCACATGGATATACTGAAACTCGCTCGTCACAACATCTGAGAAGAGTAGGATCGGAATAAGTACACTGATGAGAAACGTCGGCAAGTTACCTTTGAGGAAGGGGAGGAAGTATTTTTACGTGTGCTAGAGCATTCACAAAGTCTGAAAACTGGGCCAACACCTAAATTAGCTCCATGATATTGTGGGCCTTTCAAAATACTCAAGCGAGTTGGTGATCGTGCCTACAAACTATCTTTACCTACACATTCTCGTATCCATCCGGTGTTTCATGTAATCCGTTTACGTAAGCGATTACATGGGAAACACAATGTCATTGATTGGTCGATTTTGTTGAACCTCCTACCCTACCGCATGAGCCTGAAAAAATTTCATGATTTACACACAAGTCATCATGTACGTTGACAAGCTTTAATCAACTAGAAAGATCGACCTGAGGAAGGTGCCACTTGGAAAACATTAGTGCTATTAAGAAGAAGTTTCCCACTTTTGTTTTTGAGGATAACAAATCTTCCTTAAGGGGGGAGTAATGTCACAACAAGGGCAAGGTCATGGAGTCACGGATTGTGGGCCAGGGGCTAGGCTAGGCAATGTGGACAAGGGGATCCCGCTAGGGCATATAGGGCTAGGAGCCTGCCTTTATATTCGGATGTTGGGGAGGAGGATCCTAGGTCTAGTCACCCAAGAGCTTACATCCACCTATCCACATCAGCACCAATTTCTCATGCTCCATGCATCACGAGGGAGGGAATGGTTATGAGAGCACTTCATCTAGTATAGGGGACTTGAATGACATTATCATTTATTACATGAACCAGTTGAATGAAAACATGAAAGTTGTGACTATATATGTGATCTTTTTGAAGCACTAAGAAAATTTGTTGTCTGCCTGTCGCCCTCAACCTAATCCCACTAAGATTGTGTTTGGAGCTTGTGGTGTACCTGACCATCTTTCCAAAGATTTTCCCACTATTAGCTGCACTTATGAGAGATGTTTGGGTAGGGGTTATATTGAAGAAAATTGTTATATTAAGATACACCACATTATTAATAGCAATTCTACAATTCCACCGCCTCACCCCATAAACCATCGTAGTGGGAATGAGAGACCTCCAGGCCTTAGTTGGACACTTCTATAGAGAGGGTCTCCTAGTTATCTAGCCATGCATTCTTCTAGTTTGGCACCAACAACAACCAATAATCTATTACTTAATATGATTGATGTTGTTGCATTGCGGCCTGTGCATGCCATTACACAAAAGGGAAAAGAGAAAGTTGTTGAGGAGAAGAGGGATTATACACCTGATGTCGCTACCCACCCACCCACACATGTTGTTGTTCCCACTCCAGACCCTTCTGCCCAACCTCGTCATGTTCGTTCTTGCCCTACCCAAAGTAAGTTATTTCCTCCTATTCTTTCTTTTGACCTTGTTGCTTCTCGTAATCGAGTGGAGTTTACCATGTCCCTACCACAATACCTTCTCACCTCACCTTCTAGATGTACCCTTTTGAGAAGGTACTATAGAGATTTGGGTTCTTTGAAGGGGGTAAATACTATTCTTCCTGCCTTTCAAAAGGTGGATTCCTTTCATACTGAGCAAGAGTGTCCCTGAGTGGAGTTCATGATCCACCAGCTTGTGATCCCACATACTATAGTAGATGGCAAGAAATATACATAGAGACGTCTTGTACAAGAGTTACCACAAGAAGAGAGATTATCAGATCTCTTTAAAGAGGGCTTGGAGAACAAAACTCTCAAAATGAATCTACACCTAAAAGCAAGCACCACATTTGATAAAGTCACAAGAGAAGCATTGTATCTAGTTTACAATTGTAGGGTCTATGGAGAGGTACCGAGAGATATAGACAAGATAAGCAGTATTGCCTCTTCTACCACAAGTGAATCCACTTTGAAGCTTTAAGCCCCACCAGTACCAAACGTTGACCAAATGGTCAAGGAAGTGATCAGAAGAATGAACCAAAAGTATTCAAAAACCCCAAACCTATGACAACCTTCAACAAGAGAAAATGTACCACAAGTCTTAAACTGGTGTGCTATTGAGTAGAACTTTATTAATCATGAGACAAAAGATTGATTTTATAACAAGAACTAAGAATTCACTCTATATGGGACTTTTGTATTTAAATATCTTGATGAGAGTAGTGACTCATGGATTTTATCAAAATCAAGAAGTTAAATACTACAAGAGAGTGCACTTGTCCTGAAAAAAAAGTGACTTCTTAGCTTCAGTTGAACACTCCAAAATCAACAAGAAAATTGTATAGTAACTGTATTCTCATAGAAACATGGGAAAAGATTAATCGATGCCAACATTCTAAACAAACGTGTTTGTGTATTATATATTAAACCACAATATAACTTAACACCATATTACTAAATTTGGAAATTTTTTAATTCCCACTTTCAGAATGATCTTAAGATTTGACCACATGGCCAAATCTTAACCAAAGTTTTAAGAGCATGGCTTGAAAGGGATTTTCAAGTACTATCTTGAGGAAAGATTTGACCTTAAAAATAGTTTGTGATTTGTACATGTGGCCAAATCTTTAAGACATTGGTAATTCCCAAACTGGCTCTAAAGTCTCAAACTCTCTAATACGGTGTCTTATTTTATTGGCACTTGTAGAGGTCAAGAAATTGACGACTTCAACTTTGCTAGTTTTATTGTTAGTGATAGCCGTTTTTCGGCTCTTTGTAATTGCCACAGTGAGTTACCTCACCCTACCAAAATCACCCAAACACTGTGGCTATCCCTACCATTTCACTGTACATAGGCGTGCGTGAGTCACGGGACTTTTCCCATATCTTCTTAAAAAAACCCTCAATTAGCTAGTCATTGGGCTAGTTGAGCCAAAAAAAATAAAAAAATAAAAAATATAAGTATATTATGGCCCATGCGTATGTAAATATTTCTTTGTATATAGGGCCTAAATAAAAGATTTTTTTCATAATTATTTTGGTATTTATTTAAATATTTCTACGTAGGATGTGTTATTTATGCTATGTACATTGACTCACCATTACCATATTTTTTCTTACCATTTTGCATACTCTTTATTCCATATAAAAATAATCTCATGCAAGCTTCTCTTATTTTTGGTGTAACTCCATCCCAACAAAAAACCAAAAAAACTAGTTCTATTTATGTGTATATTTTTTCACTATTGTGATTTTTTTTCCTTCCTACATCTATTCTCTATTACTCTCATAAATTAGACCATCAAAAATTGGTAGACTTATGATGAGAGAGATTTATTTTGACCCCTTTATATTTTTTCCACCTATATTATTTATATTTGACATGTACATATATTTTTAGACCCCTCAATATTTGATTTTCTTAGTTGTACTATTCACTTATATCATGATCTCAACAATATCTTCAATTATAGACCTACCAAATAAGTTCAAGGGTAGGTGGCATGCATACATGCACTATGGAGGGCTCACTCTTGGAGGTATTCAAAAGAATCATCCAAAGAAGGACCCCACAGGGACCTTGTGCAGTGGAAAAAAACGGTCAGTTTTGCTGAATTTTTAAAGTTCACTTTCTCTCCAAATTTGAAAAGGTGATACTAACAAAAGTTGTAGCTCGTGGGCTGAACTTTTGCCTCAAATTTTTTCATATTTTTTTGAGCTACGAGCTGTGAGCTATGATTTTATTAGTGGACCCCAGTTTTCCCATGCTATGCAGCCACACTCTCTCTTCCACTTTATCATTTTCCTCTTTCACACACACTTCTCCGCTCATCATCCCCACCTCTCTCACCACTCCTCTCTGCACCTTACTCACCTTCTCCTCAACCTTGAAGAATAAGAGAAACCATGGTGAACTCATACCTCCCACACACAATTCCATTCCAAAATTGACCACCTAGTCTCATTTTTCCTCCTCCAAATTACCCATATCTATCAAAAAAACCACAAAATTCAGCCTATTCTCTTAAAAGACAGCATCATGGTGGTTGATTACTCAGCTTCAATTACCTTGTCTCTCAAGGAAGGTCAAGAGTGGAGAAAAAATGTACCATCAAAGCTAGTGGACCGTCAACAAGCGTCAAAATTGGCCCTACTCAAGACACTTGGAGCATCAACCTTGTAATAAATCCACCTTTTCTTACCTCTTAAGAGTTTTTCTTCCTTATTTGTATCCTACATGGATACTCCCATTGTAAATATCCAATTCCATTTGTAAATTAATACTAACTATACTAACACTAACCCACTATGAAAAGTCCTATCACCTCCATTTCTCTCCTCTCTCTTTCCCCACCAACTTCTTGATAATTCCAAGCAAAAGAAATTAGATAAATTGCTGAAAATCTAACCCAACCATTGTTAGAGGAGTAACCCTAGCCTTCAAAATTGCTATAAAAGGAGGGTGTAGCTAGCACAAAAGGAGGGAGCCATAAGCAAGAGCACTATGCTATAGCTAGAGAACCCAAGCTCAACCTCTCTAGAAGGAGCTCTTGAGTGGAAGCTCATTGTCTTATGCATGTGCATGTGTTGTAATAGGGGATTAGCAAGGGAACTCTATGCCATTGTAAGAGAGAGAGTGATCATTCAATTGAGTGTAGGAAATCTATCATTTCTCCTACTAGTGTAAGCCCAACATTTGCTGAATCAAGGAGGGTGGATTTGGACTAAGCTTGGACACTTTGTCTCCCTTCCAACGTGAAGTAATGGACAACAATGATGCGTAAGCGTCTTGGTGTTTTTTGTTAAGTTCTTGATAGCTTGTCTCTGGTGTTGTCATCAATCTAGCCATAAATCCCACATACTGTAAGAGGGCGACAGGGTGGAGAGGACTCCCCTGGCCTTAAGACAGTGATTGGGGTGGCTTTTCTTGTGATGTGTTGTGGTGAAATTTACGCAAGATATGTTGAACAAATACTAATCTCACTTTGATTTGTCATGACAGATTTGTAAGAAGGTATTAATGCAACAAGCACCCCCTCCCCCTTTCTCTCTCTTTCTTAAATATATACTTGTGTTTGCTTGATCATTGCCGATACGTTTCAAAGCACCCTGAGCACTCTCTCTCTCTCTCTCTCTCTCTCTCTCTCTCTCTCTCTCTCTCTCTCTCTCTCTCTCTCTCTCTCGTGTTTTAGTGTGTGAGAGTGTTCCATTGGTGTTAGGGTTAGTGTAAATTCCTTGCTTGTTTGTGGGTTGCTCTAACGATTCTCCTCTTTTGCATCCTAGTTCGCTCTTAAACTAGGTGGTACCCCTTGTGTAGTTGGGATTTGGCTGTGGGTTTGTTGTTTTGATTTGTGTTGTGTTGTGCCCCAGCCCCATTGAGTAGCATGGGAGCCTTGAAGGGTGTCTAGAGGTTGCTCTTCTTGTTGCCCGCCCCGGACCGCCTCAAATTGGTGCCCCCACTGAGGAAGGCTTGTGTATGTTTTGTGTAGGCTCAACCTTTAGCATAATCAAGTAGCTTGCATGAATCACGAGAATTTGCATGATCCCTTCATTCCCATTGCAAGGCAAAAGGTACACATAATTGTTAGTACTAAGTTGCAATTTCAATGTGTAATTCGTAGAATTTTAGGTCCTCTTAGGTTGGCAGAGATAAACGCATCAGTAAATCCTTTTATTTTGCCTCTCATTAGGTACGACCTTAGTTTGGACGTCTATATTTTTGTTTTGTTTTAAGCATAAGGTCATGCATAGACAATGGATAATGGCCCAAGAATAGAGGTTTTCCCCTTTCATTTCACTCCACACATTAGAATAAACATTGCAAAATTTAGTAGAAAAATCCATTTTCAACAACGTATGGTGTTCATGTTTGGTGCCCAAAGAGTAGGAGAAATTCTCGCGTCACCAAACCCTATCATCCTACCTCTCATTGATTATCATACGTCATTTGATGTGAATATTTTTATTTTGTTGTAGAATAGATTGCAATTTAGAGAATATTATTGTGTAGATCTTTTAAAGAAAGAAAAAACAAAAACGTGTCACTTTGAAATCAATTCAATGGAGAGCCAACGCCAAATGTTTGGATATCCTCTTTTCTTTGGAGAGCCTGGAGAGGATGCAGAATTATTTTTAGCCAATTTCAAGATGTCTTGCCGTATCAAGAGGATAGTAACCGATCAAGAATGTGTAGAAATGTTTGAGGTGGTCCTTAGGAAAGATGCTAGTACTTGGTTTGACTCTTTGCCTGAGGAAGTTAAGGGGAATTACACAGAAGTTTTGAATCGTTTTAAGAGATACTTCTTTGATCCCCAAAACACTCAAAAACTATGGCAAGACATTGTTTCTCATAAGCAAAAAGACTTAGATGACTACTACTTGTACAAGCAAGAGTTTCTACGTCTTTGAGCTCTATGGATACGAAATGTTTCTAACCCTGGTGATGGTGCAGAATTTCTAAAGAAGGAGAGGTTCATAGCCGGACTCTTTCCTAACCTTAAGGTAAAAGTTGAGGCGGGTGCACCTGCTACCTTTGATGCAGCTGAAACTAGGGCTGCTGAGAAATATAGGAAACTCAAGTGCTTAAGGGGAGAGGTTCCAATAGAAGTTCTTAGACCCAAAGGTAAGTCACAAGCATCAACATCGAGGGAGCTTCCTGAGGTAACGGCGGAAGTAATTGAGAAGTTAAACGAATCTTTAAGTAGCCTGTCAATTCACCTTGCACAAGCTGTAGGTCCAAAGGGACAAGCAAAGAAGTCTGAAGAGCGAGATCCACGACCTAGGAGAGTCTTGCAATGTTGGAATTGCGGAGAGTCTGGACATGGGATGTATAATTGTCCTTGGCCCCGTGGGGAACCAGGGAGACCTAACTTGAATTACCCAGTGATGAATGCAGGTGAAGGAACTTGTCAACAACCAAGGCTTCTACAAAGACCAAATGGACCAAGACCACCTCCACAAGGGGTAGAAGGAGTTCCACCTTTGCCATATCCAAATGTGCATGTGGTAGAGGTGACAAACTCAAATGAGGTTGACATGGAAGCAATGGCATTAAGCGTGGCCGAGGAAAAGGTAAAGAGAAAGAGGGTGTCCCATCACAGAGTGACCATGGACAAGGCAAGAAGGCAAAGGAGACTAAGGAAGCTAAGAGGACTCGACGTCGTATCAATCTCCAAGACTTCCCTCTTGGACATGGTATGGCTCCATACAACCTGTTGGAAGACATTCGAGGTAAGGGTCCTGATATCTCATGGCCTCAGTTTCTTGCATTATGCCCACAAGTTAGGAGGGATTTAACAAAGGCAGTTAGCACTAGGAGAAAGGTAAAAGAGAGTGTGCCTGTTGTAAAAATTGCACAAGCTGAAATGAATGAGGACATTACACCGGTGCTAGACTGTTACATCAAAGGAAGATTGGTTAGGAAAGGTCTAGTGGATGGGGGTGCACAAATTTGCATCATGACAGAGGGACTCATGCAAAGACTAGGCATGCACATCCATGAGACACCTGAAATCAAAGTCAAGATGGCAAACAATAGCAAGGCTAGGTGTGTAGGCATTTGTAAAAATGTCTTTGTAGAGGCCTTTGGCATTAAGAAAGCGGTGGATTTTTATGTTATGTCGACCAAGGGAAGTGGTTATCCATTTATCCTAGGAAGACCATGGCTAATGAAAATGCGATCTTTGCAGGATTGGGAGAGTGGGAAATTAATTTGCAGGAATGACAATCATAAGAAGGTTGTCTTTGACATGAAGGAGCAACGCCAAGAGGAGCTCCATGAAGAATCATCTCGAAGTGAGACGGAAGAAGATTGGACTGAAAACACTTCAGAAGAAGAAAGTAGCGGCAGCATTACTGAAGAGGAGTCCTCCATTGAAGTCATGGGGGTAAGGTTTAAGCCAAATAACCAGGAGACCTCTTCTCGAGGTTTGGAAGAGGTAGGTTCCCAAGAGAACCAAAAGGTGGAAGATGAAGGAATGTTAGAAGGTATGTTGTCTACAACACTTACAAAGGATGAAAGAGAGGAGTTCAAATGTCTGCTAAGGAAATTTCCGAGGCTTTTTGCTAAAGACTACACCGATGTGCGTGGAGTAGATGTTGTTCAACAGAAAATTGAGTTGAAGCTAGAGGCCACACCTAAGGCTCAGAAGCTACGAAGGCTAGGAGTCATCAAGGAGCAGGCTTTACTCAAGGAGGTAAGAAAGCTTCTAGCAGCAGGTTTCATTTATCCAGTGGAGAATTCAGAGTGGGTCTCTCCCGTTGTTGTCACTCCTAAGAAAAACGGAAAGTGGAGGGTGTGTGTGGATTACCGTCCACTCAATGAGGCAACAAAAAGAGATCACTTTCCCCTCCCATTTCAGGATGAGATACTAAATGAGGTAGCTGGTCATGAGAAGTACACTGTGTGTGATGGCTACTCAGGTTACTTTCAAATAGGGATTGCATTGGAGGATCAATTGAAAACAACCTTTATCACTCCTTGGGGTTGTTATGCTTTTAGAGTCATGCCATTTGGTCTGACAAATGCTCCTGCAACATTCCAACGTTTCATGAACATGGTGTTTCAAGCATTCTTTGGAAAGTCAATTAGGGTGTTCATTGATGATTTCTGTATTTATAGCTCAAAATCATTGCATCTACAAAGGGTAGAAGAAGGTTTAAAGAAGCTCTACGACATGGGAGGTCAACTCAACCCCGACAAGTGCCACATAGGTGAGGATGAAGTGATCTTTCTCGGTCACAAGGTTTCCTATAAAGGCATTGAGGTGGATCCTTCAAAGGCAAAGGCTCTTATTGAGCTCCCATCACCGAAGAGTCTTAAGGAGGTCATCTCTTTCATTCAGAAGGTGAAGTATATGTCACGCTTCATTCACTTAGCCTCGGAGTTGCTTCATCCTTTACAAAAGTTGACACAACAAGTAGAATTTGCATGGTCTGATGAGCTTGAAGAGTATTTTTGTAACATTAAAGTCATTTTGTCAGAGCTACCAACACTCATGCCTCCTTGTTGGGAGTACACATTCTTTGTTAGCTCTAGTGTTGGAAGGGAAACAATTGGTGCTGTGTTGCTACAACAAGATCCCCACAGTACAAGGATGCGACCCATCTACTTTGCTAGTAGGGTCATGAATGCTTTGGAGAGAGACTACACAGAAGCAGAACTCATGATGCTTTCTCTCATGTTTGCGGTGAGAAAGTTTAGATCCTACCTGCTACCAAAATCTTTTGTAATTCTCACTGCAGAGAATTTGTTCCCTTGGGTGTCATCTCAAATGAATCTTAGTACTAGGATCTCAAAGTGGATTATGGAGTTGCAAGAGTTTCAATACTCTTTCAAGGTAGAAGATAGTGTGCGTGCACAATTGGCAAGGATTCTCACTTATAGGGTGCATGAAAAGGAGATTAAGGTGCCTGAAGTAAAGACCCTACCATTACCACCACCAAAAAGTATTCCTAATGCTTTTACCTTGTTCTTTGATGGAGCTTTTCGTCGAGCCACAGGAAAAGCAGGGGGAGGGCTAGTGTTGCTCAACCCAAGTGGAGAGGTGGTCATGAAAGAGAAGTTCAATCTACCAATTTCAGCTAGCAACAATGAAGCAGAATACGACACACTACTTCATGGTTTGAAGATGTGCATTGGCCAAGGGATAAAACGTCTCATGGTAAAGGGAGATGCACTTCTCATTGTTAAACAGATTTTAAGCATTTGGGCATGCAAGAATGAAAGCTTAAGGACAAAAGTTCATGCCATTCGTAGGATGTTTAATCAGTTTGAAGAAGTGCAACTATATCATATTCCTAGGAAACAGAATGAAGATGCCGATTTACTTGCACAACAAGTAGTTACATGTGTTGAGAAAGAAGTGCAGGTCATCATGGTGGCAGCAACTGTCAAGCAACCGAGATACCACGGATTGAAGTCATTGACTCCTATTATTAGCTACATTTTGGAGGGCGAGTTTCCACAAGACTTCACGAAGGCTCAAAAGAGGACACTCATGAAGAAGGCAAGCGCATATCTCTTCCTAGAAGGCTCCCTCTATCAAAGAGGGAGGGATCAAGTATGCACAAGAGTACCAACTATTGAGGAAATTCCAGCCATTCTAAAAGGTTTGCATGAAGAAGCATGTGGTGGTCATTTTGCCCAAGAATTAACTGTGAAGAAGATTTTGCTTGCGGGGTATGTTTGGCCAAGTCTGCATGTGGATGTCCAACATTGGTGTAAAAGTTGTCACAATTGTCAGGTAAATGGGAATAGAAGATTGGTTTATGGTCCAAGGCAAATCGTACTTGCAAATGGACCGTTTGAAAAGTGGGGCATTGATGCTATGGGTCCGCTGCCTAGGACAAAAAATGGTAAACTCTACATTCTAGTGGCTGTAGACTATATGACTAGGTGGGTGGAAGCACAGAGTGTGGCAAAGGTAAATGAGAAAACAGTGAGCAAATTCGTCTACACTCACATTTGTTGTAGATTTGGCACACCTTTGGAGATTGTTTCTGATAATGGTCTAGGGTTTAGAAAGGGATTGCTCACAGAAGTCTGTGAAGAACTTCACATTCTACATCGTCACAGTACACCCTACTATCCCCAATCAAATGGTTTGGTAGAAAAAGCTAATGGTGTCATTGCAGGCATCATTAGAAAGATGGTGAAAAACAAGACAAAGTTGTGGGATGACTTCTTGGATGGTGCCTTGTGGGCGTATCAAACCACATATAGGGAAGCCACGGAGTTCACACCATTTCACTTGGTCTATGGTCAAGAGGCTTTACAGCCAATTGAGCTAAACATTCCAACAATGCGACTTCATGGCAAATCAGCACAAGATGATCAAGAAGCATGGATGGATCGACTGCTTACCTTAGCTGAGCTTGAGTGGAAAAGAGAAGCAGCATACGAGTGCTATAAGAGGAAAGCCACACAGAAAAAGGAGAAGCTTGACAAGAAACTGAAGGACAAAGGCATCAATGAAGGAGATCTTGTGCTAAGGTATGACAATCGACTCGATAATCGTTTTGATGCCAAATTTGAAACAAGATGGCAAGGGCCATACATAGTCAAGAAGGCTTTCAATTCAAGTTACTATCAACTTATGGACTTGAATGGTAAAGAGCACTCCAGGAAAGTAAACGGGTATCGCTTGAAGCACTATTTGAGTCGCCTTCTACCAAAGGATCTACCAAAGATCTGTCAAAAGGCCACTGTCTCATGTAAGTATTGTTACATGAAGCATGAGTGTAACTCTAGCCAAAATTCTGAGGGGCCAAATAATAAAGACCTCGTCAAGGACTCTGAAGCACTCTCTTTGCAAAAGATGCTCTATGTCGGCAAGTTCCCTTTGAGGAAGGGGAGGAAGTATTTTTACGTGTGCTAGAGCATTCACAAAGTCTAAAAACTGGGCCAACACCTAAATTAGCTCCATGATATTGTGGGCCTTTCAAAATACTCAAGCGAGTTGGTGATCGTGCCTACAAACTATCTTTACCTACACATTCTCGTATCCATCCGGTGTTTCATGTAATCCGTTTACGTAAGCGATTACATGGGAAACACAATGTCATTGATTGGTCGATTTCGTTGAACCTCCTACCCTACCGCATGAGCCTGAAAAAATTTCATGATTTACACACAAGTCATCATGTACGTTGACAAGCTTTAATCAACTAGAAAGATCGACCTGAGGAAGGTGCCACTTGGAAAACATTAGTGCTATTAAGAAGAAGTTTCCCACTTTTGTTTTCGAGGATAACAAATCTTCCTTAAGGGGGGAGTAATGTCACAACAAGGGCAAGGTCATGGAGTCACGGATTGTGGGCCAGGGGCTAGGCTAGGCAATGTGGACAAGGGGATCTCGCTAGGGCATATAGGGCTACGAGCCTGCCTTTATATTGGGAGGTTGGGGAGGAAGATCCTAGGTCTAGTCACCCAAGAGCTTACATCCACCTATCCACATCAGCACCAATTTCTCATGCTCCATGCATCACGAGGGAGGGAATGGTTATGAGAGCACTTCATCTAGTATAGGGGACTTGAATGACATTATCACTAATTACATGAACCAGTTGAATGAAAACATGAAAGTTGTGACTATATATGTGATCTTTTTGAAGCACTAAGAAAATTTGTTGTCTGCCTGTAGCCCTCAACCTAATCCCACTAAGATTGTGTTTGGAGCTTGTGGTGTACCTGACCATCTTTCCAAAGATTTTCCCACTGTTAGCTGCACTTATGAGAGATGTTTGGGTAGGGGTTATATTGAAGAAAATTGTTATATTAAGATACACCACATTATTAATAGCAATTCTACAATACCACCGCCTCACCCCATAAACCATCGTAGTGGGAATGAGAGACCTCCAGGCCTTAGTTGGACACTTCTATAGAGAGGGTCTCCTAGTTATCTAGCCATGCATTCTTCTAGTTTGGCACCAACAACAACCAATAATCTATTACTTAATATGATTGATGTTGTTGCATTGCGGCCTGTGCATGCCATTACACAAAAGGGAAAAGAGAAAGTTGTTGAGGAGAAGAGGGATTATACACCTGATGTCGCTACCCACCCACCCACACATGTTGTTGTTCCCACTCCAGACCCTTCTGCCCAACCTCGTCATGTTCGTTCTTGCCCTACCCAAAGTAAGTTATTTCCTCCTATTCTTTCTTTTGACCTTGTTGCTTCTCGTAATCGAGTGGAGTTTACCATGTCCCTACCACAATACCTTCTCACCTCACCTTCTAGATGTACCCTTTTGAGAAGGTACTATAGAGATTTGGGTTCTTTGAAGGGGGTAAATACTATTCTTCCTGCCTTTCAAAAGGTGGATTCCTTTCATACTAAGCAAGAGTGTCCCTGAGTGGAGTTCATGATCCACCAGCTTGTGATCCCACATACTATAGTAGATGGCAAGAAATATACATAGAGACGTCTTGTACAAGAGTTACCACAAGAAGAGAGATTATCAGATCTCTTTAAAGAGGGCTTGGAGAACAAAACTCTCAAAATGAATCTACACCTAAAAGCAAGCACCACATTTGATAAAGTCACAAGAGAAGCATTGTATCTAGTTTACAATTGTAGGGTCTATGGAGAGGTACCGAGAGATATAGACAAGATAAGCAGTATTGCCTCTTCTACCACAAGTGAATCCACTTTGAAGCTTTAAGCCCCACCAGTACCAAACGTTGACCAAATGGTCAAGGAAGTGATCAGAAGAATGAACCAAAAGTATTCAAAAACCCCAAACCTATGACAACCTTCAACAAGAGAAAATGTACCACAAGTCTTAAACTGGTGTGCTATTGAGCAGAGCTTTATTAATCATGAGACAAAAGATTGATTTTATAACAAGAACTAAGAATTCACTCTATATGGGACTTTTGTATTTAAATATCTTGATGAGAGTAGTGACTCATGGATTTTATCAAAATCAAGAAGTTAAATACTACAAGAGAGTGCACTTGTCCTGAAAAAAAAGTGACTTCTTAGCTTCAGTTGAACACTCCAAAATCAACAAGAAAATTGTATAGTAACTGTATTCTCATAGAAACATGGGAAAAGATTAATCGATGCCAACATTCTAAACAAACGTGTTTGTGTATTATATATTAAACCACAATATAACTTAACACCATATTACTAAATTTGGAAATTTTTTAATTCCCACTTTCAGAATGATCTTAAGATTTGACCACATGGCCAAATCTTAACCAAAGTTTTAAGAGCATGGCTTGAAAGGGATTTTCAAGTACTATCTTGAGGAAAGATTTGACCTTAAAAATAGTTTGTGATTTGTACATGTGGCCAAATCTTTAAGACATTGGTAATTCCCAAACTGGCTCTAAAGTCTCAAACTCTCTAATACGGTGTCTTATTTTATTGGCACTTGTAGAGGTCAAGAAATTGACGACTTCAACTTTGCTAGTTTTATTGTTAGTGATAGCCGTTTTTCGGCTCTTTGTAATTGCCACAGTGAGTTACCTCACCCTACCAAAATCACCCAAACACTGTGGCTATCCCTACCATTTCACTGTACATAGGCGTGCGTGAGTCACGGGACTTTTCCCATATCTTCTTAAAAAAACCCTCAATTAGCTAGTCATTGGGCTAGTTGAGCCAAAAAAAATAAAAAAATAAAAAATATAAGTATATTATGGCCCATGCGTATGTAAATATTTCTTTGTATATAGGGCCTAAATAAAAGATTTTTTTCATAATTATTTTGGTATTTATTTAAATATTTCTACGTAGGATGTGTTATTTATGCTATGTACATTGACTCACCATTACCATATTTTTTCTTACCATTTTGCATACTCTTTATTCCATATAAAAATAATCTCATGCAAGCTTCTCTTATTTTTGGTGTAACTCCATCCCAACAAAAAACCAAAAAAACTAGTTCTATTTATGTGTATATTTTTTCACTATTGTGATTTTTTTTCCTTCCTACATCTATTCTCTATTACTCTCATAAATTAGACCATCAAAAATTGGTAGACTTATGATGAGAGAGATTTATTTTGACCCCTTTATATTTTTTCCACCTATATTATTTATATTTGACATGTACATATATTTTTAGACCCCTCAATATTTGATTTTCTTAGTTGTACTATTCACTTATATCATGATCTCAACAATATCTTCAATTATAGACCTACCAAATAAGTTCAAGGGTAGGTGGCATGCATACATGCACTATGGAGGGCTCACTCTTGGAGGTATTCAAAAGAATCATCCAAAGAAGGACCCCACAGGGACCTTGTGCAGTGGAAAAAAACGGTCAGTTTTGCTGAATTTTTAAAGTTCACTTTCTCTCCAAATTTGAAAAGGTGATACTAACAAAAGTTGTAGCTCGTGGGCTGAACTTTTGCCTCAAATTTTTTCATATTTTTTTGAGCTACGAGCTGTGAGCTATGATTTTATTAGTGGACCCCAGTTTTCCCATGCTATGCAGCCACACTCTCTCTTCCACTTTATCATTTTCCTCTTTCACACACACTTCTCCGCTCATCATCCCCACCTCTCTCACCACTCCTCTCTGCACCTTACTCACCTTCTCCTCAACCTTGAAGAATAAGAGAAACCATGGTGAACTCATACCTCCCACACACAATTCCATTCCAAAATTGACCACCTAGTCTCATTTTTCCTCCTCCAAATTACCCATATCTATCAAAAAAACCACAAAATTCAGCCTATTCTCTTAAAAGACAGCATCATGGTGGTTGATTACTCAGCTTCAATTACCTTGTCTCTCAAGGAAGGTCAAGAGTGGAGAAAAAATGTACCGTCAAAGCTAGTGGACCGTCAACAAGCGTCAAAATTGGCCCTACTCAAGACACTTGGAGCATCAACCCTGTAAGAAATCCACCTTTTCTTACCTCTTAAGAGTTTTTCTTCCTTATTTGTATCCTACATGGATACTCCCATTGTAAATATCCAATTCCATTTGTAAATTAATACTAACTATACTAACACTAACCCACTATGAAAAGTCCTATCACCTCCATTTCTCTCCTCTCTCTTTCCCCACCAACTTCTTGATAATTCCAAGCAAAAGAAATTAGATAAATTGCTGAAAATCTAACCCAACCATGGTTAGAGGAGTAACCCTAGCCTTCAAAATTGCTATAAAAGGAGGTTGTAGCTAGCACAAAAGGAGGGAGCCATAAGCAAGAGCACTATGCTATAGCTAGGGAAGCCAAGCTCAACCTCTCTAGAAGGAGCTCTTGAGTGGAAGCTCATTGTCTTATGCATGTGCATGTGTTGTAATAGGGGATTAGCAAGGGAACTCTATGCCATTGTAAGAGAGAGAGTGATCATTCAATTGAGTGTAGGAAATCTATCATTTCTCCTACTAGTGTAAGCCCAACATTTGCTCAATCAAGGAGGGTGGATTTGGACTAAGCTTGGACACTTTGTCTCCCTTCCAACGTGAAGTAATGGACAACAATGATGCGTAAGTGTCTTGGTGTTTTTTGTTAAGTTCTTGATAGCTTGTCTCTGGTGTTGTCATCAATCTAGCCATAAATCCCACATACTGTAAGAGGGCGACAGGGTGGAGAGGACTCCCCTAGCCTTAAGACAGTGATTGGGGTGGCTTTTCTTGTGATGTGTTGTGGTGAAATTTACGCAAGATATGTTGAACAAATACTAATCTCACTTTGATTTGTCATGACAGATTTGTAAGAAGGTATTAATGCAACAAGCACCCCCTCCCACTTTCTCTCTCTTTCTTAAATATATAGTTGTGTTTGCTTGATCATTGCCGATACGTTTCAAAGCACCCTGAGCACTATCTCTCTCTCTCTCTCTCTCTCTCTCTCTCTCTCTCTCTCTCTCTCTCTCTCTCTCTCTCTCTCTCTCTCTCTCTCTCTCTCTCTCGTGTTTTAGTGTGTGAGAGTGTTCCATTGGTGTTAGGGTTAGTGTAAATTCCTTGCTTGTTTGTGGGTTGCTCTAACGATTCTCCTCTTTTGCATCCTAGTTCGCTCTTAAACTAGGTGGTGCCCCTTGTGTAGTTAGGATTTGGCTGTGGGTTTGTTGTTTTGGTTTGTGTTGTGTTGTGCCCCAGCCCCATTGAGCAGCACGGGAGCCTTGAAGGGTGTCTAGAGGTTGCTCTTCTTGTTGCCCGCCCCGGACCGCCTCACTAGCAGGCTAGTAAAGGTGAATTGGTAATACCATAGCTAATCCTCTTAATTCCTTTTAGTCAAGTTAGAACTGTGTACTTGTTTATTGAAAAACTAGGTGTACAAGAAGTAGTAGAACTATGTCATCATCAGCATCACTCTCAATTTCTAAAGTAGCCTTGGTGGATAAGCATACAAAACCACCCGAGAAGATTCTTAACCCAACAAAAATTGTCCTCTAGGGATATCAATAACAGAGTCGGTCCGCAATAATCAAGGTCTCCCTAAAAGAAGCTCGTACTACGCAGGTCCCGGACTAAGGCACAAAACATAATAGTCAATGTCCACAGACTAGCTAGCCACAATAATAGACCTGGATGAAACCTTCAACACTCACAAAACAGTGATCACACATGAATAACCTAGAAACAGGAACTCCATCAAAAGATAGCCCAAGCTTGGCAAAGGTGGTGTACTTCAAAACATTGACGCCCGGTCCGAAGTAAAGTAAAGTTTCCTTCACTTTTTTATTTTTCTTATTCTTAGAATCATATATTTGGGACTTTGTGTTGTGGTTGATTCCCCTTTTAGAGAGTTCCTCATAAAATTATAGTAGAATTTGCTCTATATTGTATCAACCCAACAAGCTAATCATCACTCTCTGATATAAAAATATGCATATATCTTATCTCGCCCCTCTAGGTAATCACACCATTTTGTTCATGACTTACCAAAATTTGAACAGCATGAAACTTAAGGGAATGAATATTAGGTATAAGGGCTCCAATCTACAATGTCTGATGGTCATCTAACAAGGTATCAAAATCTGTATCCATCATGATCCATGTTAGACAAATTTCAAACAATTCAGAGAGGTCGCACTTTTAGGTCTAATAGCACTCTCCTATGGTAAAAAAGTCAAAACAAAATGTAGATAATACTCATAAACACGGAGTTACAAACTAGAGAAAAACTTGAAATACCTAAAACCAATTGAGATAGAAAGAGACAAGGAACACGATGCACTTTCAAAATCGGATTTGGATTACCAAATCAAGACAAAATTTAGTTATAAGTTGTATTTGGGTAACCACTTGCACTCGTACAAAGAGAAGCTCTTCAACACTCAAGAGATAATGTTACAATAGTGTGCTCGTACTAAATCTAATGATACTTATACCTAGTTGTTTTCAAATGGCCAATGGTCGGCTTACATGGCTTCGGGATCATAATAATGGGATTTCTATAGATGAGGGCATAAATAAAGCCACTCTAGAATTGGCACCACCTACAAATTATAAGGGGGTTTGGAGACTCATGAGCCATGTTGGATATTATCGGAGGTTTACTTTACACTTTGATAAGATAGATCATCCATTGTACAACCTATTATTGAATTTAAATGGATAGAGAAGCGTGATTGTGCTTATGAGTTATTGAAGAAGGCCTTGATAAGTGACCCAATTGCTCCAATTTTGTTTCCATTAAAATAAGCAAGGGCTACTTGGACATTGAGAAGCAAGGCCCTACAATAGTTCACCTTGGACATTGTTCATTAAAACTAGGTCCACCACTTGTCAAGCCTTTACTCTCATTTAGAAAGGGACTTTTGGTTTCAAGATCTATCATTTTTCCAGCCTTACTTAAATTGAAAGAAGAAAGAGATACTTGGATATTGGGAACCAAGTTCCTACACCACCTTGGACATTGTCCATTAACACTAGTTTGGTACCAAAACAAGATACTTTAAGTGTCCTGTTTTAACAAATTTAAATTAAATGCTACTTGCATTAGACGGTTTATTTAAGAAAACCCTATTGATATGCTTAAATATGTTAGCTATATATTTTAAAAATATAACCTTGCATTTTAGAATCTATCATGATCAAGAACTATACTCATCAAGTTGACCCTTGTAAGACTGCGATTGACACTTTGAAGAATCACCTTTATAAGCTCAAGAAAAATTGAAGGGACCTTGTAGAAAATTTTAGGTGACTCTTCCACAAATTTTCTATAGATAATTGAAAGTTTCATGTGCAAAAAAATTGACTTTGGAGTATATAGAATAATGGAAAGTTCCATGTGTTTGATATGGTTATTTCAAGCATATCGTTGTATATAAATAAAAATATGTTTCTGATGTATTTGTGAGTTTTAGAAAGTGATACATTGCTTGCCCTTTCCATTGAGCACTCAAGGTGGAAAGTAGAAGGGTTTTGGTATGCAACAAGTATTGGATCATTTTAAATATTCAAAATTGCATACGAGAAAACTTTCATATTTTCATTCTTGAGACATAAGCATTCAAAACCTCCAATAATATCAAGCTTTCCATGTAGATCAACTAAATGTATCAAATATGTAGTACATACACAATTGGGGTGCCTAAAACCTTGGTTTCGATGTTATTATGGAGAACTCAAGATTTTTAAGATTTTTTGCACGATAAAGAATTCAAGATAGAGTTCAAGTTACGAGATTTACTTGAGTTAGGGAGCCCGAAAAATATGTAGTGTCTTCGTTTAAACATATAAAGTCATTTGTAGTTGTCAACTTGCACTAGAATAGTACCTATCTCATGAGGGGACCTTTGGAAGACCAAAATTATGCTCTTATTCTACACGTGCTCAAGTATGACTATAGCTTACATGTGACTTGAAAACTTATACTTGAAGTGCATTCCTTTGTTTTATAGCACTAAATGCTAACACTTGGCTTTTATAAACATAAAAAAGGCCATTTCTACAAAAAGACATAATAATTTTTATTTTTTTGGGAAAATAGCTTGAAATTTTGCCAATATTTATTTCTTAGAACTTACGAGAATTATCTCCATATAGATTGTATTTTGATATGGAGAAAAATCCAGTGTTTTCTTTGCCTCATAGCCAATCTATGGTAGAAGCAAGGTGTAAAAAACTTCTTTCTAGCTTGAAAAATAAATTGCCAAAACATGGTAGAAAAACAGGACACTTTAGTGTTTCAGGACACTTAAGTGTCCAATTACAGAACTAGTGCTAAAACTAAGTCCACCACTTGTCCAAGCTTTACTTTCATATATAAAAGGGACTTATGGTTTCAAGATCCACCACTTGTCTAACCTTACTTCCATTAAAAGAAGGAAGGGCTACTTGGATATTGAGAACCAAGGCCCTACAATACTTCACCTTGGACATTAACTAGGTCCACTGCTTGTCCAAGCTTTACTCTCATATAGAAGGGGAATTTTGGTTTTGAGATCCATCACTTGTCCAGCCTTATTTCCATTGAGAGAAGCAAGGGATACTTACACATTGGGAATCAAGTTCCTACAATACCACCTTGGACACTAGACAGTAAAACTAGGTCCATCACTTGTCCAAGCTCTACTCTCATATAGAAAAAGGGACTTTTGGTTTCAAGCTCCACCACTTGTCCAAGCTTACTTCCATTGAAAGAAGCAAGGGACACTTGGACATTAAGAAGCAAGTTCCTAACATAGCACCTTGGACACTGGCCATTATAACTAGGTCCACCACTTGTCCAAACTATGCTCTAATATAGCAATGTCTATAGAGTTATAGTATAAACAACCCTTGTGTAATGTGTAATGTAACTTATAAATTCTTATTCAAAGAGAATTTATCTATAAATATGAACTTAGCCAGGTGTTTCTTTTCAACTTAGAAGATGGAATTTGCATCTGGGGAGAAAGTGAATATGATCAAAGGGTCCTTTTAAAGGACAACTTAATGATGCACATTGTGAATGAAGGGACCATCTTGTATGTAATTCCACATGATTATGTCAGTTTGCAGGTACTTGGTGATGACTTTGTGGGCATAGGTGTTGAAAGGGAGAATGCAATTAGTGAGAATATGCCTGAAGTGGGAAGCATTACTTTGCTAAAGTGGCCCATCCAACAGACAACCATGTTGGATGGTAGTCCACTACAACGCTTTGTTTCTGTTGATGGGATGCATCCTAGAGGTGAGGATGTATCCAATGATGACAATTCTGGGGAAAAAATTGATGGTAGTGTTGATGACCCTCTTTTAAGGAAGAGACGATACAGTTTCATCAACATGACTCAAAAAGCGCAAGCAGCACCAGCTTCTACTTTTAATCTTTCAGCTGAGTCAATTCAAAGGGTTTCATGCATTGATTGTTGTGGAAAAAATGCTATTAGTTTGTAGATCTTGATATAATGACAAGCTTACGGAGTCTCGAAAAGCACGCACAAATTATCTATATGATGCTCTATCTATATGTTATCAGAAAGATGAGAAGATGCGATACCAATTCAAGATCAATGTCTCTATTGTTTGTTGCAGAGCATGATATGAGCTATATGGAATACCGAAGACATCATTCTATTGCTACAAGGAAAATTTTGAAAATGGTGTGTGCCAATATGTGCATGGTAACACATGTACATTGAGAAGAGGACTTCAACATACTAGTTTAGCAAGAGCACTATTAAATGAATTTGTGGATAACAACTCGGAGAAGATGCCACATAAAAGCAGAACACTACTAGATGGCTCAAGAGAGACTCAATTAGTGATTCCATCAATGTACAAACAAGTTGATATTCTAAGCAAAAATCAACACAACACTGGACCAAATGGTCTATGAGAAGAATTTATCTCAATCTTCTTTCGATAGAATATGGAACAAAGAGTATCCACATGTCACTTTAACAAACACGAGTGAGTTCTCTAGGTGCAATATCTGTAGTTCAATGAAGGCAAGGCTAGAAGCTAAACCTCCTCTTGAAGAGAGATCTCTTCTCTTGAGAGAAAGAGAAGTTCACATGGCACAACAGAAGAGTTGTAGGAGCTTATATAATACATGGTGCACATATTCAGAAACTCAACCACAAAAGTATGTTTGCATAATCCATGATAAGATGGATCAAAAGAAGATTGACATTACTAGATTATGCATTGTTAATAAGGGTGTGGATTCAAGATACAATTTGCAGGTGGCTATGATGGGTATGATCACTCCTTGCCATGGAGAAGGTCATTATGGTCATTTTGTCTTGAATGGTTTGTGGCCAGCTGATCCAAATCTTACAACTGGCTCAATTGCTAATTTTTTACATAACTTAGAAAGGATAGATAAGCATCCTCTTGGTGATCTAGAAACAAATGGACTACCAAGGAGTAGTATCTCTCTACTACATGCTTTGAACTCAAGGGATTCTTTAGACCACCACAACTTGAGTGATGGAAAAGAGCCCATTGTGCAACCATCGAAAGCTATAGAAGCGGAATCAGGGTCAACATTTTGCAATTTGCTAGAGAACTTGTTACTACAATTGGATAATTGTGGAGGGGAAAACCAAAATCGATACTTATTTACCTATTTGTCAATGCTTGTCGCAAGGAGTGTTCTCAAAACCATCCAACTAGGATTTTTGATGGTTGGGCATACACATAAGGACATAGATGCCATGTTCAGTAATTTTTTAGAGAAATTGAGAGTTACACAAACATATACTTTTCCACACTTGATGGATACATTACAAAATAGATCGTCTTCATCTTTGGCCCCATTTTTTTTGGAAAGGTCCCTAATTTCAAGCAATATTGTGATGGTTATCTTTGTGATGGACAAGACATACTTGTTGGACATTTCAAACCACTTCAATTCAGGTTTTTATGCAATATGAGACACCAATGATGGTATAAGCAACATGTAGGTCTATCAATTTGGAGTGGAAGTATTCGCCTTTGAAAAACATAGATAGAAGGCAATCCAATGTTGCCACATGGAGATCCACCTTTGGTGCCAATGGCGGAATATGTGAAGGCTCATGAAGAAGTGATTTTAGGGTTGAAGAGTTATATTAAGTTTTGGCAAAATCTAGGGTTGAAATGTGCCACGGTATTATAGCCCTATGATAGATTACTAGAGTAAGGTGATTGATGAGCTTGGAAAAGTTACCATATCAGAGGGAGGCTTGTATGAAATTTTTGACCAACAATTCAGGACTCTTATCACCTACAATCCACTACAATGAGCTTACAGCAATGAACAGAAACATTCCTAGGACTTGAAGAGTTAAATGATCATTTTTGTGGTCCTCAATGAGATAGACCAAGGGAAGAGTTTGACCCTAGTATGTCTGATGTGCACGAAGGTGACTTTGTTATGCTAGTTCCAAGTGACATGGAAATCTATCTAGTTTGGCTCGCAATGGCTTTATCAGACATTGATAACGAGCCTACATCATCAAACTACAAAAAAAAAATTGATTCAATATTGGGCACCGTGTGCAAGAAAGAGTGGGATGACGGATAGTCAAGCTTACACTAATTGCTAGCAGACTTTTTGGGCTATCAACTTCGCATGTAAGGACCCACAAGGTGGGAAACGGTAGATGCATTTTTTTGGTCATGGAGACCCAACAAAGAAGGACCATTTTCTAGAATTAAGATTGCAAAAAGGCATGCTCTAAAATCTTAAGCAAGTCTTGCTCGTGCACATCAACCACGCTTGGATCAAAATTTGGATATGGCATCCAATTTGGAGTAGACTATGCGGAGCTTCTATTGTGACTATAAGAGTCAATTTTGTAAACAAGTTCTCTAGTTGTATCAACCTTTCTTTCTTTTATTTAATTAAGAGTATTTCTTTAAATTCATGCTTTGTTCATCCTCTTGACTTTTGGTGTTTATCAACACCATATTCCATTAAGATTTTCACTCTAACTTATCAACAAGTTTGTTTCCTTTTTTCCCACTTCAAGCTGGAAAATCCCAAATTACATGAATTTGGTCAATTTGGAAATTCCAATAATGCACGATTTTTACATAAATACCTAATATGGTCTTTACTACTGGTCTACCGAGGATCTTTGTACATGCTCTAGTCCTCTGCCATGCTACTGTTAGCATACACATCCTTGCTTGTGCCATCTTCTATGATCAAACAACTTTGGCCGAACCATCATTTCCCAACCCCATGTTGAACATTTATGTTCAACCACACACATAATTTATTCCACTGCCAACTGCACAAACTTGCCAACACTATTAGCAAACCAAAAAACCATATGTACAGTTTTATTATGTCCTACTACCATCAAACCTCAAGTGGGTTGCCCCACCCCTTACATCACATAGCTTCTACTTAGATAAAAAACTTGACATTGGTTCCTTCCACCCACCGGTAGCAGCTTTCCATAGTGTTGCACCCCATCACGATCATAGGCTACCCATTGCACTGCCTTCAATACTCTAGGAATCGATTTGCATCCAAAATTCTTCGAAGAGAGCACCATGCTGCTCACCATTATAGTCAAAAAAAACATTAGAGGACATATCCGACAACATACTTGACCCTCCCAACCAACCAAAAAAAGTGGAGGCCTCATCCAAGGATCCTTGCACCTGCTGAACCATCCATCGCACAACTGTATCTATCATCATGCCCATCAACCAAAACTCACATACCTTCAAGGCAAGCAAAGCTATCGCTTGGAATTTTTCTTTTTCAACCACTAGACATGCATGTTGCCTTGGAATGTCCACTTGGTGAGGTCCTAACCCTTGCATCATTTGTGTCAGGAAAAGGGTCCTGTACCCTAAGAACTAGGATAGTCATGGACTACGGCAAAGGGTCGGGCTAGGCAGTGTGGACAGGGGATCCGTCTAGGGCAAGGGGCTAGGAGCCCGCCTATATAAAGGGAGGTTGGGAGGAGGATCCTAGAGTCTAGTTCCTAGTTCTTACACTGGTATCAGAGCTTAGGTGTCTCTTACAATCTCTCTCTAGGTGTGGTCTCTTTAGATCCCTAAAAGCAAGCTATTTTGGTGAGAACCGTGGCTCTTTTGGGGGCTTTTCCAAAATTAGATAGTTTTTTTGTTCAAAACGGGACGCCTTTCTTGTTTGGGAACTGAGTGTAGGGTGCATGAAATCGGGAGCTTCTGGGCTTGGAGGGGCGCCATGGAGCAGTAGACCCGTGTTTTATCACCTTTCGGCCATAGCCAGCCTCGGCGAGCCCCGCCATCATCATTTGGTAGCGCGCAGTTTTCATCACGCTGTCTGCAGGTTTGGCTTCAAAAAAACCACGCTATTTTCACATTTAGGAGGTCTTTGGCCATTGAACTTAAACCTTGGCCACAGCAAGTAGCCTTTCCCATAGGAAATTCAGCAAGTCGAACCGGTGAACCAAGCCCTAGCAATTCAATCAAGGAAAACTCTCGGCTTCAAGTCGAATCTCCCGAGGTCGGACTACACTCAATACCTGCAAAAAATTACATCACCTGCAGATTTTTTGAGCGACGACTTCAAGAGTCATCCAAGCAATATAATCGTCGATGCTTCCAACAATTAATCTTCGACGATTATATTAAGCTTCAACCATACACGGTGGAATATATGGGGCGGAATTCAATTACGTGCTACGACGACTCACTGCTACGACGTGGAGTTCACTATACTTTGAACGAGCTACCAACATCAGGTATTTTTTTTGAGTACTTCTTACACTCCACTGTGTAGCCATGGATTCGAATATCAATATGACATTCGATTTTGAGCAAAGTACTCCCGATCCTGCCAATGACGGCTCGCGGCCGGATACTCTCAAGGAGAGTACCCGCGACGCTACGGTAGGAGAAGATACCTATGAATTGCTCGATATTAGGAATTTTGTGCACTTTAGACACGCATAACAGTCATGGACGAAAATTTTAAGGCTTTAAATGAAAATGTTACTAAACTTTCCACTTTAGTCATTCAATTGATGCAACAGCAGAGTAAGAGTTCGACTGACACCCACATGCATGAGCACGTTGGAACACAAGGGTAAGGCCCAATTAATGAAACATTGCATACTCTCACTGCCAAAGAGGTAGATGATTTGTTGAAGAATTTCAAACCACCAGTTTTCAAAAGCGAAGACCGGGACCGCAATAAGGATGCAATGAACATCTTTCTTAGTAAATGGGATGGAATTCATGCGTTACGGCGCACTCCGGATGCAGTAAGAGCTCTGCAAATGAGCTTAACTCTGGAAGGCAAGGCCAACAAATGGTGGATGTCTCTCAAGGAGAAGAACATCATACCACAGAGTTGGAAAGCCTTTGAATCAATGTTTAGCAAGGAATTTTTTCCTACAAATGAGGCCGATCGGAATTGGATCGCTTGGAACACATGTTCCATGCGCCAATTTCCGTCACTCCTTGAATATATCTCTCACTATAGGGATGTTATCCTCAAGATGGAAGGATTGGATACCTTTCAACAAGTACGAGGGTTCATACGAGGTCTGACTCCAGAACTTAAGAAGTATGTCAAATCTCAGGACCCTAAAACACTTGAGGAAGCCATAGTGAAACCACATATTCATGATGACCCTGATGATAAGAAAACACATAACAATAACATTCCTGCTAGTACACATAGTAACACACGCACTCAGCACGGGCACAATAAAAGAAAATTTATAGTTGCTAACTCAGATGCATCCAAAAAACCCAAGGGGTCCAGGGGTCCTCTCTCCCCTGAGGATTTTGATAAGGCCTAGAAAGAGAAGCTATGTTTTCAATGCTTAGGAAGAGGCCATGGAAAAAAGGATTGTCCCAAGGGGAAATCTGCTGCCCAAGGGAAGGAGAAAGCAATGCACACGGTGCAACTACTGCCTCTCGAGTCTTCCTCCAAGTTCTCTACAGTGAAAGTAAGACACACTGAGGTGGTGCATGAATCCTGTCTCACAGCTTCCATGTGGCAACAGACCTTTGGACCACATGAGTTAGTACGTATGCACAGATATCTGCAAGGGCACAAGGTGTGCATCTTGGTAGATGACGGTGCTACGCACAATTTCATCAATTATGGATTGGTGAAAAATCTCAAACTGCCTCAAACTCCGAGTACCCACCTCTACAAGGTAGCAATGATGAATGGACATGACAATGAAGTATGGGATACTCAATGCCGAGTTATTCCATTGGAAGTACAAGGGTACTCTACTTGTTTGGATTTTCAAGTTATGAACATGGCAAGGGTTGATGTGGTTCTTGGTAGGGAGTGGCTGCATAGCCTAGGACCATCACTAAAGCGTAGCTATGAGCACAACAATTTGATGTTCGATTTCCATGGCACACATGTGTTGTTGTTAGGAGAAAAGAATATACCATCATCACCACTGATTTGTACTGTCGAGCTTGTGCAGCTCATTTTTGATAATGAAATAGAGTAGGTTTTCTTTTGTTACTCACTATCTCATTTTCTTTCTAACATTGAGTCTATTGAACATTTCTCAACGCCGCATGCTTCTCTCTCCTCTATTCCACCAATTTCTAATTCTATACAAGCAAACGTTGCTAATCAGTTACAAAAATTGTTAAAGGAATTTCAAGATGTTTTTCGTGATGATTTGCCATCAGGTTTACCATCGACACGCTCAATGCAACATGGCATTGACGTGGCTGCAGGCTGTAAACCTGTTAGTAAACCACCTTACCATATGAGTTACTCAGAGGCTACTGAGGTAGAACACCAGCTTGCTGACTACCTTAGGAGAGGGTTTATACAACCCAGTTCTTCACCATGGGCTTCGCCTATACTTTTGGTGAAGAAAAAGGATGGCAGTATGCACATGTGCATAGACTACCGGGGCTTAAATGCGGTTACAGTTAAGAACAAATACCCATTGCCAAGGGTCGATGAGTTATTTGTTGATAAGCTAACTCATAAACGAATTTTTTCAAAAATTGACTTGAGGTCAGGATATCACCAAGTCCGTATTCGGCTTGCAGATATACCTAAGACTGCATTTCGAATACGGTTTGGACATTACGAGTTTATGGTGATGCCCTTCGGGCTAACAAATGCGCCCGCGACATTCATGACACTTATGGATAGTGTCTTGAAACCATATTTGGGCAAATTTGTCATTGTGTTCCTCGATGACATTCTAGTTTATAGTGCTTCTGAAGAAGAGCACTTACAACATCCCAGGCAGGTGTTTGAGTTGTTATGTGCAAACAACTTATACGCCAAAGAATCTAAATGTGATTTCCTCAAGGAAGAAATTCATTATTTAGGGCATGTCATTTCAGCTAATGGCCTATACATGGATCAATCCAAAGTGGATACCATCCGAAAATGGCCACCTCCTAAAAATCTGGAAGAATTACAGATCTTTTTAGGCTTCACGGGTTTTTACCAACAGTTCGTTAAAAACTATGCTCACCTTGCTGTACCTATGACGGACCAACTAAAAGGCAAAGGTAAGGCTTTTCAGTGGGGTTCCGCTCAATAGTAGAGTTTTGAGACACTCAAAGATGCATTAGCTACAGCTCCTATACTGGCTATTGTAGATCCTCTGAAACCATTCGTTTTGGAAACGGATGCCAGTGATCGTGCTATTGGAGTAGTCCTATTACAAGACGGATGGCCAATTGCATTTGAAAGTAAGAAGCTAGATGCAGATCAACAGAATTATTCTGCTTACGAACGTGAACTCTATGCAATAGTGTCTGCCTTAAAGACATGGCATCACTATCTGTATGGTGCTCAGTTCGAGATTGTGTTTGACCATGAAAGCATCAAATGGTTTACACAACAAACAGATTTAAAGGGTCAAAAAGCCAGGTGGACCGAGATCCTTCAAGAATATGACGCCAAGTTAAGGTATCGCAAAGGCCGATACAATATAGTGGCAGACGCTCTCAGTCGAATGCCAGAGATCAATTCGCTCTTGTTCACGGAACTTCGTAGTGAATTTTTAGAATCTCTCAAGGGCAAATATGAGCAAGACGAAACAAATTACAAAGTGTGAAGCCATGTTCAAAAGAGGGATCCTTCTCACTCCAATGTGGGTAGTGCACAGTTAACCTCCACACCTAGTTCTCCCTTATCAAGTGATGAACTACAATGATGGAAGCATTTTACCATCGACAATGGGTACCTACTCCACAAGGGGAGAGTTTGTGTACCGACGAACACAGACATTCGGTGCCAAATTCTTTATGAATGTCACGATAGTCCAAGTGCAGGGCACCCGGGGATTAGAAAAAATTATTCTCTCGTAAGACGGCAGTTTTACTGGCCAGGCCTACATGGCTTTGTTCAAGCTTATGTCTTGCATTGCCAGAAATGTCAAGTTAACAAAGCAGAGCGCTTGAAAGCAGGAGGACTCTTACATCCTTTGGAAATCCCCAATGGAAAATGGGAAAGTATCTCCATGGATTTCATAGTAGGTTTACCAACCACTATACGAGGTCATGACTCAGTATGGGTGGTCGTAGACATCTTGACTAAACTCTGTAAGTTAATTCCAACCAAATCAACGGTTAAGACACTGGAACTAGCAAGATTATTTCTGGACAATCTATACAAATTGTATGGCTTGCCAAGTAATATTGTTAGTGACCGTGACCCAAAGTTTAACAGCCACTTTTGGAGAGCTGTATTTAAATGATTGGGTACACAACTCAACCTCAATACAGCTGACCATCCAGAAACAGATGGTCAAACGGAACGGGTTAACTAGGTGCTAGAGGATATGCTTAGAGCATACGTTAGCAAAAAACAGACAGATTGGGAAGAATACTCACCTATTCTCGAGTTTGCCTACAACAGTTCTAAGCATGTCACAACAGGCTTCAGCCCTTTCATGCTCATGTATGGGTTTCAACCTAGGTCACCAGTTACGGTGGGGTTGGCAACCGAAAAACTCCAACAGGTTAAGGATTTTCTCCAAGACCACATGGATATGTTGAAACTTGCTCGTCAGAATGTCCGACAAGCACAAGATCGGTATAAGAAATACGCTGATGAGAAACGTTGGCAAGTTACCTTCAAAGAAGGGGAGGAAGTATTTTTACGGGTGCCAGAACATTCAAAAAGTCTAAAAACTGGACCGACACCCAAATTATCTCCCCGATATTGTGGGCCTTTCAAAATACTCAAGCGATTTGGTGATCGTGCCTGCAAACTACTCCTACCATCACACTCTCGCATTCATCCGGTGTTTCATGTAAGCCATCTACGAAAGCGGTTACATGGGGACGACAACGTCATTGACCAATAGTTTTTGGTCGATTACATTGAACCTCCTACGTTATTGCATGAACCTGAACGTGTTATGGATTACCATGAGTTGCGTACACGCCATCATGTACGACAACAAGCCTTAATCAAGTGGAAAGACCGACCTGAAGAAGGATCCACTTGGGAAAACATTAGTGTTCTTAAGAAGAAGTTTCCCATTTTTGTTTTTGAGGACGAAAACTCTTCTTTAAGGGGGGAGAAATGTCAGGACAAGGGTCCTGTACTCTAAGAAGTTGGATAGTCATGGACCATGGCCAAGGGTCGGGCTAGGCAGTGTGGACAGGGGATCCGTCTAGGGCAAGGGGCTAGGAGCCCGCCTATATAAAGGGAGGTTGGGAGGAGGATCCTAGAGCCTAGTTCCTAGTTCTTACAATTTGTACCCTGGTCAAAGCTCTATCCACCATTACTTGCATCTCTTCTTCCATTGAAATCATGGGATCATCAAAACCTCAATCAAAATCCCTCTCAAGTAATACCTGGTCCATGGAAGTGGTATTCACCGTACCAACATGGTGATCCATAAGCACTTGTAGCTGCTCCTCTCTCTAGTCAGCATTCAATTCATCATGAGCATCGGAAATATATCCAATGCCTTCGATTTGCGCTTCATCATCATCCACTTGTTGACTTCATAGACCATCTTGGCTATCCATCGATTCAATCTTGCCCTTTTTTGCATAGCTTTGAACCATACCTATCACAATAGAATTTCCATGGCTATCTTCCTCTTCATGGCCATCAATAGAGCACTACATGCCCTCTTTGACAGCCTCTCCTTCTCCAAAAACTTTGGTACCTCAACTTGCTCTTATTGAACATTAGCTATCACCATATTGTTAGATACTTAATCAGGCAGCTTTACCTTTATAAGCACAAGCTCATCAGACTCTATCTCCTTGCCATAGGATGTGAACTCATCCTCTCTTTCCTCTTCCTTGTCTCCCAAAAACTTGAGTTGGTATCTTCAACTTCATCAACACCATGCACCGATTTTATATCAGTATCTTCACGTGCTTGCTGCTCCACAAAGGCTTCCCCTTCTTCTAGGCTTTGATGACTTTCTCCATCTACTTCCAAGTTCTCAGCATTTGCAACTGAAGTGCACTCTTCCACCCTTTCACAAAAACTTTCCATGAGAACATGGTTTACCTCTTTAACCTGCTCTAGAAACCCAACATTTGCAACTTTTTTTGCAGACAAGTTCTCTTTGACAGGGGCTTATCCTCTTTGACAAGCTCATTGAACACTGGCACAATTACTCTACAAATTGGAAACCTCCAAGGAGCATAATTGAACATTGGCATAACCTCAACAGGTTTTGCACTTTGAACAATTGGCACTACCTTTGGTTGAACCATAGAACACTCCGCTACCACCGCAACATGCATATAATCCATAGGCTTTAGCAAGCCGAGCTCTAGATTCTGCTTCACTTTCTTTCTCTTCAGTTTGGCCAAGTAGACCATATCATCATAGGCATCCACATTGTATTTGACCTTTTATTTGATTTTTGGATGCAAGCACTCGAGAAAATTTGATAGCTTTAGGTACTGGTTGCCTTTCACCCCAGTAGCAACCTCTAGCTGCCTCCACAAGGCTTAAAAATGCTCGAAGAAAATGGAAAAATCCTTACTTACATCCTCACGTACCACTGGATGGGGGGAAAGGGGAACACACCCGAAACCCAAGCAGTCTATCTGTCTATAGCCCATGATAATCTTTGCATCCCAATCCACGAGAGTTCACCTTCAAAATTCACAGTAGAACACACACAAATTTGCTTGTTTAGGACTATTCCATAGAACACACCATTCTCTCTTTATCTCTCACACACACCAAGGCCCAGGGAGGCACGCACATATCAAATATTGGCCACTAGATGGTTGGAGAAGAGCAAAAAGAAGAAGGGGGAAAGGGGGAAGAAACAAGAAATTTTGATATGGTTTATCTTTGACACTCCTTTTTAAAGTAGTTTTGGGAAACTTTTGAGTCTACATTTGATTTTTGGGGGAGGAAACTCAATGATGAGTAATGAAGATGGGAGGAATTTTTTAAAAAAAGAGGGGTATGCATTTTTTATCACCCCCTGTTGTTCTTGGAGAAGTTGGACGTATGAGCACCCCCTGTGTCTCCTTCTCTGCATGGGCACAGAGCATACAGGTTTAGGGTATTCTCTATGCGTGTTTTTTGCATAGAGAAGAGAACCTTTCTCTCCCTCTCTGTGCGGTGTTTCTGCATTCCATTCCCTTTCTTTCCTCTACGTGCGATTCTCTGATGTGTGTGCTTAGTTCTCCATCTCTCTCTCTCTCTCTCTCTCTCTCTCTCTCTCTCTCTCTCTCTCTCTCTCTCTCTCTCTCTCTCTCTCTCTCTCTCTCTCTCTCTCTCTCTCTCAGGATGGAGCCTTGTCGCCAGTTAGGTATGTGAGAGTGTTTGGGACATGTTGGGTCTTGTTGATGCCTAGGCTCTTCATGATGTATGTTCATGCATTGAACTCTTTTTCTTCAGGCTTTCTTGATCCGGTGCCGTGCCCACCAGCACACAGTTGAGCAAAGTTTTCCAAGAAGTTTATAGGCTGCTTACACGATTACTAGGTGGCAAAGAAAAGGGAACAATGAGAGAGGCAAAGGCAGGAGACTTTCTATGATGACAAGTGGAAGGATGTCCAACTCGATGAGAAGTAGAAAAGGAAGATTCTTCGTGCCATGTCAAGGCGCTGGGAAGAGCAGACGCAAGGATTGACAACCAAACTCCAAGGAGAGATTTTTCAACAATTGTCTTAGCATGTCAATGGCAAGCTCATCGTTCTACAAACATCACAGAGGACATAAAGGAGGTTGTGTTTGGTTTCTGGACAGCAGAGACCCGAGTCTCTCCGAACAAGAAGGACATATGCCAAAGGCGTATCGGGAGAAAGGATGTTCTTATGCATCCATTGCATTTTTTGGATCAACCTTAGGTATTACCGATCACTTCCAAGTAGAATATTGATCAATGTTCACCACTGTAAAGCTGTCACAACCACAATCAAACTGTAAAAAACCACTGTCAAGTGGTATAGTGACCAATGTTCACCACTTTCAAGCTGTATGAACCACTGTCAAACTTTAAAAAGCCTATGAGAACCGTGGAAAATGTCAAAAAGTGGTTGAATCCCCCTTCAAGTACTTTGCAAAGCAGTTAAAGCACTGATAGTGATTTAGAGTACCTAAAATACTGCTTTCAACCACCTAAGTGTGGAAGCTTGTACTTTGCAAAGTGCTGAAATAGTTTGTCACCACTTAATAAAGTATTTAAAAAACGACTTGGAATCTGCCAAGTGCTTAGGTGAGCAGCTATGTAAGAGCTTGGAAATTTTCAAACCACATGAAGGTGATAGAAAGTGAAAAATAAACCACTTAATGACCACTTTCAATATTTTGAGGTGGTTTTAAGTGCTTCTGATGGTTTGAAATCTGATAACTGCTTGGGTGAGAACCTTGAAGATTTCAAACCACTTGATGATGATTGAAAGTGGTTTGATGGTGGTTTTCAATCACATTTAGGTGGTTTTAAGTGCTTGAGATGGTTTGAAATCTGCCAAGTGCTCAAGTGAAAACCTATGTAAGCACTTAAAACCACCTAAATGTAGTCATCAAACAACTTGAAAATGGTTTGATAAACTATTTCAATCACCGTTAGGTGTTCTAGGTGCTTCAAGTGGTTTCAAGTAGTCCAAAGCCACTTTCAAACATGCAAAACCACTTCTAAGTGGTTAATGTTCCTCTTGAGCGCTTTTAAAAACCCGAGATTTGGGTGTTATCCAAATGAAGGAGACTGAAAGTGGTGCACATTTCACTGAGATGCTTTGAGAATTTGAAGCCATTTTTTGTTCAAACATTGTGGGACCGCAATACTTGTTGCTGCGAATATCATGTGCAAGCTCCCTACTTGAAAGATGCTTTCAACCAAATGTGTCAAGGTAGGTTTGGAGTACATGAAAAATCTTGTCACTGTGCTTGTGATGTTTGTGACCGTGCAGTCAATGGCAGTATATATGTGGCTGCAAAGTCAACATTTGAGAGCCTCACAACACTATGGGAGTCCTTTTTGTGTCCTAAACCAAAAAATTCCATGTTTCATTTACACATCTGCTTGATGGGAAAATGCGATCACTGCGGTGCCAAACAACTCAAATGTTGCCCTCTTGAAATACACAACATTTTTCACGTGGCTACAAAGGTTTTTGTTGGTGTAAGGACACAATCTATACATGAAGATGGCCAACACCACAAAAGGAAAGATCTTGTTATTTAGAAGTTTGGGTGCTCCACTTTCATTTCATTCATGAAAGACAAGCTGACCAAGTTTATCAAACATAACTACATCTACACATGGCAGGCCAACCAATTCAAAGAATGTCTACAGAGTTTTCTAAGTCATGTCGTTGTCTCTGTCGTGGACTTTGTAGAAAATTACAGTTTTAAAATTCAGAATGAGATTCAATCCATGCACTAGTATTCTAGTTAGGTGAGCATTTTGGTCCACATCTGCTATGTGCGCTCGACAATGGGCGACATCATAAAATCTCTCCATTTTTATATATCCGATGACAATATGCATGACACATTGTTCGTTCACCACCACTGATTTCTTTTGCATGATCGGTGGTTGAAGGACCAGGGTTTTTGTTTAAAACAACACCGGGTATGGTCTGATGGTGCAGCATCACAATTCAAAGCACGACAACCTTTCTTCTTTTTTGCAAGGTTTTCTCAGCTTATTGGGATTGAGATGACGCAGAACTATTTTGGGTCAGGTCATGGAAAAGATTAACATGACGGTGTTGGTGCAATCATAAAGAGGGCATTAACCCATGAGAAATTGAAGGTGGATGGGCATCCACTTGTATAATGCAACAAAGTGGTCAATTACCTCACCCTAATGAACAATAGGAAAGACTGTTGGTCATCCGTGAACAAGGTCGACAGGGTCTTCTGAGAAATCAAAGTGGGTGATGTGCTGAGAGATAACTGATGGGATTACAAGAAAATCAGTGGATCACGTTTGGTGCATTGTGTGAATGGTTTCTCTTTAATAGATACGATTGCATTGAGGTGTAAAAATTTGATGTGCTTCTTTCTTGCTTGTGTGCATCGTCAATGGAGAAGATGTGCAAACAAATCTCACGTAGAAGCATGGCAGTACTTGAGGATCATACCAACAGAGGCTGACATAGATGAATATGTTTCAAGTGACAAGAAGACTCATGCACCTATGTATTCTAGCCATCACGATTATTTGAGTGATTCCTTACAAGATGGAGATAACTTTGCAGTCAACATTGAGGAGGAAGACTCTCATTTTTATATACTGAGGTGTTGCACTGAGAAGAGGCTATCTATCGGGACTCAAAAGGATGCGTGTCACAATCAGATAAAGAGGAACTCCTTTTGTGTTGAGGGGCACTTTTACGATAAACTCAATGGACGCTCCGATGAATATGTATTATTAGATGATAGGCCTCCTGCTTCCATGTACTTGCACCTAGTTCAATGCCTTAAGTTCCCCTTATACCTTGAGAGAAATGAGCCTAATGTCTACATTTTGAGTAATACTGTGTATGAGCACATCTACAATAGCATGCCCTCTGATAGCAAGCCAATTTAAAACACATTGACCTCATAAAGTATAATTGGGTACCTCTTTCTGGTATCTGTTCCTCTAAAAGTTATGTTCCGTATCCAAAAGCTGAAGCGTTTCTGACACTTTTCTATTCTTTTGAGTACATGTAGCTTACAACTTTCCATCCACTTACAAGTGCTTCAAACTACCTTCAACCACATTTTACAAAAATTTAAAGCCATTAAAGCCACCCAGAAGTTGTCAAGACACCATTATATACGTAGTCTTGATATCATTGACCACCTACAAGTGCTCACTAAACCACTATCAAGTGGTTCAAAACCTTTTTGAAACCACTTTCAAATCACTTGCAAGTCGAGGAGAAGGCCTACAAGTGACCTAGAAGGCCTGTACAAGTGCTTTAGAACCAGTTGATTGAATATGTAGTGTCAATCTCATAGACCACCTGCAAGTGCTATCTAAACCACTAGAAAGTGGTTATGAACCACTATCAAGTGCTATCTTAACCACTAGCAAGTGCTATCTTTGCCACTGGAAAAATGGCTCCTAACCACTAGCAAGTGGTTCAGAACCACCTACAAGTGCTATCTAAACCACTAGCAAGTGCTATCTAAACCACTAGCAAGTGCTATCTTAACCACTTACAAAAGGCTATCTTAATGATTGGAAGTGGTTCTGAACAACTCACAATAGGTTCCTAACCACTGTAAAGTGGTTCAAAACCACTGAAAAGAGCTATCTTAAGCACTACCATAAGGTTCATTCAGAACTACTGCAAGTGGTCCTCCAAAACTCCTTTTCAGGTGGTTTAGAACTACTTTCAAGTGGTTCTTCACCACTTGCTTGTGGCTACCAGTTTACATAATGCAAATAGTTGTCAACCACTTGCATGTGGTCTACAGTTCATAAGTGGTATAGATTGCACTTCTACCCACTAATCAACTTATAATAAGACATCTTGCAAGGCACACAACAAAATGGTAGATTGAATAGCAAATCATGTTTCTACATTAGAAATTGATATTGAATTCCGCAATACATTGTCGGTTTTTTCCTTAATTTACAAAAAGAAGTCATCATCATGAGATGCACTATCAAACTCATCATGGGTATTTACATAAATGATCACAGGTACACAACTCTTAAGATCTCTGTTGAGACTAGAGATCAGAATGCGGTCTTTTATAACGTGTTTGTGGAGGTGGTGGAGGCAGCACTTTGCCTTTTCCGCTTGGTAATTTTTGACTCACAGATTCAAATTTTCGAAGAGTCTGCCACCTCTTCTTCTAGCATCCATTTTACAAGCAGTGATCAACTCCGATTGATTATCTATTTTCTTCCACTCATAGACAAATGGCAAAAATTCATGATGCAGAAACCTCTCCCATTGGTCTTTTGTCGAGTCCTCTAAAGAAGGCAAGATAACATAGGAGTCTTCGTCGTTCAAGCAGCACCTGGGATATTGTCATCTAGTAGGAGGGTATTATCTTTGTTGAATCGTGGAAACTCATTCTAGAAAGTACTTAACACTAGAAAGGGCATCTGTTCCCCTTGGTCGTCAAGCCATGAGCTTCTATAGCATGCCTCCTTCGCAATCCACCCATTCAAGCACCTGCGCGCCTGAGGCAAGCACAATTCTAACCTCTTTTCCAGGTCTCAATAGGGGCTTGTGTTCAAGATGTGCACTTCAACAATCTGACTAGCCCCAAGAAAAAACCACTCTACAAATGGTGCACATAGTGGTTCAGATTGTTGTCCTTCTTCACCTTCTTAAAGTGCAACATGTCCACGTTAGGCGGGCTTCATCCCTCTCTCTTGTCGTGAGTGAAAATAAGAAGATCATGAATATTAATGATCAAGGCAGGCCTATTATCCTCCGAAAGGTGAGGGACACAAACTGAGTTACTAGGGGTGTCTCCCGATCAAAGTGCCCCAGGTCTTCTTGAGCACAATGCTAGTGCCCAACATTACCAATCACTTGTATTTTTACTACAATCCCCAAAAAACCACAGCTAGTAAATTGTAGTGAAGATTGACACCATCATGAGACAAAAAAATTATCTTATATTCAAAATAAGTAAATAGCACAAAAAAAACATGGAACTTAAATTTTTCGATGTGCGCGGGTTTTGGGGGTCTTGATTAGTACTTTTCTTTGGATCTGGATGATGCACTCCTTCCTCTTGCTGTCGCTTGCGTTTCTTCCTCAGGGTATTTGCAATTGCTAGTAATGTCTCCACATCCTCTGCGTCCTCCACTTTGTCCTTTGGGATCACAATAAGGTTTAGGAAAAAAAAACTAAATCTTCTCAAACAAAAATGAAACGCTACATATATGCAGTTCATTACCTTCCTGGTTGTCGGTTGAGACCTTGATGGAGTCATGTCCAATGGTTTCCTTGCCATGGTTCTCAACGACGAAGGGGTTAGCCTCGGGGTCCTCCACTCTATCCCCACTTTTTACAACAGCCTTTTCATGCTAAAAACCCTCAGATAGCTCTATGTTGTTCTCATCAAGTTCAGATAGTTCGATATTGTTCTTGTCAAGCTCAAGCAGACAAGAACTTTTGTTAGCATTGGTTTTTGCAAAGAAAAAAATCATGTTAAGGGACTTATATCATGACAAGTGGATTGAACCTGAGTATAGTGAACCCACTCTTCGGCTTTGTGTACTCAATTCCGAGTGCGGGCAATTGGCAATTTCTGGAATCTTTACTGTTCACAATGGGTGAGTGCACTCTGCCATGGTGCCGTATAGAACTACAAAGAAAAATCGGTGATATTTGTGTTTACATTCTAGTGAGAAGAACCCTGCCATGTGGTTAGCTGAGAGGGGTTTCCCACATGCAACACATTCATCCCCAATACACACAAACAGTTTCAAGACAGAGGCTTTAGTCGACGGAGAGGGGACAATGATGCCTCTATTCTGTTTCTGGATATATTTGATGATTGTATCTATAAATGCTCTTCGAGACGTCAAGGCTTCTAATTTAAATTCCAAAACCGTATTCCTTTCCTACGAACCATAGCATAAACAACAGTGGGGAGTAAGATCATTTCATGCTTGAATGGACTTTAAGTGCACAAGCTTGAATTCTTCTATTCAATTTCTTCTAAAGAATTCAAAGAGAATAATAAAAATGCTTGACAAATCCTATCAAAGCTCTTTCTAGTAATTTCTTAGCGCTTTCTAACAATTTGTTTAGCACTTTTTAACCACCTATTGAGCACCATTGAGCACTCCAGAGCACTCTCTAACCACCTAGTCACCGCTTTCTAAGCACCTAGCTACCACTTTCAAAGCACCTTTTAGAGCACTTTCAAAGCACTTGGTTACGACTTTCTTGGTACCAAGAAGCATTTCAAATCACTTCTTGATCACTTATCAATCAATAGTAAGCACTTCAAAGCACTTTTGGCAGAGCACTTTCAAGGAACTTGGTTACCACTTTCTTATCTAAAAATCATTTCAAATCACTTTCTGACCACTTATTGATCAACAATAAGCACTTCAAAGCACTTTCTTACCACCTAGACACCACTTTTACTCCTTGTGAGCAGTTAAAGTTCTTTAGATTGCAGATTGGTTACTTGAAATCACATTGAAGTACTGTTTAGGCACCATTCCGTATTCTAGAGCACTTTCTAACCACCTAGCTATCACTTTCTTTGCACCATAAAGCAAAACTTACCATTTGTCAAAACTTCATAACCACCTAGAAAGTAGTACAGAGCTATATCAAAACACTTTCTTAGCACCTATCAAGCATTTTCAAGCATATTGTAGGCACCACTTTTAGGTGCTTTTAAGGAATTTATTAGCACTTTCTATGCACTTGTGAGCACTAAGAATCCTTTTCTAACCACTTGGTCAGCAATTCCTACTTCAAGTAAGCAGTTTAGACCTATCTCAAAGAATTGCATAACATGAAACCACTTGGTCAACACATTCTCCTTATCTATTAAGCTATTTGAATTTATCACAAAGTACTTATAGGCACTTTTAGCAGCAAGCTAACCTGCTAGGAGTCCAAATCTTCTTTAAGCCACCTTGAATCATTATTGACACGTGCCTTGGATAGCATCTTGGTGATAGTTGTGACCTCTACCTCCTTGCGGTCTACCTCCCGTGGATCTGAATCAGGTGAGGCCTTGAGCACCTCTAGCTCCTTGTTTAGTTTGTCCAATTTCGTATAGAAGTCACGAAAAGCATAAAAATGCCCTCCATTTCTAAGTCACAGGTCCCTCTTTTGCTACAGTTGCACTTCACCTGGCCCAATAACCTTTTTTGCTCATTCTGTTGGCCACTAAGTCCCTCCGCCATGCTAAGCACCAACTGAGTATACATTGGCATATCTACTGCCGGAAATGGCTGCAGCTTCCTTGCCGACATTGTTGGTATTGATGACAAGGCACCATCACAGATAGATGCTTCTATTTGAATGACACCTGTCAAGCCATAATCGGTGCAGAACTTGTTGATCTTCCGCTCAAAACCCCCTTTTTGCGTCTTTGCAAGTTTGAAGGACACTGCCACCAAACCTTGCCCATGCAATCCCATGTCCAGTCGGATCACTCGCTGCTGAAAGACATCTCTCATACACAAAACCTCGTGAAAATTTTGCTAGCGGCTCACCATTGGATGGGGCTGCTTGATATATCTTGTGGTACAAAAGGTGGCACTTGTCAACAAACTCATCCCTCACATGGTTGAGAAATAGCTTTGTGTTTTTCTTGTGCAGACACTTGAAGACACTCAGCCACTCCTCATTAGGGATATGTTTATCTCTGAGCTCTTTAGGCACCTTCCCTCTAGGCTGATCCCATACTCCTCATGCAATTCCTCGATCGAGAAGCAAAATCTTGATAATCATGGGTACTCCATTGTTGCAAGCGCCAAAAAACAGAGCTTGTTGAAAGCCCAGCTTTGCAAACACTGAAGCAATGAAAAAAAACAATGCAAAATATACACATCCATACCTTTTGATTACTTTGTTGACAGCTTCAAGTTGGATGAAACACATTCCAGAGTGCCAGGTAGAGCCTTTACCCCCACTTTTGATGGACTGCTTTGCGTCACGAGCTCATTGGTCGAGGGGTTTGATCTTCAAGTTCAGGTTCAAACATTGCGCCCTTCCCGGTCTTGTGCCTTGGTAAACCGCATGTAAGTGACTTCATCTTGCAGCCTACAGCTTGACTATACAGTAAAGAGGATGAGCTTATGAGCACGTGGAGAAAGACTAATACCTACAGCTCCAAGTGCTACAGTATGATGCATGCAAAGCTTGACTTCGGTAAAGCAGACATGCAAACCGGGACATGCAAATTGTTTATGAGCACAGCTAGTGACCTCTGTTTGCAAAACGAATGCATGTCTTATGAGCACGAGGAGAAAGACTAATGCATGCATACATGTAGCTCCAAGTGCTACAATATTCATGATGCATGCAAAGCATCACTTCAAAAGCAACAAAAAAATGTTACATGCAGACATGGAAACCTCTGCAGTTCAAAATGGCAGTAAGTTAACCTTCTCAGTCCGCCAGAGCAGAGGTGAGAGTGAATGAGATGTCTGCAAACCTCAGCAGTAGGGTTTACCTTCTCTGTCCAACAGAACAGAAGCGATAGTGAATGAGACCAGCGTTTGTGTCGAAGCTCAGGGAGATCACCTGGCACACGGAAAAAAGTTGACGTCGACGTCTTCCTATGACAAGTCACATCACGCATACCTTGGAATGATGATTGAGACGCCCTTCCCACAATCAATGTTCCCTTCCAACTACTATGGCCATTAACATTTTAAAATTCCCCTTTTCTTTTTTGAATTTATTACAAATTCCTTTCCAAAGTAGTCTCTTGGTGGTACCCCAAAAAGTGAAATAGTGGTACCACCAACACATGATTAAATTCTGAGAGATGGTTACATGTGATTTTTTTGTGTTTTGATCACTTTGGCTGGAGGACCCATCAAAGTTGGAATGGGGTGGTATTTGTGCAAATTGTATTAAAGATCTAAAGTTATGAAGTGGCCTTGGCAGCTCAATGATCATAGTCTTGAGCAGTGAATGGCTAAGGGTCAAATTTGGGGGATCAAAAGGTTTTCTGAAGTTTTCTTAATGAACCTAGAAGGTTTTTGGAGGAGCCTTGGGACAGAAATCGTGGAGAATCTCCACGTGGCATATAAAAGACCCCACATGCGAGGGAGTGACCCAGGAGCTCACGCTGTATATAGGCTGGGGGGAGGCACCTCTCAAGGGCAACAAGGAAAGAGAGAGAGGGGAGCTCTCTTTGCTATGGCTTGTCTTCAATTTTATTAGTTGGAATCTTGGTAGATTCCTTTGTTGAGCCTTTCGTCCGGCACTATACTCGAAAGTAAAATGTCCACAAAGGGATTCAACCTTAGGTTTGAACAAGAGTAGCTTTTCAATAACTAAGCTAGCTCGTAGTTCTTCCTTCTTTTGTTGCCATCTCCATTGAGCCTTTACAAAAAGTAAAAATCTAGCTCGTGCGGCCTACCCCAATAGTTACCGTGTGTGCTCGCTCCCCTACTACTGGTTGAGTGCACTTATGCTTAGCTACTCATCATGCCAAAGAGCCGTAGCTGAAGCCCAACCCTCATAGCCGTCCTCGATTCCCTCATGTGCGTGTATCCTCCTTCCCCCCTTTTGTGTGTCCTCCATTTTTTGACAAGATACCTGCACTAGATACCTGCTAAAAAACTAATTTCCAAAATGGGTAAGACCTGCTTGTGTAAAAAGTTAAAACATTGGCTATCTGCAAAATGAAGAGACATTGTTTGCTGGAGGATCAAATACTGCAAAATATAACACCGAACACTTCACCACCAAGAATAACCGCATTCCGAAATATTTTGAGGCACTCTAAATCACTTCAAGGTACTCAAAATGATTGTGAAGCACTGTGAAGCGCTTTAAGGCATCCATGAGCACTTGTAAGCACCTTGAGGCATTGTGGAGCACTAAGATGCACGATGAAGCACTATGAGGCATTGTGGAGCACGTAGATGCATCTAAGAGCACTATGACGTACTAGGAACCACTCCAAATTAAGCACTTGGAAGAGGTTCGAAGAACTATTAAGGAGTCTTAAGCACTTAGAGGGTAAAGGGGTCAGTAGCGGAATAGATAACTAATGATCCCTCAAGCTGGTGGCCTTTTGCAAAGATTCATGTGGAAACAGATTGAATGGGTGAACATTGACATGAGATCTACTAGCATCAATTGGAATAGATAACGCAATTGGGTAAGTAGCGGAATAGATAACTAATGATCCCTCAAGTTGGTGGCCTTTTGCAAAGATCCATGTGGAAACAGATTTACTGGGTGAACATTGACATGAGATCTACTAGCAGCAATTGGCTGCGTTGCCAAAAATGTAGCCAATTTAATTTGTGTCAAGTTAGCATCATCTCCCATGCAAATTGAACTTCCCCGTGTATTAGAGATGGTACGGTGTCAATAGAGAGACAAAATGCATCTAGATGTGATTCCCTCATGTGCTTGTGTCCTCCTTCCCACCCTTTTGTGTGTCATGTGTCCCGACAAGACGCAAGTCCTTCCCACCCTTTTGTGTGTCGTGTGCCCCGACAAGACGCAAGTTCTTCGCTGGACCCAATATATATATAAAAGCTGTCGCCTGTAATTTCTTGTGTGAAAAGTTAAAACATTGTTTCTCTGCAAAATGAAGAGACAGCGTTTGATGGATGGCGAGCAGCAACTGCAAAATTACATAACAACGGCCACTTCACCACCAAGAATAACTGCAGCGCTCCCACCACCCTACTCCTCCTCACCCTCATCACCTTCAACTCCCATCATTCAACACCACCACCAACCTGATGCATGTGATGGTGATGGTGATATTGGTGATGACGATGAACGCCAACAGCAACTACAACGTGCAGGTGACGATATCTTCGTGCCTGAAGATCTTCTAGTATACGAGTTGCTCCCGAGTCTCCCCATTAGAGAGTTGCTTCGCCTGCGTGCAGTTCATCCCTCCTTCACCTACGCCATTGCAACACTCTTCGGCCTCCTTAATCCTCAACCGGCCAAGCCGTAAGTTATTATACTCTTCCATTTGAGGTTTATTACAGATCGGTTCAGTCCAGGTTTTTAACGCAACTCTCTCTCTCTCTCTCTCTCTCTCTCTCTCTCTCTCTCTCGCTTTCATATATGCACTTCTGCGTCATGCGTTTCTCTCAAAAATATATATGCTGGCAGGCCCATATTGCACCTGCCCTGGTTTTACTGCATGGTTGCTAGACCCCAAGTTACCCTCCGTCGTCCTCAATATGGCACCGTAGCATTTGATCCAGGCTGGAATACATGGCACTCGTTACCACACCCGGCACAACGCTCCTTGAACAGAGATTTGTATCCAGATATGAGTATCGAGCCAATGTGCAGTCTGGGGAATGTGGTGTGCTGGGAGTACATTCTTGTCAGGCCATCCAGAGCTATCCACTTTTTAATCCTCAGCAACGCCTTCACCGGTGACAAGGTGACATTGCCACTCATTACAAGGAGGTATGCTTTTTTTGGGTTTGGAGGTAAATTACGCTTGGAACAAACTAATGAGACTCGTCAATTTAGCATCATTCGTGTATCACCTCGGGAGCCTGGGCATTTGATTATAGACCGATACACACCTACTGACCCAATGCGCCAGCAATTGGTGCTCCAAGGTCCTTATGTAAGGAATGTACCAGAGACATCCATACCATTGCACACAAACCCACACATTCCCCGCCATGTCCGCTACTACCTTCAAGGCACACTTGCAACCTTTCATCGCATGCACCATCACATCTTGCCTCAGTTGTCTCTGTATGAAGGATCACACTGGCGCCAAGTGAGCATGCCTAACGACTTTACCAATTCACAGAAAAGCATGCTAGATGCGAGGTATGAATTGCTGCAAATGGATGCGGAAATCCTCCTATTGGTATTTAAGCGAAATCCAACATGCATGAAAAGTCGGGTCTTCGTGTACAAGTACAACTTTGAAGATGGAAGGTGGTTGCGTCTGTTTGATGACTATACTCTCATAGTCTCTATCCCTTATTGGCGAAACGTACATGCCATAGAGCTACATGCTATTGCCCGAGCTAACCTCCTCATGCTCTCCATCGGCGATCAAGTAATCCTTTGCAACCTAGTTTCAAATACTTGGAGATCGTTGCCCCCTTGCTACAACCCTACAATCCATGGAGAAAGAATTCCTATTATCAAGGTGGCATGTGCTCTAGATCCTACATACTGAACAGATTCGTTGGTGGCATGTTCAAAGGAATTGTCAAAGGAGTAAAGCCCATTATTTTAACCTTAAACTGTTTTTGTTTTGTACTAGATTTAACAAGATCTTGCAAATAATTTGATAATTTTGACTTGTACACATGGCCTCGATGTTAATGAGGCTTTTTATTGGCTATCTCCAATGTAAAGCTTGATTTTGTTCCTGTGATTTGCATTCCTGGAGCCACATGTCTTGTTGAATATGGATGAAAGACAACATTCAAAGAACAAAGGCAAGCTTGAAATTGTCTCATAGGAGATAATAAATAAACAAAGGTCGTTTGGATATGATAACAATGAGGAATGCAAAGGAGTAGGGCATAGGAGTACTATGGATATTAGAAGTATGGATTTGGATGTTCATCCAAACCTTGAACGTTCAATATCCACAACCAAGGTAATGTTGATTAGTAGATGTATCCAATGTTGTAATCGTATCTTAAAAAATTTGGGGGATGGCAAGTGATGTATGTACTTCTCAAGTATGTTGAAAATTTTTGGGCCGGTCATGCTTAAAATAAGCTTTTCAACATGCAATCTTCACAATGTTGAGATATAGATTAGGAGGTAGGAAAAGAACTTCAGCAAAAATGAGAAAAAAGTAAGTCCAAACGATTCACCAAAACCTAAGGTGTTTATTTTTTTATGAGAGCCATTTTGGGATTGATTAATGGACCTCAAAGAAAAATGTTAACAAAGCCACAAAAAATTTACATGGACTTCTAATTTATATTCAGAGAGCTATGGAGGAAAGTAGAGATAGGTGTTTAAGAGGGATGATAGTCTTTTCACAGAAAAAGAATGGATGATAGTCTATTCACAGAAAAAGAATGGATCACAGACCTTTTATAGGCATGGTACTTTGATTAGGGTATGTCTCTGTAAGTGACCATGACTTTAGGGCTCTACAATGTTCTAAATGAGAGCAGATAGAAGGTCAACCATTGATCTGGAAAATAATTACTGCTCTCCATTTCCTAATGGGGTTGAAAAAGGCCATACACATTTTTAACACTTAACCTAATATGTCGATGAAGCTATATGCCAGAGTCATGTTATGGAAATCGATGATACAACACGATACCAAATCTCTTTTTCTAGTTTCTCTCATTTCTAGGAGTTATTTTTTTCACATCTTTTAGCTATGAGCTAGAGGGCATAATAATTCTTTTCCGAAGTAGCTGATGGGGTTGTGTGCCTAGCATATTTTTTACATCTTTTAGCTACAAGAGGGCTTAATAATTATTTTGCTAAGTAACTAACATGGTTGTATGCCTAGCATATTTTTAATGTCTATCTATATCAAAATGTTGGGGCCTTGCTATGCATCATGCGTGAGCCACTAAGGCTATAAACACTCAACCTCAATGCAGGAAAGCTCAACGGATGCAATCGGTGTGTCACTCACCTCTTTGTAGCCGTCAATGAGGGAATCCCATGTTTTTAGAGAGGAAGAAGCACACCATTGGTTCCACCTTACATCCATGCTCTGTCTATCACGCTCAGACACTCATGCCCAAACATAGTAAGAAGATAACATAGGAGAGAATGACGACAATGTCAGTACATTCAAGAATGAGGAAAACATTAGGTTACAAGACTCATGTGTGGGTCACCCCGGTCTTTTATGGGCACCCACACTCAATCAGTCACACAACACTAACAAGTTTGTGGTGCACCTCTCATCGGCAATCACTCGATCCTTGACCTTGCATCTATGAGACCTAAAATCCCGGTGCATGACTCATACAAACAATAATAAGAATTTTGTCCTAAAGTACCGTGAAGGTAAGATTTTCTCTTCCAGATGTAAATTTTTTCCTCAAGATTTATGAACGTGATGCACCACTCATCCCACTCCCGACATTTCATGGGTCGACCTTGGACGATCCCGCAACTCACGTAAACAATTTTGCTTGTTAGACGTCGTACATTGTTGAGGAAGGACATGTAATGACTTATTTTAGCACCACACTTAAGGGTGAAGATTGGAATTTGTTTTTCAAGCTCCAAGCAAATTCTATTCCTATTTTTTCCGGTTACTAGCAAAAATTCTTAGCCGCTTTTTGCAAATCTCCAAACATTTTCTCATTTTTTGAGCAATTATGCTCCTTTAGCCAAAATTATCTCATGAAAGCATTGAGCAAACTGCCACAAGTTTCAGGAATTTTATCAACCATTATACTCCCACTTTCAACATTGATCCGCTTACCATCATGGGATCATTTTTTTAGGGGGTTGCATCCTAGTATTCAAATTTTAGTGAGGGCTCAAGATCCACAAGATTCAAATACTGCTCACGTCTGCCATTAATGTGGAGAGTTCCTACAGGTCCATCTCCATCATACTACCCATGGCTAGTCTCACACTCTTTATCCATGTCCACTCCTAGTTTATCTTTATGAGCTCCATCTTATGTACCCAAATTACAATCGACACCACCTCTGTAATTACCACCTATTACCCCACCTCAACTCCAAGCAGCACCATCGCCTCTTTTGCTCCAAACACCCACACCCACTATTAACACTTCCTCTTCATCCAATGTCCAGACAAGGGCAAGGCTAGGGAGTCACGCACTGGGCCAGGGGCTAGGCTGGGCAATGTGGACAAGGGGATCCGGCTAGAGCATTATAAGGCTAGGATCCTCCCTTTACATTGGGAGGTTGGGAGTAGGATCCTAGGTCTAGTCACCCAAGAGCTTACACTGGTATCAAGAGCCAAGTTACTTTTTGCGGACACAAGGGCGTGGAGAGCCCCACCTTTTTTTAGAGCTTCTCTTGCATGTGCATGAGGACGTGACTTCTCCCCACCGAGGCCTCGACGAGAGTCATCCTTTTGGGCAACCCCACTTGCAAGGGAGGATGATGACGAGATCACCTGCTCAAAATCGCTCGATTTTGGCCTTGAACGGCACGTGCGACCGTGCTGAGGTGATCTCGTCTCTTGAGCGGCCTCATTTCAGCACTACATGCAGCGCTGGATTCCCCTCGCCTACTCAGCAGCCTGCAACAGCTTCCATCGTCGTTTCCAAAATGGCTTTTCATATTTTCCCTAAGGCCCAAAAAGTTTGGGCAAAATTTTTTGAACTAGGATGCGTGCCCACTCTGGCACACACCCTTACAACGAGAGGCGTCTCGGCATACAGGATAAAAGCAAGGTTTGGTGATACAAAAAAAGGACCTTTTTTACTTCTACCAATGAAAAAGTGGGGATTGGTAAAATATTTATAGTTTAGGTCAAAACTTTTTGGACCTTGTGTTTTTAGATTCTTCTTTTGAAGATCTATCCACTCATATATATTATGATATGTAGTTTTGCATGTGACTTGTCGAAATTGTAACTCAAAAATTTGTCAAAGGTGCTGTCAAGGACAGTCCTTTTTGTATCACCAAAGTGTGCTTTTAGCCTACAATGAGGGCACGGAACTCGATTCATGGCATATCGTTCAGCAGGCCAAGAATCAATAAGATGCAGAATCTTGCAACTTAATCACTGTACAACAATAATTTCGGCCTTAATCTCCATTTGGTGTCCGGTCAAGGGCAACATAATCTCGCCAAAGGACAACAAACGTCTTCATAGGACGTCAATTTCTCGTTCCTTCTTCCAAATTGCAAAAATTGCAGCATCGCATCAAACCTCGTTGACGACGACTTTTTCAAACCAGTATCCAACATAATTAGCAGAGCTAAATATCGACTGCGGTGCCAACTACAACTACAAGATTATTTTTCGAATTAAGGTATTTTTCTTTCTCTTCCTTCCACTGCACAATGTTGCCATGGATTCAGATATCAATATGAATTTTGATTTCGAGCATCATACGCCTGATCCTGCTTATGATGGCTCACGACTGGATGCTCTCACAGAGGGAGGGTGCCCACGATGCTAGGGGAGGTGATCACGCTTACGAATTGCTTCATATTCAAGAATTTCCTGCACTTCAGACACTGCCTATCAGTAATGGAAGGAAATTTTTCAACTTTAAATGAAAACGTTACTAAATTATCTACGTTACTGATACAATTTGAATGTTCTTGTTGAATATGAATGAAAGAGAACATTCAAACGAACAAAGCCAAGCTTGAAAATTGTCTCATAGGAGACAATAGTAAACAAAGGTTAGTGTAGTTGTATAATAAGTGCTCTATTTAATAGTGCATACGTAACAAATCTCACTAGATAATAGGAGTACTATGGATATTAGAAGTATGGATTTGGCAAAGCATATTTCATCCAAACCTTGAACATTCAAAATCCACAACCAATGTAATGTTGATTAGTAGATGTATCCAATAAAAAGTGATTTGGGTCCTGATGCTATCTCGTCGTCAACCGAGTTAAAGTTGGGGGAACTTTTTTTAAAATTCTCAAGTATGTTGAAAGTTGGGGGAAAATTCTCAAGTATCACTATAACATATGCGCGGTATTATCGCCCACATTACCGCAAAAAAACAAACAAATTTGTAATATGAAATTTTCCATATGCGGAAAAGACTGCGGCAAATATTGCGATAATGGTCTAGCCGTAAAATATGCGGTAATGCCTGCGGCTATATTTTCGTGAGTATTACTGCGGGCTTTACTGTAAGAATACCCGCAACGTTTACCGCGTAGACATTATCGCGATTATTAATGCAAACGGGTTTATTATAAAAAAACAGATGACCGTTTGGATGATCCTTTGCACGACCATCCAAAAGGTCATCTATTTTTTTATTTATTTAAAATATTTTACAAAATTACTATTAATTACAATAAAATATGACAATTGGACAATACATTGAGCCAAAAAAAAATGATAATTTCATTTACATAAGTGGAATTACAATTGGAGGAGGTATTGAGCCAAAAAATGATAGGTATTGCATTTACATAAAGGGCAAAAAAAACCCGCGTGTACAAAATAGAGGATGGTCATGTGGGATAGGGCAAGCGGGGCCCGCGTATACAAAATAGAGGATGCTCACGGGGGAGATGGCGGCATTTCGCGTGGAACTCCTTGACTCTGCAAAACCAGAAAAAGAAACAATTAACACTTTGTTATTTAATATTTGATATAAAATCAACAATTTGATAATTTAAATAAGATTGAACTTACATGTTGCAAACTTCTACACGCATTTTCGAACTCCTCTCGAGAGACCATTTGATTTTCAAACAACCAACACCAAGTTTGATGCTCGGTATGGTTCTCTCTATATCTCTACACATCTCTGGTCGGGCGACTCATGGTAATGTTATACTGACAAAAAATAGCCACCAATTAATTAAATGAAAAACATTAGATTTTTTACAATAAAACTAATATTTTTACTTACATATTTGTCTTTCCAAGCCGTTTTTCCTCCCGAACCATAATGCGTAGGAGTCTGATGGGATCTGGCCTCAACTTGACGCGTATACATCCTCGCACCCGTTGCCCTTTCGTCCTCTTTCTCTTCCATATCTGTCTCCCACTCCACATCATGAACATTTCCTTGCTGATAGCTGTGCTCTAGAGACTCCATTGTCTTCTTTGTAGCTCTCCTCACACTAGATTTTTTGTTCTTGAGAAATGTTTTGACATGCTCTTGCAACCATTGCCTTCAGAATTGTTGCCCCTCACGGTTGGGGAAACGCATGTGCATGGTTGTCTCTATATATGTGAGGTTGTAGGGATCCTGCTGATCAAATTTGAGAAAACAATTGATATATATGGAGTGGATTAATTGGTTGACGTGTGTGCGGAATCTCCTACCTTGTGCTGTCTCGAGATCCACCATACCTCCTCTATGAACCTGGTAGTATAACCCGCGAGCATCTGGTGCAGGCATGTCATGGTCCTCATCTTCTGCTGGAGCAGGGAGCGGTGACTGTGGAGGAGAATCTGTAGTACTCCCCCCCCCCCCCCCCCCCCCCCCCCCCCCCCCCCCCAACAAAAGAACAACTAGCTCCGCCCCCTCGTCGAGATCGACCGGTGCTAGCGCGCGAGCTGCCCTGACGCTGACTGCCAGAAGAGCGCAGATGTGAATCTGGGACAGAAGGTGGGATAGGTGGACGCCCATGGCGTCGGACCCTGTGGTGTCGCAACCAATGGTGTCAGACCCTGTGAAGGAAAAGATGAACCTGGAGCTATAGGTGGAAAACTCTGCAGGTATGGAGTGCCACCAGTCGGAGTAAAGACCTCAGATAATCCAAAAGCTACTAGTTGCGCCGGTGAATAGCGCCGCGTAAGGGTCTGCTGCGAACCTAACCACTCAGCCCGAAGACGCAATTCCCTCTCCACATCTGGATCGGTCACAGGTTCGACAACGGACCCACCAAGAGCGTCCCAAAACCAGCCGAACCCTGATGATGACTGCTGAGGCGACGACTGTGAATGATAGGCAGAGAGAGCGTCGGGATATGACATCCCGTCCGCCATGACATCCTCAATGCTGCGAAAGCGTGGTGTGGAAGAAGAAGACATGGTCTGCATTTATTACGACAAAGATTAAACTAGGTAATAAAAATTCGAATATATGATTAAAAATTTACACATTGATTTTTTTCAAACATTGGATTTTTTAACATTGGATTCTCTATAGTATCCAATGTTAAAAGAATCCAATGTGGAAAGAATCCAAGGTGTGTCTACAACCTATAAAAGAGTCTTGCAAAGCCTTGAGTGCTAATAAGATATTAGTGTGTGTATTGACTAATAAGAGATTATTGTGTTTATGATTAGTGTGACCGATTGCACGATCACTTGGATGGTCATTGGGGCCTAATAAGTCACCTACGACTTAATCATGGAGGTATGTTTATGTTTTTGTGTTTATTACTGTTTAATTTAACATAATTAGTGTGTGTAATTGACATGTACGCACACTAATTATTGTGTAATTGACATGAACACACACTAATTAGTGTGTGCATTAGCTTGTGTGATTGACTTGTGTACACACTAATTAGTGTGCGTTAACATACACTAATTAGTTTGTGCATTGGCTTGTGTAATTGGCTTGTGCACACACTAATTAGTGTGTGTTAACATACACTAATTAGTGTGTGCATTGGCTTGTGCACACACTAACTAGTGTGTGTTAACATACACTAATTAGTGTGTGCATTGGCTTGTGCACACACTAATTAGTGTACGTTAACATACACTAACTAGTGTGTGTTAACACACACTAATTAGTGTGTGCATTCGCTTGTGTAATTGGCTTGTGCACACACTAATTAATGTGTGTTAACATACACTAATTAGTGTGTGCATTGGCTTGTGTAATTGGCTTGTGCACACACTAATTAGTGTGTGTTAACATACACTAATTAGTGTGTGCATTGGCTTGTGTAATTGGACTAATTACACATTAATTAGTGTGCGCATTGGCCAATCACATTGGTCAATGCACACACTAATTAGTGTGTGCATTGGCGAATCCCATTGACCAATGCACACACTAATCACAAACTAATTAGTGTGTGCATTGGCCAATCCAATTGATCAATGCACACACTAATTAGTGTGCGCATTGGCCAATCACTTTGGTCAATGCACACACTAATCACACAGTAAATAGTGTGTGTTAACACACACTAATTAGTGTGTGCATTGGCCAATCCCATTGACCAATGCACACACTAATTAGTGTGTATATTGGTTAATGGGATTGACCAATTCACACACTAATTAGTGTGCGCATTGGCCAATCACATTGGCCAATGCACACACTAATTAGTGTGTGCATTGATCAATCCCATTAACACACATTAATTAGATCCCATTGACCAATGCACACACTACTCACACACTAATTAGTGTGTGCATTGACCAATCACATTGGCCAATGCACACACTAAACACACACTAATTAGTGTGTGCATTGGCCAATCCCATTGACCAATGCACACACTAATCACACACTTATTAGTGTGCGCATTGGCCAATCCCATTGATCAATGCACACACTAAACACACACTAATTGGCCAATCCCATTGACCAATGCACACACTAATCACACACTAATTAGTGTGCGCATTGGCCAATCCCATTGACCGCACACACTAAACACACACTAATTAGTGTGTGCATCGACATACACTAATCACATTGACCAATGCACACACTAATTAGTGTGTGTTAAATTGGCCAATGGGCCAATTTAACACACACTAATCAGTGTGTGTTGACACACTAATTAGTGTGTGCATTGGCCAATCACGTTGATCAATGCACACACTAATTAGTGTGTGTTAAGTTTAGGTTTTGCAAGTAAAAAATTTAACAAATTTAACAAGTTTAGATTTTGCAAGTAACTAATAATTAACAAATTTAGGTTTTGGTGTGTCTTTACTTACACTAATTAGTGTGTGCATTAGAATAATGCACACACTAATTAGTGTGTGTAAAGAACACATGCACTAATTAGTGTGTGTAATCACACACTAATTAGTGTATGCACATACTAATGCATAACTTACACTAACATATGCATGTGTGTGCGTATGTGTATTTGCATGCGTGTTTATTTGTGCATCATATGTGTGTATTTTCAAGCGTGTTAACTTGTGCGTGTGTATGCGTGTGTATGAGTGTATGCATGTGTGTATGCGTGTGTATGTATGTGTGTGTATGCATGTGAAAAAATCAAGAAACATAACAAGAAAACTTACATGGAATTGAAGAGCTTGTTGTTCCTCATTATAACCAAAGAATAAAGTAAGAGAGGTGGGCGCCCGCACCGGGGCCTAAAATTCAACACTAGCCACCAAGATTTTATTACAATACCAATAGTTCAAATGAATGGAGGCAAATAGACAGTGCAAACAAACAGTACAATTATCATATAAACAAAGAGAGCTGTTATATCACCAGAAAGTACCTAATTTGGTACTCAATAGAGCCAAATTGGTGCTAAATAGTACTACCAAATTGGTAATGTCGTGTGTAGTACTTAGTATGGAAATGAATAGTAACATTGGAACACAGTTACAAGCTGAACACAGCATAATACCATAGAGAGAACAAGAGATGAAGTACAAAAGCCAAAAGTTGAATTGATTTAGTGAAATGAAAAGCACATTGTGCAAAATACATAAGCATGTGAGAAGGGCTACAGTTTGCATGCTGGAGACAGTTGGGCACGATTGTGCTTCTTTCTTTGCACACAAAAAATCTCCCCTGATAGGGTTGTCAAATAAGTAAAATCACATGTTGGATTTTGTACAGCAACACCAGTAGTTGGATCCACATCGTTGTTAGGGCTGTCCACTTTTGCATCCTCTACCACCACTTTCTCCTTGTCATTCTTTGCATTCCGCTTCCTCCTTGGCATCCTCGGCCTCGTCCCTGTTCTTTGCATTGCCTGCCTTTCCCCTTTTGTCCTCTTTCACCTTCCTGGCATGTGCCCCTTCCCCTTTCTTGGCATCATCTACTCCTTTCCCTTCCGTGGCATCCACCCCCATTCTGGCCTCCCCCTTCTTGTCTTCCAACCCCTTCTCGGTCTCTCCTCATCCTCCTTGGCTTCCACCCCCTGCTTGGCCTCTTCCCCTACCCCTTTAGGTTCTTCCACTCCTTTCTTGGTCATTGCACCTTCCCCTTGCATGTTCTCATCCTCTCTAGTGATTTGATCTCCAGGCTTCTTGTCAGCATCATCTGGTTTGACAGCATCTAGTTCCACTATCTGAGGGACTTTACCTCCCACATTGTCTTTAGTCTTTTTAGCATCTTTGTCCTTAGAGTCACCATTTCCTTAACTTTCCCTCATGGTATCACAATTATGTCCCTTCTCAGTCTCTTTCCCTTCCACACTACCATACTTTAAATCCTCAAGAACATCCCCTATCTTTTTAGTAACCTCATCCTCCTCCCATTGAGTACTTGCACTTGACTTTGTGGAGCCTTGCCCATCCTTGTCCACCTCTCCATTTCTTCCACTGGGCACATCTACTGCAACATCCTCTTCCTCCATAAAAATAGATAAAGACAGCATGTACTTACAAAAAAACTTGTTTCAGTGTAGGTAAGCATATGATTTTCAAAACATGCACATACTTACTCTCACAACATGATGCCCATTGACCCAGGACTTTTCCACCTCGAAGATCACCATAGTACAACCAGGGTTGACACAATGATTCCTACTTTGTAACAAAGCACTGAAGCAAAGGGGGTGATATACTGATGTCGGCACTTGAGCATGAAGATTCCAACAACCCTTGAAGACTCCAGAAGCTCATCAAATGGAACACACACGCCAAACACGTGGATCATACCCACCGTATTAACAACTTGGGGCCTAGGATTTAACATAAATCTCTTCCCAAGTCTAACATCACCAATCATCTACTTCACAAAGTGGGTGTGGCCTTCTACTTCCTTCCATGTTGCCTCCAATTAATGAAACTTAGTGTGTTGCCAACCAACACCAATACAAGCAATCCCAAATTAGTACCCAAAGGCTAGCAGGCACTACTGAAGGCATCATACTATCAAGTAGTACCAAAAACTACCAAGTCATCAATGACTAAAGACAATCGTGACCTACCAAAGATAGAACCAAATCAAAACCATGAGCTACCAATTACTAGCAAAAATATAAGAAAAGAAACCAAAAACCCTAATAGCCACCAAAAGAGCATTTTCAGAAGGTACCATAACTAACTAAAACTACCAAAACACCGATAAAAAACAACTACAAACCACCAATTAGTACCAAAAGCATTATAAATACAGCCAAAACAAAATAAACTACCCAAACATAACCAAAATTACCAGAAGAACCTTGTTAGGTCCATGCCATAAATTACCAAAGTATGAACAAAAACTACCAAAATCTTTTAGTAAGGGTTTAATGGTACTAGAAACACAACCAAAGATACCATAACTACCATTGCCTCCAAAGCTTTCAAAACTACCAAGACTACCAAAACTACCAAAACAAAAAAAATACTAGACTACCAAATGACTAAAAACAACATGATAAAAGATACCAAGACAAGAAAGTAGAGCCAAAAGACCCAAAAAATACTAGTATGAACAAAAACTACCAAAATAGCATGGAAAAAATTCAAAGACCTGAATCTACGAATCTAGCTAAAATATGTAGCTACCATACAAAAGCAAGAGGACCAATTGCTGACAAAACTTACCAACGCAAGATTTACAGATACTAAAGAAACACCAAGAGCTTTCACTCATATAACAAACGACCACAAAAATTTAGAACTACCAGAACTGCCAAAATCCACTTATACTAAGAAAATTAACTGAAGTACCAAAAACTGTCATAAACCACCAAATGTATTAGAACTACCAATGCAGTAGTAAATAGAAATTATCAACACTATCAAAAGTTTCCAAAAATACCAAAACCACTTTCTCAAAGGATGTATGTCAAGAATTACTTGTTGCAAATCAACCTAATTATCAAGCTTTTCTTCATGTCCTCATTGTTTCCAAGTCGGTGAAGCATGCACCGACTGGCTCCCAAATCAGCCTCCACCTCTTTGATGTCCTCATCATTGCAAGGGTTTTCTTGCTTTAGTTTTGCAAGATGAACTTCATAGTGCTCTATGTCATATTTTATCTGCTTTGCAACAGCATTGGAACCCTCTTGCTCTCAAAAAAGTTTCCTTGTTCTGCTGCACTCTTTTAGCCTATTGGATGCAGTTGCACATGTCTGAGGCACTCTCTCAACAATACTTTCTAGGTCTGTAACATAGTCAAGTGTCCACACATTACTTTGTGGGGGATCTACCTTTGTACAAATAATACTATCACTTTGTGTAAGGCGAGGCTTCTTAATAGATGACAGGTGGCCTGCTTGAGAGGCACCATTTTCCCTTCGCCATGAATCGACCTTTCGTACCAACCCTCTCAGGTATCTGACACACATATTGAGTACATTCTCTCCAAACCTCACCCATGAGACCTTATGGCATGCAGGGTCCTTTGTTGCCGCATGGAATGTCTGGAAAGAAAAGAAACACACAAACTTTGAAGTGATCTAGCTTGGTATGCCTTGTGGAAGAGGAACCTGCAATCGTCGACCATACTTGGTTGCACATGATTCAAGTAAATCTTTTCATTCTTCTGGTAGCATTGCTTGAAAACTCATCCACTGGTCATTAGGGAGGTCTTTTTTCGTAAGATCCTTTGGAAGCACACCCTCCATGCTCATACCATACTCCTCATGAAGCTCTTTGTTTGTATAGCAAAACTTGTTCAGAAGAGGGTATTCCTCCATTTTGTTTTTTCCTGCAATGTGGAAACGCAGAGCTCATTAGACATTCCCTCATTCTACCAAACCAAACACCTAAGCATGCTTCCTATATGCGTTTATTTTGGAGACATTTTAGTAATGTAAAACTCAACACAGAAATTTTGAAATACTCTTTATCACATGGATGACCTTGCCAATGCAAAATTTGGTATTGTACATAATTAAATTTGGTAGTATAAAGTGCCTCATTTTATATATTAACCTTCACTGCCCTACAGAGCTTTAAATTTGTGTTGCATGCAATGCAGAAAAAAAAGACAGAGCTCTCAAGATACCAGACATGCACTTGCATGCAATTTAAGAAGAATACATGAATTGGTCCTTCAAATGAAAATAGCTACCTTTCATGAAATAAAATCAAAATTGATCCAAACTTAACTAATTTCTCTACAAATAATCTCCCCTTACTAGCTCTAGTGTTTAGGGTGTTGATGCTCTAAGAAGATTTTGTAAAAGTTAGTGGGAACCTTGCATCCATGGTCCTAGGATTGTTCCTCTCGTTGTTGGGTGACGCCATGGGAGCATCCTTCCTCACTGTTGTCCTCATT